>NC_053489.1:422001849-422325864 GCF_905171775.1 Rana temporaria
ACAGGCAATTTCAGTGTGCAAAGCAAGTCTGAATCTATTACGAATTATGGCCCGGATTCAGATAGCCTTTACGTCGGCGTATCTATTGATACGCCGTGTAAGTGCTACGAAGTGCCGGCGTATCTTCTTTCTGTATTCAGAAAGCAAGATACGCCAGAATTTTACTAAGATACAGCCGGCGTAAGGCTCTTACACTGTCGTATCTTAGGCTACATATTTACGCTGGCCGCTAGGTGGCGCTTCCGTATATTTCCATGAGGAATATGCAAATTAGGTAGTTACGCCGATTCAGAAACGTACGTCCGCCCGGCGCATTTTTTTACGTCGTTTACGTTAGGCTTTTTCCGGCGTAAAGTTACCCCTGCTATATGAGGTGTATCCTATGTTAAGTATGGACGTCGTTCCCGCGTCAAATTTTGAAAATTTTACATCGTTTGCATAAGACGTTCGCGAATAGGGCTGTACGTAAGTTACGTTCACGTCTAAAGCATTGACGATTTGCGGCGTAATTTCGGGCAATGCGCCGTTCGTAAAATACGTCAAATACGTGGGGTCACAGTGAATTTAAATAAAACACGCCCACATTATCCACATTTGAAATAGGCGGGCTTACGCAGGACCACAGACGTTACGCCGCCGTAACTTAGGGCGCAAGTTCTTTCTGAATACGGAACTTGCGCCCTAATTTACGGCGGCGTAACCTATCTGAGATACGTTACGCCCCACCGAAAGATACTCCAATGTATCTGAATCCCGCCCTATATTTTTATATGTGAGTAACAACACAAGAGGGGAGGGGTAAACTCACTCCTAACGTTTCTCATGGTTAAACAAACTTCTACTTAGAGATTTTTTTTCATCATCAATTTAGGCAGCTGAAAGGAATATACAAAGATAGCTTTATCTGCAAGGGCATAGGATGCCATTCAAGAATTGGCCACAATGCCTCATACAGTGGGGGTTTTAAATTAAACCTCAACTTAAGCATTAAGTTTAATAAACTTTAACTAAAACAAGGGCCCGGATTCAGATAGGAGTTACGACGGCGTATCTTCGGATACGCCGTCGTAACTCTGAGTGTGCGGGGTCGTATCTATGCGACTGATTCGTAGAATCGGTTACGCATAGATTTCCCTAAGACCCGACCGGCGTAAGTCTCTTACACCGTCGCATCTTAGGCTGCATATTTACGCTGGCCACTTGGTGGCGCTTCCGTAGAATTATGCGAGGAATATGCAAATTAGGTAGACA
The DNA here is from genome assembly GCF_905171775.1 of Rana temporaria. Lineage (NCBI taxonomy): Eukaryota > Metazoa > Chordata > Amphibia > Anura > Ranidae > Rana > Rana temporaria. Next base: position 422,003,101 of record NC_053489.1, read on the forward strand.
CGCCGATTCAGAAACGTACGTCCGCCCGGCGCATTTTTTACGTTGTTTACGTAAGGCTTTTTCCGGCGTAAAGTTACTCCTCATAAAGCAGGGGTAAGTCATGTTAAATATGGACGTCGGAAACGACCGAACAGCGTCATATTTTAGGTAATTTGCGTAAGTCAATCGCGAATAGGGCTGTACGTAAGTTACGTTCACATCGAAAAGCATTGACAGTTTGCGGCGTAATTTGGAGCATGCACACTTGGAAACGTTCACGGACGGCGCATGCGCCGTTCGTAAAAAATTTCAAATACGTGGGGTCACATGTAATTTACATAAAACACGCCCACATCATCCACATTTGAATTAGGCGGGCTTACGCCGAAACACATTTACACTACCCTGCCGTAACTTAGGGCGCAAGTTCTTTCTGAATACGGAACTTGCGCCCTAAGTTACGGCGAGCTATGAATAAGCACTGTATGAGAGTGTGAAACGCGTTAGCCCTTTTTCCTGATTTTTTGCTGTGACATCCATGTTGTGACCAGTTTTTATTAAAAGGAACAAATTGCAGGGAGCGCCATCAGGGGTTTTAGGATCATAAATTGCACATCTAACTAGTTGACTGCCTATTACACTTTTGAAGGCCCTGGAACACCAGGAAAATTGATTTACCCACAAAGTGACCCCATTTTGGAAAGCTAATACCCCAACGTATAATCTGTGAGGCATAATGAGTCTTTTGAAAGGTTTATTTTTTTCCAGCAGTTTTTGGAAAATGTGGAAAAATACCTTGTTACAGTAAAAGAAAAGAACTGTTTCACAAAAGTTGGTGTCAAAGATGCTTTCCTCGTTCGTGACTTCGCTGTATCTTGGAGAGCCCATCCCGGTACACGACTTACATGTGCTTTGCCTGGACATATGTGAGAGGCCCAGCACTCCCTTCTAGATATGGGCCCCAAGAACACCCACCGTATTGGGCCCCAGCCTCATCTGAGCTGCTCTGCATGTGCAGCTGTTGTTAGAGCCTTCCATCTGCCTTTTCTGGGGTTGGTAATCCATTTAATTCTCTCTAATGTCATCTGAAGCTTGCAATATAGAAATTGATTGGAGGGAAGTTCTCCATACTAATGATTGTGTGTGTAATGCATGGGGGTGTAATGTATCTGGGTGTATGGGGGTGTAATGTGTCTGGGTGTATGGGGGTGTAATGTATCTGGGTGTATGGGGTTGCATTGTATCTGTGTGTATGGGGGGTGTAATGTATCTGGGTGTACTCTGTTTTATGGGGGTGTAATGTATCTGGGTGTATCTCTACTATGTTTGCAGTCTCTGACCATGATAATCACATTGTGGAAAAGGGGCGGAGCATTGGTGATCTTAAAATGATGCCCCCCTCTGAAAACATTCTGCGGACGCCCATGTATGTATGTAGCTTGTGGGTGTCCTACAATACATTTTAGGGCCGGTTCACACTGGGGCAGCACGACTTGCCGAGCGACTCGGCAAGGCGATCTGCACACGACTTCAGACACGACTTGTAAAATGACTTCTGTATTGAAGTCATTGCAAGTCACCCTGAAGTCGTCCCAAAGTGGTACATGTACCTTTTTCTAAGTCGGAGCGACTTGAATCGCTCCTATTAGAATGGTTCCATAGTACAGAGCGGAGCGCGACTTGTCAGGTGGCTAAGTTGCCTGACGAGTCGCCCCTCTGTGAACCGGCTCTTAGGGTCTGCAGTTCTCTGTCTGGTATTCAGTTTATAGGATTGCTCTGAGAAACACATTATATTGTAAATAATGAAAAAGGTACACTAACATTTGAAAACACATCATAGAAAAGGTTGGACATGTCTAGTTGATAGCACATTTTATGTATGATAATCTGCATTTTCCTTGTTAATTAACTTTACATGTTATCACGATTATGTGTGCTTTGAAGTTAAAGACTGATTTAACAAGGAAGATCTTGTGTGGCATCTATATTATTTTAGACATTTTCAGCTTAAAAAAAACATTATAAAATAAAATAAGTTTAAGAAACTCTTTTATAGAAGGTCAGATCAATATCAACAAACTTTAAAGCTTTGACTGTTCAGTCTGTTTGCTCCAGGAATTATCTGTGCATTAAATTATGTTTGTGCTGCTGTGCTGAACTTATCTTGCAGAAACATGCGTTTAACTTTTGTAGCTGCTGCAAAAATATGCCATATGCATGAAGCGTTAGGAGCTTCAAGTTGAAACAAAATTATCCTCTCATTCACAGAAGAGCTATTGTTATCTTTAGAACATGGAGTAGCATCTGGGTATTAATTTACAGAATAACTGGAAGCATTCAGGGGTATTGGCTGGCAAGGACCAGATAGCACATCTCAAAGCACATTTCTGCGCAAGGTCTGTTAATTTTTGATAATCTTGGACTGTGTACAGTTTGTATATTGACAAAAGAGAAAGAAATTGCACATCTCTTACCCACACGTTGTGTTAAAATATGTTAATCAACTTAATAAGCTTATGTGAGAAAATAAACCAACTGCAAATGCACTTACGGTATATTTTACATGCATGATATTTCTAAATGAAAGCCTTGGATGCAGAAAACAGACAGATCTACCGAGCTTGACTCAACAATGGGGGAACATCCGCCAATACTACCATAGCAATCTCAACAACCAATAGCCCGTTGTTGGACCTCCACTGGACATTCCACCTTTTGCAAATAAACTTCCAAGATCACATCCAGTGCCACCTGTATCTGGGGAAAACAGTTGTCTACAGTTTTCTATTGACCAAAATAATTTATTACAGACTGAGGGCCAGATTCAGGTACTTGCGCTGCGGCGTAACGTATCTCATTAACGTTACACCGCCGCAAGTTTTACGGGCAAGTGCTTGATTCACAAAGCACTTGCCTGTAAACTTGCGGCGGCGTAGCGTAAATCCGTCCGGCGCAAGCCCGCCTAATTCAAATGGGGCGTGTGTCATTTAAATTAGGCGCGTTCCCGCGCCGAACGTACTGCGCATGCTCCGTTTTTAAATTTCCCGCCGTGCTTTGCACGAAATGACGTCTCACCGACGTAATTTTTTGAACGGCGACGTGCGTTAAGTCCTTTCCTATTCCCGAACGACTTACGCAAAAAAAAAAAATGTAAAATTCGACGTGGGAAAACATGGATGGTCTAATTTTACACCACCTAAATAGCACTTGTAACTTTACGACGGGAAAAGCCGACTAGCGACGACGTAAGAGAATGCGACGAACGCGCGTACCTTCGTGGATCGCCGTAAACAGCTAATTAGCATACCCGACGCGGAAAACGACGCAAACTCCACCCAGCGGGCGCTGAAGTATTACATCTAAGATCCGAAGGCGTACGAAGCTGTACGCCTGTCGGATCTTACCCAAATGCCGTTGTATCTTGGTTTGAGAATACAAACTAAAGATACGACGCGGGTAATTTGAAAGTACGCCGGCGTATCTGTAGATACGCCGGCGTACTCTCACTGTGAATCTGGCCCAAATTTTTTTTTAACCCAAAGATAGACATCCAAATCATTAAGATCGATGGCATTCAGATGATAGGAAATTCCGACTAGGCAATTCATCTTCTTGATTTGTCAATGCAACTTCCTATGCCATCTGTTCAGCCTCCTCACAGGAAAGTGATCATCATTTTCATCTTTGTGCAAAGGATAGGTATTTTAACAAAGAACAGTAATGGAGAATTTGACATATGCTTCAAGACATATAATGGAAGCATTGGCTAGTTAATGAAGTGAATTTCTGATCTGCGATTTCATGTCTGATCTGCATGTCATTAATCACTGGCTCTATATCAGGGACAGACTGCATCTGAATGGGGAGGGTGCAGCTCTGTTGGGGGAAAAGATGGCCAAAACTTTTAAAATAGGTGATGGGGAGGGATAAAATAATATGCACTGGTACAAAATTAAAAGTTATGTTCATAAATGCTAGTTTGGTGAGTTCAGGGTTTAGATGAATAGCTTGTAACTGTAAAAAAAAGGGGGGGGGGGGAGGAGGTGGGACTTTACATGAAACACATGGCTGCAAGTATTCATATATATATATATATATATATATATATATATACATATATATATATATATATATATATATATATATATATATATATATATATAAAAAAATCTTTAATTACAGATACATTGCATGCTTCCTCCTCAAGAGTGGCTCAAAGCCATGAAGCGCATAGAACTACCAGATACCGTAATTTAAAATCTTGCTATTTTTAGATTACTGTCATGTCACAATTACATTCATAGGCATTACTCTGCAACATATCTATGTGTACATCCATCCATCTTTAATCACAGCGCCAATGTTATTAATATGTTATTATTATGTTAAAAAATATTTAAATTGATATAGTAATACAAGTGTATATATGTATATTAATCAATAAACATTTTATTTACCTAATTGCAACCACGTGCTTCATGTAGAATCACACCTCCTCACACGATCGTTTTTAAAAAATGCTCTAGCAAAGCGCAGTGACGTACAAAACGTACAACGGCACTATAAAGGGGAAGTTCCATGCGGATGACACCACCCTTGGGGCTGCTTTAGCTGATTTTCTGTTAGTAAAAGACAATTCACGCTTTCTGTCTGTTACAGCGTGATGAATGTGCTTACTCCATTACAAACGGTAGTTTTACCAGAACGAGCGCTCCCTTCTCATAACTTACTTCTGAGCATGCGCAGGTTTTTCACATCATTTTAGCCCACACATTTTTTACAACCCGAAAAACTACATTGTTTAAAACATCGTTAAAAAATGCAGCATGTTCAAATTTTTTTTTTGTCGTTGTTCAGAACCCGAAAAATGAGCCCACACACGATCATTTTAAATGACATTTTTTAAAAACTTTGTTTTTTTTCATGCCGAAAAATGATCGTGTGTACGCGGCATGAGAGTTCTCAAAGAACTTAGCCAGGTTATTGCTAAACTTTTATTCCCAATCTTTAAGGACAGATTATTGACTTGAATGATACAAGCTGATACCAGCTAACATGGTACCAATATTCAAAAAAGGTACATACCTAGAAGCTAAAGGGCTAATCAGTCTAACATCAATAGCAGCCCCGAACAAGGGGTGAGAAGAATTCTTTCATTAAGGACATCTGTTCCAGGGACAACTGTCTAAGAGGGGAATTCCCCTTACTTTGAGTGACTTCCTTTAAATTTCTGTTGCATCTTTGGGACAGGAAGTTAAGATAAATGTCCCTGTTCCATCAATCCATTAGTAAATGAGGACTTAATTTACCTGATCTCAAATTGGTCAACTTGGTTTCCCAAATTCCCTCACTAGATATGTAAGAGATTGAGTTCATGGTATGTCTACATATACTGAAGTCAAACTTGACCAAAATTTGTTACCTAATACATTTCTGTTGCATGTTCTCCATATCCAAAGAGAGCTCTTAGCTCCGGAGATAACATTGAATCCTCTCTTATATACCACTTGGCTTGCTTCTGATAAAATGTGTGCATTATATCTTCTGAATAGCCATGCTTCACTTTATTTCTCCTGGTTTGGAAACATTTACTTTCCAGAGGCCATAGGAATACATACTGATATCATAACTAATTCTACTACTAAACAATCATTAAGCTTGAACACTGATTGGAGAAAAACATCTAACAACCAATTTGTCTTTTTAAAAGCAAAAGTCCAATATTTCTTTCTTTGTTCAAAAATTGTCCCAAACAGATTGGATGAACCCTTTGTATACTCTCTTACAATCTCCTTGCCCAGAAAAACACAAAAACAAACAAAACTGTCTACAGCTTATATGCCTATCTATAAACACCCTTTAGATTACTTCTGAACAGCAACCGCTCTTATTAAATGGACAAAAGCTTTCTCTCAGGTATCCAATAACACCATCCTTAACTTTCCACAATTATCTTAGAGAATGATAAAAGCCACAATGTATCATAAAATGATGCTCAGATTTTTTCATCACTTTTACATATCCCCTTTTCTTGCTGTCTAAAATGTGGACAACTAGACATAAAATTATATCATACAATACTCCGCTTCATATCTAGTTAATTTTTTTATCTCTAATAAGCACTTTTTGTCATAAAATATATCCCTGGTACCATGGTTTTTAAAGGCTGCAAACAAGTTTTTACTGTTATTTCTAAGTTAACTTAAACAACAATCCTACACAAAGTACATTTTCTATATAAAGAAACACAGGTTCAAAAACCCTTCTACATTTAGGAATTATTTATGTAAACCATAGCTATTGATACCCAACAATCAATAGTGCAGTGTTTTTGCAACAGTGATGTCAGATGGTAAAGAATTAAAAGATAGTGCCCACCTTACAGATCACATTGTCAAACAGAACTTCAGATCTAAGATACAAACAAGTACTGTAGGACTTGACACTACCACATCATGTCTGGGCCTAGTCTTAAAGGATTACAGTTGTCTCCTTTATAAGTTCTGTACATTTACCAAGAAAGCCATTATCCTTAACCACTTCCCTACCGGCCCATAGTAAAATGACGTCCACAAAGAACTTCTGCCGTTCAGAGTGGACGTCATATGACGTCCTGGGCTTTCCGGGTGGATATCTGAATGATGCCTGCAGCTAAGAGGCATCATTCAGATATCCTTCTAAACTGCCGGCGATTCTGCACAACGTAAGAACGATCATAGCGGCGGTTCCGCCGCTAGATCGTTCTTACAGGCGGCGGGAGGGGACATCCCCCCCCTCCCGCCGCCATCCGGTGCTTCTCCGGGCTCTCCCGTGCCATCGGGGGCCCGGAGAACGAATCGTCCGGCGCTCGCAGGAAGCATAGAGATGACTGGTGACCAGATGGTCACCAGTCATCTCTATGACCGTCGGAGGACCCGGGCGCGATGTGATGACGTCACGCCCGGGTCCCGTAAGTAAACAAAGCCGCGATTGCGGCTGCTAAGCAACCACAAGCATGAGATCGGTGAATTTTTTTTCACCGATTTCATGCTTTCCAGCCTGGAGGAGAGATGTGGGGTCTTATTGACCCCGCATCTCTCCATAAAGAGTACCTGTCACACACATTCCTATTACAAGGGATGTTTACATTCCTTGTAATAGGAATAAAAGTGATAAAAAAAAAAAAAATTAAAAAAAAAAGTGTAAAAAAGAAATAAATATATATAAAAAAAAAAAGAAATAAAAATTTATTTTTTTAACGCCCCTGTCCCCGGTAGCTTGCGCGCAGAAGCGAACGCACACGCAAGTCCCGCCGACATATGTAAACGCCGTTTAAACCACATATGTGAGGTATCGCCGCGTGCGTTAGAGTGCCAGCAACAATTCTAGCACTAGATCTCCTCTGTAAATCTAAACTGGTAACCTGTAAAAAATTTCAAATCGTTGCCTATGGAGATTTTTAAGTACCGAAGTTTGGCGCCATTCCATGAGTGTGCGCAATTTTAAAGCGTGACATGTTAGGTATCTATTTACTCGGTGTAACATCATCTTTCATATTTTACAAAAAAATTGGGCTAACTTTACTGTTTTTAAATTTTTTTAATTCATGAAACAATTTTTTTCCCAAAAAAAGGCGTTTGAAAAATTATTGCGCAAATACCGTGCAAGATAAAAGGTTTCAATGACCGTCGTTTTATTCCCTAGGGTGTCTGCTAAAAAAAACATATATAATGTTTGGGGGTTCTGCGTAATTTTCTAGCAAAAAAATTATGATTTGTACATGTAGGAGAGAAGTGCCAGAATAGGCCCGGTATGGATGGGTGTATAACTGCCCGGTATGGAAGAGGTTAATAACCCAGAATAAGTGAAATTATTCACAGGATGCTACGTGCAGCCCTGGGCATACAGCCACAGTGTTTGTATCGAAAGGTTGATGAGGTGGGCAAAGGAAAGGCATGAGTACATGTTTTTTAATCAGATAAAAATAAGCTTTTCTTGTACCCATTTTGATGAATTTCTACTTCTTACCACATCCTTCCCTTTATAGTTATTTTAACTAGCAGCACAGCTGCTGCAACTGTTTATATTACGTATGACAATGCATTGATGGATTTTCAACAACATCTCGTTATTCAGTGCAGCATTCACAGTTAACATTCTTTTTGATCCAAGTTAAAATCTGATTGTCAAGTTTGGAACAAATAATCCAGGACATCAGAAAGTTGACACCAACTTAAAAGAAAAGATGGTGTATTCTTAATAAATTTACAAATTGAGTTATTAGATAAGACAATCAGTGTTTACCTGAACTTCCATGTGGGGAAGGATTAGAACCCCTGCCTGGTCTCACTACTATCAAGGGTTCTGCTAAAGAGAATTCCCCCCACTCCCTATCTGAGTAGCATTCCCCTATTCCCAGCAAAAAATAAGATTTTTATTTAAACTATTGCTGTTGGAGTTTTCCCTCACTTTGTTGTCACCAAGGCATTACATGAGGGGAAAACTCTCCAATGGAGCCACAATGAAAGAATAAACTTGACAGGATATCCAATTCTTCCTACTTTATCCAAAACAAAAAGAGTTTTGGTTGGTCACAAACTTTAAAGTGGTTGTACACCTCCGACATGAAAATTGAACAAAGCATATACTTCTGTAATTTATGCCGTCAATTCACTGGGTATATGTAAGGGTTTACAACCACTTTAAGGTACCATTCCAGTCAGTACACTGTTCATAAAAATTAGGAACAATGGTCTGGCTATCGCCTGACTGAGTTCCTTAAGGACCCTTGAGTGTAAGCCATCTGGCCCTGATGACTTATTCATGTTATGTTTTTCAAGTCTACTTCTAATAATGGCTTCTGTTAGCCACCAGGGTACATTCTGTGACGTGCTATTAACATTACAGTCTTGGCTACAATATCCCCCTTCGAGGAGAATAATGCATTCAAAACCTTTGCCTTCTCCTTGTCTTTTGTAACCAAATTCCCTTCCTCATCCTTTATGGGGCCAATATGTTCTGACCTCACTTTCTCATTGTTAATGTATTGAAATTATTTTTAGGATTTTTCTTAGCTGCCCTGATTGCTCTCCTACATTTCTCATTGCAGTCCTTGTATTGTTGGAATGCTTTCAAGGACCCCTCAGCCTTATATTTTTTTAAGGCTTTTATGTGCCTTTTACATTAGAGTTTAGCCACCCAGGTTTGATTTTAGATCTTTTATACTTATTGCCCATTGGGATGCACTGGCCAATACCTTTATTTAGTATGTTTTTGAAGCACTCCTATTTTTCCTCTGTGTTCCTAGGATTTTATCCCCTTTAATATCATGTAGCATAGAGTGCAGCTTAGGGAAGTTGGCACTTTGGAAATTTCTATGGTTTATACTGAATGCAATCAACCTGTGAATGCTGTTTCCTAAGTTGGTCCATATTTACACATCATGTCTGTGTTGTTTGTAATCAGTAGGTCTAGTACTGCGTTATCTCTTGTTGGTGTGTTCACCAACTGACCTATGAAATTATCCTGCAAGACATTTAGGAAATGGTGAGCCTTAGATGAGTGAGCGGTTCCTTCTGCCCAGTCTATATCTGTATATCCCCCATTATAATAACATTATCCTTCATTGCTGCCATTCCTAGATGTGTTAGGGGGTCTGCCTCCTCCTCCTCCCTCAGGTTAGGAGGCCTGTAGCATATGCCCACTTTTAATTTCCCATTATTTTCCTTCCTTTGGAGCACCACCTACAAGGATTTCACTTCCTCCCTACCTCCATTAGTGATGTCAACCCTCGCATTTACTTGCAAATCATTCTTGACACAAGCATACCCCTTTCCTACCCTCCCTATCTCTACGATATAGAAAATACCTCTGAATGGTTGCCAGTCAATTGTGTGAGCTGTCAAACTAAGGTTCTGAAATTCCCACAAAATTAAAATCCTCCACATACATTAGCAAACTCCAGTTCTCCCAGTTTACCAGCTAGACTTCTAGCATTGGTATACAAGCCTCGTAATTTTGTCTTGTCACATGCGATTTCCTTCTTAGGTGTAATGAGGCTGCAATTCAGATTTGCCAGCTTACTTACCTTGGGCTTTGGTATTCTAGTTGCCCTACCACTAATGCCCCCAATATTGCCCACTGAACCTTGCTCAATGCTGGCTAGCTCTATATCTGGACCCTCCCCCAAAACCTAATTTAAAAGCCCCTCTAATATTTTTCCAAGAAACACACCAGACAGGTCACGGATAAAGTTGTGGAGAAGTTTAAAGCAGGGTTAGATGATAAAAAAAAATATCATGGGAAAATTGAAAGAGTATGGCACAACTGAAAACCTACCAAGGCATAGCCATCCACCTAAACTGGCAGGGCAAGGAGAGCATTAATCAGAGGTCCACAGCTCAGGTGGGAGAACCTGTCCACACGACAACTATTAGCCGTGCACTCCACAAATATGGCCTTTATGGAAAAGTGGCAAGAAGAGAGCCATTGTTGAAAGAAAGTCATAAGAAGTCCTGTTTTCAATTTGCGAGAAGCCATGTGGGGGACACTGCAAACATGTGGAAGAAGGTGCTCTGGTCAGACGAGACCAACATTTTACTTTTTGGCCTAAAAGCAAAGCACTGCACATCACCCTGAACACACGATCCCCACCGTGAAACATGGTGGTCGCAGCATCCCTGTTGTAGGGACAGGGAAGCTTGTCAAAGTTGATGGGAAGATGGATAGAGCCAAATATAGGGCAATCTTAGAAGAAAACCTGTTAGAATCTGCAAAAGACTTGAGACTGGGGCAGAGGTTCACCTTCCAGCAGGACAACGACCCTAAACCTACAGCCAAAGCTACAATGGAATGGTTTAGATCAAAGCATATTCATGTGTTATGCCACGTACACACGATCGGTTAAACCGTTGAGAATGGTCTGATGGACCATTTTCATCGGTCAAAACCGACCGTGTGTGGGCGCCATCGATTATTTAACCATCGGTTAAAAAAAAGACAACTTGTTTTGAATTTAACCGATGGATTCCTAACCGATAGAAAAAAAAACGATCGTTAGTAGGCATGACCATCGGTTAAAAATCCACGCATGCTCAGAATCAAGTCGACGCATGCTTGGAAGCATTGAACTTCGTTTTTTTTAACCTCCCTGGCGGTATGATTCTGTCTGGAATTACGTACCAAAAACAGTACCATTATTTGCAAGGGAATTTGGCGTTTTATACTGTAGGCCTGTAATCCTTAGGAATAACTCACTTAAATCTGACCAAAGAAGAATCTAATAGGCATCCCGGGTATGACATTTTTTTAACCACTTCCATACCAGGCACTTACTGTCGCACTTTGAATGGCAATTGCGCGGTCATGCTACACTGTACCCAAACAAAATTGGCGTCCTTTTTTCCCCACAAATAGAGCTTTCTTTTGGTGGTATTTGATCACCTCTGCGATTTTTTTTTTATTTTTTTTTTTGCGCAACAACTAAAAAAAGACTGAATTTTTTTTTAAAAAAATACGTTTTTATTTTTTTCTGTTAATTTTTTTGTAAATACGTTTTTCTCTTTCAATTACGGGCACTGATATGGCGGAACTGATGGGCACCGATGAGATGGCACTGATGGACATCGATGAGGTAGTACTGACGGGCACAGATGAGGTGGCACTGATTGGCGGCGCTGGTATGTGGCACTGATGGGCACTCATAGGTGGCACTGATGGGCACACATAGGCGGCACTGATGGGCACACATAGGCGGCACTGATGGGCACACATAGGCGGCACTGATGGGCACTCATGGGCAGCACTGGGCACTCATAGGCGGCACAGATGGGCACTCATGGGAGGCACTTATGGGTGGCACTGATGGATACTTATGGGTGGCACATATGGGCACTGATAGGTGGGCACTGGGCATGGATGGGCACTGTGGGGTGGCACTGATGGACACTGTAGGGTGGCACTGATGGACACTGGGGTGGCACTGATGGACACTGTGGGGCAGCACTGATTTAACCATGTTGCCAGTCAGTGCCCATTTGTGGGCACAGACTGGCATCTTTTTTTTTTTTGTTAATGCTTTTTTTTTTCAGACTTTTTTTTTTTTGCCCTACCCTGGTGGTCCAGGGTGGGCTTCCCTGGTGGTCCAGTGTGGCGATCCGAGGGGGGGGCTGCTCTGATAAACAATCAGCGCGAACCCCCCTGTCAGGAGAGCCGACGATCGGCTCTCCTATACTCGCGTCTGTCAGACGCGAGTGAGGAAGAGCCATCAACGGCTCTTCCTGTTTACATCGTGATCAGCCGTGATTGGACACGGCTGATCACGTGGTAAAGAGTCTCCGCCGGAGGCTCTTTACCGAGATCGGAGATGCAGGGTGTCAGACTGACACCCCGCATCACCGATCGCCGCGCTGCGCGCCCCCACGGGCGCGCGCGGCATGAAATCCTGCAGGACGTCCATGGACGTCCTGTCAGGATTGTGTAACCACTTCCCGGACGTAAATCGGCCATAGGCCGGGCGGGAAGTGGTTAAAAACAAAATTATAAATTATAATATAATAAATAATTATAAATAATTCTAACAAATAATAATTTAATTCTAATAAAAATTATTCAATAATGTAATCAACTCAAAATCACTGAAATTTGCTCAGTTGCAAAATTGTTGCTGTCATTATTATTATTTTTTATGACGAATTTCCCCACAAATCGCTATCGCACAATTCTGCAAGTGATTATAATTTATTATCGCTGTTTTCTAGCTGATCTAAAACCATTTTTGACATAAAGGGACACTTTTGGTTGCTATGGACAATCTACAGTTTTCAGGCAGAAAGAACAGTTTTTATTTTATAAAAGAACATGTAGGGCACTGGGCAGACCACTAGGGACAAGGGGGGTGTGTATTTTTTACATACAGTACTGTAATCTATAAGATTACAGTATACTGTATGTATAGTGTTTGTTTACCTTTTTGAATTTGGCGATCTCCGCTCCTGTGCGTTGTAACGTCGCAGGGAACGGAGATCGACGGCACAGGAGGACACTGTGTGAATCGAGCGAGGTCCCGCTCGCTCACACAGCACGGTGGCATCGCTGGATCCAGGGACAAGGTAAGCCAGCGCGCGCTGCAGGCTCTGCATAGCTACCCCGAGCGTGACTCGGGGTTACCGATTTTAGCTGAAAAAATCCACCCCGAGTCACGCTCGGGGATACCGCCAGGAGGGTTAACCGATGGTGTGTAGGCGCGACGGACCATCAGTCAGCTTCAGCGGTTAACCGATGAAAACGGTCCATCGGTCCGTTCTCATCGAATGGACTGATCGTGTGTACGCGGCATTAGAATGGCCCCGTCAAAGTCCAGACCTAAATCCAATTGAGAATCTGTGGCAAGACTCACCACGCTCAGTTGCTCACAGTAGTACTTACCAGCTACTCACAGTACTCACCAGTTACAATACCCAGTTACATACAGTTACACACAGTCAATGAATGAAGAAAACTCCTTCTACAAGCTATAACCAGACACTGATAGAAGTCATATACTGCTGATGAAAAAAGGTATTTAGCAGTTTATATTTACTAAAATAATTTGTACACATGTTCTGTGTACTGTGGGAGACTAGCTACAGTGAATGAAGGATCCTGGGTTTAGTAACACTTTAAGATAAGATTATCTGACATCATTGTTTTGACCTACAGTAGGTATTCATTTTGGGAGAATTTCTTTAATTTATTTTAGGTTATACAGTATATAGTATATATTTTTGTATTTTTATTTATTCTTCTACTTTTTACACTTGTTTCTTCATTGAGGGTCTGGATCTGATCAGTGGGGACGAGGGATGAGCCCGATGTAAGTTCGACACAAACATCGGGTATTCGCCTGTTCCCCGAATGCCAAACATTATGGGGCGTTCGCGGTAAATTTGAGAGCCGCGGAACACCCCATAATGAATGGAGAGATCATCAATGCACTGTGAGATTTTCATGCTTTGGCCAACCACAGCATGCTCTACTGTGAGAACCATGACTGGCCAAAGGCAATATACAGTACATAAAAATCATTGAAAAAAACGGCATTGGTTTCCCCCAAGTCCATTACCAGGCACTTTGGGTCTGGTATAGATATTAAGGCTAACCCTGCCCCAAAATGTAAAAAAAATTGTGTGGGCCACCCCCAAAATCCATACCAGGCCCTTCAGGTCTGATATGAATTTTAAGGGGAAGCCCACACCAAACATCAAAATTATCTGAGCATGCAACCTACCAGGCCACATGCCCTAAACATGGATAGGGTGTTTTGGGATCCCCTGTTCTATGTTCTATAGCCACCCGGTGACAAAAGCAGATGACCCGTTTACATTGCTGGATGTCCTCACTCTCAGCTATATAACAGCTGTCATTGCAAAAAGCCTGCAGCCACAGCACGCCTCCCATCGAGGCAGAGTTTTTCATTTTTTTCTGGTCGTCTGCGCTGTCATCGAAGATAGAGTTAAATCGCAGGACACTTTTTTAAATAAAGGACTTGTCCCAAACTGTCTACTCAAATTGTTACCATTTTGACATGGGGGCCCCCTTGTTAAAGGGGGCTTCCAGATTCTGATAAGCCCCCCACCCGCAGACCCCACAACCACCCGGCAAGGGTTGTGGGGAAGAGGCCCTTGACCCCATGTGGCCTGGTACGGTTCAGGAGGGGAACGATCTCTCGTCCCCTCCATTTCCTGTGGCCTGCCAGGTTGTGTGCTCGGATAAGGGTCTGGTATGGATTTTGGGGAGACCCCTACGCCATTTTTTTTATTTTGGCGCAGGGTTTTACGTAAAATCCATACCAGACCTGAAAGGTCTGGTATGGATTTTGGGGGAACCCAATGCCGTTTTTTTTAAAACATTTTGATATTGTGGTACTGTTCTAAACACAGGAAAGTTGCAGTACTTTACAGGCATACTAAGGACACCCCAAAGTCACGATATTTAAAGGAATATTTCATTTTTATTGTTTCACTTTAAGCATTATTAAAATCACTGCTCCTGAAAAAACTTCAGTTTTTAAAACTTATTTTTGCATTGATACATGTCCCCTGGGGCAGGACCCGAGTCCCAAAACACTTTTTATAGCAATAACATGCATATAAGCCTTTAAAATGAGCACTCTTGACATTTCATGTTCGTGTCCCAGAGTTTTTAACGGTGTTCGCACAAATTTTTTGCCTGTTCGCAAGTTCTGGTGCAAACCAAACCAGAGGGTGTTTGGCTCGTCCCTAGTGGGGACCAGATTTACACCACTAGATCATTTCTAATTGTGAGCCTCCTCCAAACGTCCCACACAATACATAATAAACTTTGAGGGATATGTTATTGTATATATTTTGGGGGACCTCTGGGGTCTGTGTGCCATTTAAAAAAAAAATAAGAAGCCAGGAGGGAGATGTATTTGCCAGCAATTTAACAGTTATTTTTTTATTTGTATATGTCAGTGCATAAAAAAAAACATTGTTTGCATTGATATATGTTTCCCAGGGCAGTACCCACATCACCCCCTCCCCCATAACACCATTTTGCCTATTAGCCCAGAAAATTAGCATTTTTAGTTTGTAACATTTGGCTTCCATTGATTTTATTGGGACTTGGGTTCGGCATCTGAACTTCTATGAAATCTACCAAACCCTGCTCAAACCAAACCTAGGGCAAGACAGCTCATTACTACTGTCCAGCATTACTATACACAAAATCTAATGGAATGAAATGTGAAAACAATATGTTGGGTGAACAACAGCAAATATGATGATCTAGAGAACATTCGGGTTATTATAAAAAGCATACAGTAAAACCTTGGATTGCGAGCATAATTCGTTCCAGAAACATGCTTGTGCAACAGAGCCACCCTTGGACAGCAGCATTGTCAACCTACAGAGAGGATAGTGTTAGATGCACTAGCAAATTTTTCGATGGACTAACAAATGAAAAGTAAACTTCAGCTAACACATTTTAGGCAGTAGCAGCAACTGTTTTTTTTCCTTTAGGATAAAGGTTTTACTGTACATAACTGAATAGAAGCTGACAACTGTACACACCCCTGTAAGTGGTAAAGTTTTTTCTCAACCCTCCAACTGCCACTTTTGACAGACAGCTTTGTCTGGTAATAAAAGTTGAAAGATACCTGATGTACTGGTCAAATCAACAGGAGAAAAAATCTAAATAAATAACCACAATATTTAAGGATTCGTAAGCTATAAATAAGAAAACAAATTTTTTTTTTTAAAGGAAGCCATGTCCCGAAAAGCTTGCGCGCAGAAGCGAAAGCATACGCGAGCAGCGCCTGCATGTGAAAACTGTGTTCAAAACACACAAGTGAGGTATCGCCGCGATCGCTGAAGTGAGACCGCTGTGCAAATACAGTGTGACAAAAAGTATTGCAACGCTATTTTATTCTCTAGGGTGTTAGAAAAAGAAAAAAAAAAAAAAATATATATATATATATATATATATATATATATAATGTTTGGGTGTTCTAAGTAATTTTCTAGCAAAAAAAGTGTTTTTAACTTGTAAACACCAAATCTCAGAAAGAGGCTCGGTCTTAAAGGGTTTGTGAAGGATTTTTTTCTTATCTTAATAGCTTCCTTTACCTTAATGCAGTGCTGTTTTCATGTCCTCATTGTTCGTTTTTGATCTCAAGTTGCTGTAATTCTTCTCTGATCTCCACACTTCCTGGTTGTCTGTTTCCTGATAACCACAGTGTTGGGAGCTTTCTCACTGTGGTCACTAATCAAGGAGGTGTGATTACTGTGTGTCTAAAACCCCTCAGCACCAATCAGTTTCATTTTCCAAACCATCCCTGCCCTGTATTGGCTATGTGGCTCTGTACATCACAGAAGCAGGAAACAACATGCAAAAACGAAACTAGAAACTGCAGGCACATTATATGATTGATTTTTATCTATTTTTAATCATTTATAAATAAATCAGTTAACTATTATGTCTCTATACCCTGTAAACAGTCATTTCAGCAAAAAAAAAAAATCCTTTACAACTCCTTTAAGTTGCTAAAAATAGTCCATACTAAATATTTATTAGCGATTTTTTTACATTTATCTGACTGAAAAAAAAAATGATATGATTTTTCTTTTAATGTGTCAATTTCAGGACCTGATGAGAAGAAATACAAATCCTTTCTCAGGTAAAACAGTTCCCTTATATTTATTTCAACTGTGTATTTAGCTGTTCGCCTAGCATTAGGATTTTAATATTTTCATAAATATCAGGTTTAAAAGTGAAACACATTTTGCATTAATTTACATTTTATCTCTGAAGAAATATGATATTTAAAGTTTTAGCATGTCTATGAGACTGAAACAAGGTCACTATGTAAACTCTCAAAGAGATGTGGATATGCATTTTAAAGTGTTATGGTAATTGATGGCAAAGAGATGAACTTTGTTTAAGGCTTCACAATGAAGATACTTTATCATTTGCATTTATTAAGCATGATGATGAGCAGAATTTGTACTGTGTTAACTTTAAAATAGTTCAGCCAAATAAAAGCATGCCAAATATCTGTGAAGATTTATTTTTAAAATTGTCTCTGGGCAACCGTAGCTGAAGGTGCAGCTTAGTTAGGATAAGCAATGAAGAATGTTTGTTAATAATTTTCCGACATAAATTATTTATTAATTGTTAAACAGATCAGGCAGAGAAAAAGTAGACACTCGCAATAGTCTCCAATTTAAATAGCAGCGATGATACCATGTTCATAGCAGCATAACATTCTATTAACAAAAATAGCTGGGCACAGGCTGTTACTTTTAAGGAATGCAAGTTCCAATATTTTATTTAATTCCAGTAACAACATTTGTAGCATGCTACTTGCAAACATCGGAGATAAAATGTGAGGATGGAGAGGAAGCACAATAAAGCAACTGATGTATGGCACTTTTTGATGACTATATGGATGCATATTTTGGTCCGCTTTTATATCTGATCATTATGCAGTGCATTTTGCTGTGGATCTGGTGGATTTTATATGTGTTGAAACCAGAGATGTATTTAGGCCTAGGCCGACAAGGCCTAGGCCTAGGGCGGCACTTTGCGGGGGGCGGCCAAAAAAGCCGCTCCCCCACATGAGAGAAAGCCACCCGACCCGTCTTCACGATTCCCGGCTCCCGCGGCTGCCTCCCGCACACATGCAGCCCACGGCGGCCGGCTTGCTGTAGCGGCACCAGGGCTTGCAAGTAAAGTATGGTGTGAATGGGCATGCCTGGCCGAGGAAAGGGCGGTGGGCGACACGCCCCATAAGTGGCAGGCAATTGGCTACATGTAAGGTGACTGGCGGAGGTGGAGCCTTAAGCTCCACCTACCCACCTCCGCACAGGTTTCCCTCACTGAATAATTTCCTCGGCACCAGGGCAGGGTCTGGCTGTGACGTCAGGAGAAGGAGGAGAGAAAGGGGAGCATGGGGAAACCCCCAGGCCAGGACAGCAGGTAAAAATGTTTACTTTTGATTGGCACAGTGGCGGCATTATTTGATGGGGCACAGTGACATTATTTCATGGGGCACAGTGACATTATTTGATGGGGCACAGTGGCATTATTTGATGGGGCATAGTGGCATTATTTGATGGGGCACAGCACAGTGGCATTATTTGATGGGCACAGTGGCATTATTTGATGGGGCACAGTGGCGGCATTATTTGATGGGGCACAGTGGCGCCATTATTTGATGGGGCACAGTGGCATTATTTGATTGGGCACAGTGGCATTATTTGATGGGCACAGTGGCATTATTTGATGGGCACAGTGGCGGCATTATTTGATGGGGCACAGTGGCAGCATTATTTGATGGGGCACAGTGGCAGCATTATTTGATGGGCACAGTGGCATTATTTGATGGGGCACAATGGCATTATTTGATGGGGCACAATGGCGGCATTATTTGATGGGCACAGTGGCATTATTTGATGGGACACAATGGCATTATTTGATGGGGCACAATGGCATTATTTGATGGGGCACAGTGGTGGCATTATTTAATGGGCACAGTGGCATTATTTGATGGGCACAGTGGCGGTATTTGATAGACACAGTGGCGGTATTTGATGGACACAGTGGCGGTATTTGATGGGCACAGTGGCTGCATTTTATGGGCACAGTGGCTGCATTTGATGGGCACAGTGGCTGCATTTGATGGGCACAGTGGCTGCTTTGGAGGGCACATTGGCTGCGTTGGAGGGCACAGTGTTGACAGGAGGAGGAGGACAGCGATGACAGGAGGAGGAGGACAGCGCTGACAGGAGGAGGAGGTGGTTTACATATGATAGGGTGGTTCTTAAACAGGAATAAAATTTGGGGGGTGCATACGTTTAGTCAGGCCTAGGGCGGCAGAAAACCTAAATACACCACGGGTTGAAACACTGGAAGTTTTACCCCTTATGAAAAACACTTTAACTATACATTTTTGGCCTTAGGATATCTCTGCTAAAATATAATGGGGTTTATGTATAAAGCACAGGTGTATCTTCCGAGTGGATGTGTTTTAAATTACAGAAAAATTTTGATGAATGTCACAAATAAATATACATAAATATGCCTATATCTACAGCTTATGTTGCATTCCCACCATTAACAACTTGTAAATTATTATTATTATTATTATTATTATTATACAGGATTTATATAGCACCAACAGTTTATGCAGCGCTTTACAATACAAAGTACAATTACTATACAGTTCAAACAGAAGGGCTAGGAGGACCCTGATCATGGAGCTTACAATCTAAGGGCCAGATTCAGGTACAATTGCGGCGGCGCAACGTACCCCGTTTACGTTACACCGCCGCAAGTTTTCAGTCTAAGTGCCCGATCCTCAAAGCACTTACCTGTAAACTTGCGGCGGTGTATCGTAAACCCGTCCGGCGCAAGCCAACATTGCTGGTCAGTGGATAAATGCCACATTACATTGGTGGTCATTGGAGCAAGGCCTCATTACAATTATGGTCAGGGAAAAAATCCCCCATTTTATTAGTGGTCAGTGAACAAAGTTCCCTTAAAGAGGAAGTAAACCCAGTATTTTTTTTTTTTTAAACTCTGCAAGCGAAATACATAATGAGCTAGTATGCATAGTATACTAGCTCATTATGAATGACTTACCTGAGATCGAAGCCCCCGAACTGCTCCTCGTTCCCCTCCGCCGCCATCTTGCCTCGATGGCCCTTCCGTGCATCGCCGCTCCGATGCTGTGACTGGCCGGAGCGGCGATGACGTCACTCCCGCGCGCGGGATCCCGAATGCGCGCGAGACCGGCATAATCCCGGCATGATTCCCTTCCTGGAGCCGGCCCGCTAGTGCGCCTGTGCAATTGTCTACAGCGCGCATGCACCGTAGACATCGGTGCCCGTTTTTGGGTAAATACCTCCTTAACCGTATAGGTTAAGGAGATATTTCTTGCACCTACAGGTATGCCTTAATCTAGGCTTACCTGTAGGTGCAAGTTGTGTGGTTGGGTTTACAACCACTTTAAATTGTTGGTTAGTGGGAGTGGAGTCCTTTACACTGGGGGGGGGGTCAGTAAAACAAACTCCCCTCACTTGTGGTTGATGAAGAATTGTTCTTACATTAGTGATCTGTAGGAGAATAGCCCCCTTACACTGGTGGTCAGAAGAAAACATTTCCTTACAATGAGGGTCAGTGTAGTGTCCACTTACATACTGTGATATGGTTTTAAAATAGAACCATTAGAACCATTTTCTTTTAAACTTTTTTTCTGGTAATAGTTCAAACAGCAGGGCTGTTTACAAGGAGTTATGGGAGCTGGAAATCCTTCTGGATTACTAGATGTAGAGACCCCATGCTAAAAGGGGATTACTTTTTATCTTGGAAGAACTGAGTTTGTCTCTGTACTCCAATGTTAGATGAGGAAATCACATTTTCATGGCTTTGCCAAGGCTCTTGTAAGTTAACTCCTTGACGGGGACATAACTCATATATGCGGCCTCACTGGACTGGACTTTTTCTGTGGGGCCACATATATGCATTTTTGGCCTTGTGCTGGGAGCACACCACACAGCACACTCCAAGCACAGAGACTGAGGTCTCACCAAGAGCCTTGGGACCCAGAACTCCTGATTCCGGGTTACCTGATCACTGTGGTAGCCTCTGATTGTCTACCACAGGGAACAGTCACTGTAAAGCCCATCCCTGTGTTTCTCTCTCTGTAAATGTGCAGAAAATATACCGTATTTATTGCGGTATAACGCGCTCCCGCGTATACAGCGCACCCCTAAAGTGGCCCCCAATCCTGTGGAAAAAAAGTTTTTTTGTACTTACAGTTTTGGTGTCTTGCGCGGCAACCATCGGCGGCCTCGTCGGGTCCGGCGTCCTTCTGCGGCTTCGGGTGTCCTCTTCGGCGGGTCCGGCGTCCTTCTGCGGCTTCGGGTGTCCTCTTTGGTGGGTCCGGCGTCCTTCTGCAGCTTCGGGTGTCCTTCTGCGGCTTCGGGTGTCCTTCTGCGGCAGGTCCGGTGTCCTCTTCGGCGGGTCCGGTGTCCTTCTGCGGCGTCCTCGTGTCCTCCCCGCTCATTTCCCGCGCCGAGTTTGAATACTGTGCCGACATATACAGAGCGTAGTACACTCGTGTATTGTCGGCAATGCTCGGCTACCCGCGCTGACGTCCTGTACGTCCAGGACGTGAGCGCGGAAGGAGCCGAGACTGGCCGACTATACCCGAGTGTACTGCGCTCGGTATATGTCGGCGCAGTATTCAAAACTCGGCGCGGGAAAGCAGGTATCGGCGTATACCGCGCACCCACGATTTTGCCCTGATTTTCAGGGCAAAAAAGTGCGCGGTATACGCCGATAAATACGGTACATTGTATCTTTCTCCTTCCAGAGAAAAAATGTGTGTTTTAATAAAAAAATAATAATAATAATATAAAATAAGAAAAAAATACCTAGACCAAGGTTTGATCTAGGTCAGTGCCGGGGTTAGTGTTTGGCTCAAGGTCAGGGTCAGTATATTTTGGGCAGGATATTTTTTTTTAAATTAGTATCAGTGTCAGTTAGTGTCAGTGTGACGATCAAGGGGTCAGTCTGAAAGACCAGTTGCTATAGCAGTTGGAAGCTCACAGGTTAGGAACACAGGCAGGTCACCCTGGCGGATGACACAGCTCATCTGAGGTGCAGAGTCTAAGTACTAACTGGTGTTCACCAGAGCTCTTGGTGGTGGACATGGATTTTGCTGCATGTTAGCACAAGGATGTTAGCCGTTCTAAGCAGGAAGAGACATCGCCTGACACAGCAGAGGTTCCAGGTTCAAATGCAGGCCCGACAATAAGTGTGTTTTAGGTAGGACAAAAAAAAAGCAAAATGCGCACTATTTTTTCTGGGCTGTACTATGGGTACCAACAACAAATAACATACACACACTGTATAAAAAAACAAGGTATAATCCACCTAGATGCACAAAGTAGTTGTGATGATATGTATGGTTTTAAGACCACATGTCAAAGTTGCAAAATTGTGCTTAGGCATTGATATTTGTTTTACCCTTCGGTCTGAAGGGGTTAAACAGAAATCATTTGAAATTGCCATCCTACACAGAAAGTCTGTATTGTACATCCCACCTTCCGCATTTGTAAATGGGAAACTCTTGACATTTCTTTCACAGTGTTATAGACAGTCATGCTAGCAATAATTTCAAAGAGGAATGTTTGTAATGTCTTAAGAATAATAGCCTTTACAAATCGGCACCAAAGCCACCTGATATTTATTGAATACAGATGGTGGAAGTTCGAATTTGCACATCTGACAACTATTTTTCCATGATCGAGGTTCTGTCTTATATCATCTTTATTAGATCTCTTTCTGATTTGAGAATAACCCTTTTTTTCTTAGTATTTATTTACTCAGCTTAATGTCTTGTTAACTGATTAAGGATAATCTTCCACTAAGGTGGGCATGGGGCTATTTTTTTTTTCTTTTTTGTGAACTTTAGCATTTATTCTAAAGAAAAATATTCTCTGGTCCAATAATCAGCTAGGTTTTACACACATAAAAACGTGGCTGCACTAACCCTGGTGCACATGCCAGAGCTCTTAAGTGAAATATGTAACAACTGAACCTACGGAGTCACTCACAGTATCAGACACATAGAGATTGATTATTAAAGGCACATAGGCTGTTCACTTGCAAGGGAATTTTGCCCTAATTTAGTGAGTGTGGTGAAAATTCACTTTGCAATCTCATGCAAGAAAAAATAAAATATTTTTGATTTCACATGATTGGATGATATAAGTCGACAAAGCTTCACTTAATTCATTAAACTAAGTGAAAATTCCCTTGTAAATTAAAAATTCTCTATAAATAAATGTGCCAGAATATAGTGTATGGTTGGCCTAGCATACTCTACCATATTGCAGTTCTAATATGGTTCTAATAGAGGCGGCATATAGGCAGTAAAAACAGGTGGCGGAGCTACGGTTTTGCCACCCCCTGACTGCCCACCTAAAGTCTACAATACAGCTAAAGAGGGCTGTTCAATGCCAATGTGCGACTGTGTCTGCAATGTCTGCCTTCCTGCTCCAGGTAAACACATGTTACAAATACAGTTCAAGTTGCTACAGGCTGGATAAAATATTGAAGTAGACCGGATGTGGCCTTCAGGTCTTAGTTTGGGCCCTGAAATGAGGAACAGTAAACAACCAGTGTTAATATAATGTTATACCTATAAAGCAACCCATGGATGCTCAAGATAAAGGAATTGTTATTAACTGATAACATTTTAAAATTACCCAGTCATAATGTCCTCTCATGGTTTAATATCCTGACAAAAATATACATCAGTTATAAGTATCACAACAAAAGGCAGGATAGACATCCCCATTTAAATGCAATGGCTGTGTCAAGTATAATTTAGGTGTTTGAAACTGAGCATGTAATTAAACTTAACTTGAACAATATAACAAGACAGTTATTTTCTGCTTAGGTACCAATATGATTTTTTAAACTATGTTAGATAACAACTGAATGAGTATAGATATTTCATCCTAATTGGTGTATTTTTTATTTTTTTTATTTTATGCAGTTAATTTGTTTTTATTTTCTTACTAATGAGCAATATTATTAGATGCATTCTATAATAAAAATCTCCATAAATGTATATTTTCTAATCAAATTTCTTACAGGTTGCAAAGAATAGCCATAAACCATGTGCTTGTAGCATGTTGAGGCTTTTAATTTTGCAGCTAACCACAGCTGTCCATTTATATTCCCTCATTTGCATTTGGTGACATGAGGCTCTATAGCGCTTGCCAATCAGTTTGTACATATGACACTAAAACTGTTAGCTGCATAGAGATATGAAAATACCCATAGACAAAACAAATTAATCAATTTAGTTTTCTTGGAGACTTGTTTGACACTGTTTGTAATCATACTTTCCTAAAACCTGTTAATATTATTGTTATCTGTTATCTGTTATGTAGCAGACTTGGACTGGATGAGAAAGACTCAACTTACTTGTCTTTAGATTCACCATCTTGGATACATTTCTCCCAGCCTCGGGCCCACTCACGACATCCCTGGACAGAGGCCTTCAGAATAAACAAATGTCTACATCTAGATGCATTTTCAGCACTTTACTGAGATTAACAAGTGGGATGCAATGTGGGTGGCAGCAATAACTCACACAGCCATTTGCAGTAGAAAACTTATATTGAAGAAAGGCAGCAATATTTCACAATAACACGGTGGGACAGTTGCCCTGATGGCACATTCACACTTACAGTTCCAATAAGTGAAGAAGCGGGTTCCAGCCAAACTGACATCGTCTGTTGAGAGGAGACAGAATGTGGCTGTCTCAAGCCCAATCAGAAAGCTATCCATACTGTAGATGTGACCCTATACTTTCTCTTCTCGTCAGGTACCAATATATACATACATTCCTCTCAGTGCAGGTTTCTGAGAGGACTGGAGGTATAGTGGGGTTGGAGATCCCAGATGAGGAGCAAGGAGAGGTCCGCCTTGTTCTTTGATGTGGGTCTTTTAAGTGCTGTTGCCAACGGACTGCATGGGAGGTCGTCATATGTCTGGTCAAGCATGTGGTGCCCAAGCGGCTTCTGTTTTGGCCACGCTTGATCTGCTTCAGACATAGGTTGCAAATAGTGTTGAGCAGAATACGCCATATTCGATTTTGCGATATATCACGAATATATAGCCGAATATTCGAGAAATATTCGCTAAATTCGAATATTCGTGATATTTTATCGAAATGAAATTTTTGCGAAATTTCGCTATTGCGAATGCGAAAATAATTGCGAAATTTCGACAACAGCGGAAGGAGCACTCTGATTGGCTCAGAATATTCGTGATATTTTGCACTCTGATTGGCTCAGAATATTCGTGATATTGTTTCGAAATTTCGCAAAATGCGAATGCGATATTGATGGCGAAATTTCGGAAGGAGCACTCTGATTGGCTCAGAATATTCGTGATATTTTACAATACAAAATAATTGCGAATATTCGGCAAATGCGGAAGGAGCACTCTGATTGGCTCAGAATATTCGTGATATTTTACAATAGAAAATAAAAAGTGTTTTGCATTGGTGGTGATTCTTTACTCTATCCATCTGTCACAGCCGTTTGTCAATCAAACACCTTGAAGATTGAACACGTTCATGCTGCATGCTTTGGACTTTTTTTCACTTCACATATCAAAGACATTTTTATGAAAGATTATTTTTCTATTATTGGGACTATATTTCTTTATATATTTGTTTCACTGTGTATTTCACAAGTTATTTGCGCTTGCTTATTTTATAATTTGCCCACATGTCTTGTCACTAGACATATTTTTTATTCTTGTAGAGCGACTCCATTTTCTGTCTTGTATTAATTTATGTTGTATAACATTTTTGAGTTGCTGCTGTATTCTCCCCTTTTTTTAAGGTATGCGCAATTTTTTCCTTCTTACAAAAAAAAATAATATCAAACATACAAATATTCATAACAGAAACATACACAAAGCCCCCCCCCCTTTTGCATCAGAGACAATCAGAGTTCTCCTACCACAGTTATCGAAAATTCCCAATCATTTTCGCATTCGCATTAGCGAAATTTCGCATTTTTTTTTTTTTATATTCGGCAACATAAAAGGATCGCCTCAGCTTAGCTACTCGGCCCAGGGTCTCTAATCATGCCAGCAATGCTTTTAGACGTCGATAGGATGTGATCTGTTTTAAAAATAAAATTGAAAAAATGCGAATATTCGGAATAGCGAATATTCACCGCGAAATTCGAAATATATCGCGAATACTCGAATATGCCATATTCGAGCCGAATATTCGCAATACGAATATTCGTGAGCAACACTAGTTGCAAACAGCAACAGTGCAATCTCTGCTGCACACGTGTCAAAAAAGGCCCACACCAAAAAACTTTTCAAAATAAGCGGGGAGTCAGCAGCGCCCCTCACCTGCTTAGCTCTGCAGTGTGATGCAATAGGGTGGCTGACCTTAAGCTGCCCCCTGGAGGGCATCCTGCTTCACTGGAGATGTGCCTCCTCCTCCTGCGACAAGATAGAACCTCACAATTCGAATCGCGTTCTGCGATCCACCGACCAAAATCTGGTCAGGGTACCAAAAACCAAATACAAGTCCAAAGGAGAAAGAAGGTTTGCTTTTCAGGGTCCTAGACTATGGAACGCTTTACCAACCAGCATTCGGTTGGAGGAAAACCACCTGACTTTCAGAAGACAGATCAAAACTCTGCTCTTTTGATGTCATGAGACACTAACAACTAGCGCCCAGAAGCGATTCAGTTCGCATGCGCCGCGCTTTATAAGTTTTTCATTCATTCATTCATTCATTCCTCCTCCTCTCTTCTATCAGGGACTCAAATAGAGTCAGTGACCTCATCATACCCTCCCTGCTTGTCACTGGAGCAAACTTGGCAGTATGCTGCAGCTGGGGGAACATGACTGCCAGTTTCTTGTCCATCTTGGGCACCCCCTCTCTTTAGGCTCACGTTACTCCCTTTCTCAACCTGGGTACCATCATCTGAGCCTTCAAATCGCTGCACATCCTCCAGCAGCATGTACCCGACACTGTGGTCGAATGGTTCGGGGGACTCTTCCGTGCATGATGGTGGGGCTAGGGAAGACGTGACTGTTGACAAGGAGCCAATGGAATAGGCCACTTTGGCAGCTGCATTGGTAGGCAAATTACTCTGAGCCTGGGTGACAGAGGATGAGTAGGATGAGGATGGCTTTGTTATCCATTCCACCAATTCTTCTGCATGTTGTGGCTCAATAACACGTCCAGCTTCAGAAAAAAAGGACAATCTTGCCCCATGGCCACGTGCAGAGAATGCACCATGTCCATGACCAGCACTGTTGACTGTAGACACAGAGCCTGCTTGCCCTCTTTTAGTGGCATGTGAGCGTCTGCCTCTCCTTGGTGGCCTTCCAGACCTGATGTAAAGTTTGTTTAGCAAAACCACACAACAATGTATTGTGTACTGTGTACACCACCAGAAAAGTAGCAGCAACTGCACTAGGGGCGCACTGTATTGTGTACTGTGTACACCACCAGAAAAGTAGTAGCAACTGCACTATGGGAGCACAGTTATGTGTACACCACCAGAAGTGTAATAGCAACTACGACTGCACTGTTTTGTGTACTGTGTACACATACCTCCCAACCCGCACGGACACCTTTTTCCCGCAGTCCCGTGATAGAGGAAATTTTCCCACACAGGAAGAGGAGCCAGTGGAGGCAGCACGGGAGGAGGAGGTAAGAAGATGTTGAATTTTGAAAAGTTGGGAGGTATGTGTACACCACCAGAAAAGTAATAGCAACTGCACTATGGGTGCACGGTATTGTGTACTGTGTACACCACCAGAAGTATATTAGAAAAAGTACACCAGGAATGGCCTGCAGTCTGATATAGGCTACACTGGATGCAGTGTGTGTATATATACAGTGGGGATGGAAAGTTTGGGCACCCCAGGTAAAAATGTGTATTAATGTGCATAACGAAGCCAAGGAAAGATGGAAAAATCTCCAAAAGGCATCAAAGTACAAATTAGACATTCTTATAATATGTCAAAAAAAGTTAGATTTTATTTCCATCATTTACACTTTTGAAATTACAGAAAACAAAAAAATGGCGTCTGCAAAAGTTTGGGCACCCTGCAGAGTTAATATCTTGTACGGCCCCCTTTGGCAAGTATTACAGCTTGTAAACGCTTTTTGTAGCCAGCCAAGAGTCTTTCAATTCTTGTTTGAGGTATCTTTGCCCATTCTTCCTTACAAAAGTCTTCCAGTTCTTTGAGATCTTTGGGCTGTCTGTCACGCACTGCTCTTTTAAGGTCTATCCATAGATTTTCAATTATGCTGAGGTCAGGAGATTGTGAAGGCCATGGCCAAACCTTCAGTTTACACCTCTTGATGTAATCCCCCGTGGATTTTGAGGTGTGTTTAGGATCATTATCCATTTGTAGAAGCCATCCTCTCTTTAACTTCAGCTTTTTCACAGATGGCATAAAGTTACCATCCAAAATTTGCTGAAATTGTATTGAATCCATTTTTCCTTCTACTCGTGAAATGTTCCCTGTGCCACTGTCTGCAATACAACCCCAAAGCATTATTGATCCACCCCCATGCTTAACAGTTGGACAGAGGTTCTTTTCATTAAATTCTGTGCCCTTTATTCTCCAAACGTACCTTTGCTCATTCCGGCCAAAAAGTTCTATTTTAACCTCTTCGGTCCACAGAACTTGTTTCCAAAATGCATCAGGCTTGTCTATATGTTCATTTGCAAAGTTCAAACGCTGATTTTTGTGGTGAGGACGTAGAAGAGGTTTTCTTCTGATGACACTTCCATGAAGACCATATTTGTACAAGTATCTCTTTATAGTGGAATAGTGTACCACAACTCCAGTGTCTGCCAGATCTTTCTTGAGGGATCGTGCAGTCAAACGTGGGTTTTGAATTGCTTTTCTCACAATCCTGCGAGCTGTTCTGTCTGATATTTTTCTTGGTCTTCCAGATCTTGCTTTAACTTCCACTGTTCCTGATAACTGCCATTTCTTAATTACATTCCGAACAGAGGATATTGACATCTTAAAATGCTTTGCTATCTTCTTATAGCCTTCTCCAGCTTTGTGAGCGTCAACTATTTTCAGTTTCAGTTTTCTAGACAACTGCTTAGAAGAACCCATGGTGCTGATTGTTGGGGCAAGGTCCGATGAGTCTGGGCATTTAAAACTTTTGAGATTGACATCACCTGGTCTTCCCAGACGATGATTGAGAACAATCCATGACACTGGCAGGTCTCAGCTTTGCAAAGGGGGCAGTGCATACTATAAATTCTGCAGGGTGCCCAAACTTTTGCAGACGCCATTTTTTTGTTTTCTGTAATTTTGAAAGTGTAAATGATGGAAATAAGATCTAACTTTTTTTGACATATTATAAGAATGTCTAATCTGTAATTTGATGCCTTTTGGAGATTTTTCCATCTTTCCTTGGCTTCGTTATGCACAGTAATACAATTTTTTACCTGGGGTCCCCAAACTTTCGATCCCCACTGTATATACACACATACTGTTTCCCTTAGTGAGGATGGCGGTGCCGGCACCTGATCCGAAGGACAGATCGGCCTCGGGCGGCTGACATCGCGGGCACCCTGGACAGGTAAGTGTGCTTATTAAAAGTCAGCAGCTACAGTGCTTGTAGCTGCTGACTTAAAAAAAATAAAAAAATTAAACAGCTGGACCTCCGCTTTAAGCCAATTAAGACTTCCACTAGTTGAACATGTGAGTGAAAAAGAAAGTTAATTCCGGAGAACATGCCCATGTAAGTATCAAATTGGCACTTCTGTGCATTTGCAAGTGCCAATTTCTCCCGAGTTTATTATATGGAACTGCACTGCAGCCACGATCACATGAATGTGAATAAAATATTTGTATGTGATATGTGCTCTACCTCATGTGCATCTATTTAGGTATATTCCAATTAGTATTCCTAGTTTGTTTTCTTCTTTTGCTAACAAATGCAGCTATGAATGAATATTACAGAGAAGTGTCTGCTATTCTGTAAAGTTACATGTATTGAACATTTACAGGTACATATCTGTTCTATGTTTTTTTTTTGTCATGTTAATTTTATTTTTTTGAGACTATAAAGCAGTAATGATTTAATCATACTACACAATTATGCTTGTCTCAGTGTACTTAGCGCAATGGCTTGGTGGTCTGCTCAGATATCTCCAAAGTGCTCAAGTTATGAGTTCAAATCCCATCCACCTAAGACAGCTGTGTTTATTTTTCCAGTACACAAGCGAATTACATTAACAAACAAAAAAAAAATGTAAACTGCCTGTTAACTAGTGTGTGATGTTTGGAATTCCCCATCATAATATCATTGAACACAATACAATACAATTGCATGCATTTGAAGAGTTAATATAATAGGATCAACCAAACTAAAGTGTATTGGCTTTTGCCTATTTTCAGCATATGCTGCAGAGTCCAATGCAGTCTTTTAGTAGGTGATACCCTCTGTGGGACTTGAACCCATGAGTACTTCAAGGCCTGAGTCGTTCAAACGTAAAAGCACTGATCGCTAGCATATTGGGCTGAGCACAATCATGCATGGAAAATACATTTAATTGTATACAATAATGTTTTGCAAATGAGCCATTAATATTATGGAAACAACCATGCTCATGCTGATGCGGCATTGGCTATTAGGAAAAAAATAGAAAAAAATGGCATTGGGGCCTCCTTAGTCCACATCAGGCCCTTCAGGGTCTGGTATGGATTTTAAGGGGAACTCTACAATAAAAATGTAAAAATAAATTGACCTAGGTTCCCCCCAAAATCCATACCAGGCCAGTTGGGTCTGGCATCGATTTTAAGGGGAACTCCACGCCCAAATAAAAAAGTGGAGTGGGGTCCCCCCAAAATCCATACCAGACCCTTATCTGAGCATGCAGTCTTGAGGTCAGGATAGGGGGGACAAGCGAGCACCTGAAACATACCAATCCACATGCCCTCAACAAGCACTTTGTTGATGGGGACAAGGGCCTATTCCCAACAACCCTGGCCGCTGGTTGTTGGGGTCTACAGGTGGGGGCTTATCAGAATCTGGATGCCCCCTTTAACAATGGGGCCCCCAGATCCTGCCCCCCATGTGAATGGGTAGGGGTACATTGTACCCCTACCCATTCACCAAAAAATTGACAAAAAATACAAACCACAAGAGTCCGTTTTTGGCAAATCCTTTATTAAAAAAAAAAGTGTCCCGCGATGTACATCCATCATCAATCACGGCACCCGATGGACCTGAAAAATTGAAAAAATCAAATCGCTCCACCTGGGAGAGCTCCCACCATATGCGCTCTGTTCACTTATAGGAAAGGGCGGGGCCATCCGGGTGACCCCGTCCTTGCCAATATAACATTTGTCAAAGCAAAGACACAGCAGTCGGCTGGGAGCCCTCCCATTGAGGCGGGGCGTTTTGTTTATTTGCCATTTTTTGGGGCTTACAGATTCCGATAAGCCCCCCACCAGAAGATCACCGGTAGGGTTGTCGGGAAGAGGCCCTTTCAGGGTTCATTCTTGGGGGACCCCACGCCAATTGTTTGGGCATGGAGTTACCCTTAAAATCTATGCCACACCCAAAGGGCCTGGTATCGATTTTGGGGGGACCCCACACCAAATTTTGTTTAAAAAATAGTTTTCAGGGTATTTTGTTCTTAACCACTTAAGCCCCAGACCATTTTGCTGGTCAAAGACCAGGCCACTTTTTGCGATTCGGTACTGCGTGGCTTTAATTGCGCGGTCATGCGCCCAAACAAAATTGAAATCCTTTTTTTTCCACAAATAGAGCTTTCTTTTGGTGGTATTTGATCACCTCTGCAGTTTTTATTTTTTGCTCTATAAACAAAAATAGAGCGACAATTTTGAAAAAAATTCAATATCTTTTACTTTTTGCTATAATAAATATCCCCCAAAAATATATAAAAAAACGTTTTTTCCTCAGTTTAGGCCGATACGTATTCTTCTACATATTTTTGTTAAAAAAAATCGCAATAAGCGAATATTGATTGGTTTGCACAAAAGTTATAGCGTCTACAAAATAGGGGATAGAATTATGGCATTTTTATTATTATTATTTTTTTACTAGTAATGGCGGCGAACTGCGATTTTTATCATGACTGCGACTTTATGGCAGACACATCGGACACTTTTGACACATTTTTGGGACCATTGTCATTTTTACAGCGATGATGCTATAAAAATGCACTGATTAATGTGAAAATGACACTGGCAGTGAATCGGTTAACCACTAGGTGGCGCTGAAGGGGTTAAGTGTGCCCAGGGATGTGTTCTAACTGTAGGGGGGATGGGCTTACTGTGACACGACAGTGATCACAGCTTCCGATTACAGGAAGCTGTGTACACTGTCCTGTCACTAGGACGACTTGGGAAATGCTTGTTTACATAAGCATTTGCCCCTTCTTCCTCACCGTGACATGATCGCGGGTATGCCCATGGACATAGAGTCCGCGGGACCCACGGTCAGAGTCACAGAGCTCCCGGCGGGCGCGTGCGTGTCCACAATGCCAGCTTCTTAAAGGGGATGTATATATACACAGTACGTCCTTATGCCTGTCTGTGCCATGCTGTCAACGTAAATAGTCGTGTGCTGGTCAGCAAGCAGTTAATTTGGTGCTTAGAGAGAATTCACATTTAGTTGACATATTTTATGATTTACCTAGTCCACAAAATAATTAATAGGGCCCTGAAATTCAGCATTGGAGCAGGGATTTTTTTGTTTGTTTTTTGGGGTTTTTTTTTCCCCCTCCCCATTACACTCTCTACTCAAGGACTTGCATGTGTGCTCAACCAAATATTTTAGTATTCAACTAGATCTAATACAGATTTGAAGGGGTATGAATAGTTTGCACTTAGAAAATATATTTATAGTTTTCAGAAGTCAAACAAAGCAAACAAAAATTTACTTTTTATTTCAACATTTGGTATATTAATGTACTTGGGCCAAAAACCATAATAGACATGGAAATGATACTGCAGCAAAGTGCAGAGGCTGAGCCGCCAGCGATGGATATGTCCAGCTAAATCTCCACTTCTCTCAGGACTCCTCAGCTGATAAAGTCACCCACACAGCATGGTAAACTGAAAATAATCTTACCATAAGCCTCCTCAGTGACCCTCGGATAAATAAAATGGTATTTGGTGCCGTCCGAGGTAAAAATAAACGAAAAAGCGCCAAAGATACACAGTCCAGAGGCTCCTGTAAAATGGCACAGCCTCCTTCCTCACACACAGGCACATCTCATGCTGCTAAGCAGATGTAGTTACCTTGGGATGCTTATAATAACTCTAAGGCCCCATACACACGAGAGGATTTATCCGCAGATACGGTCCAGCGGACCGTTTCCACGGATAAATCCTCTCAAAGAGATCCGCTGATTTCGATGGGATGGAGTGTACACACCATCCCATTGAAATCCGCGCGGAAATCCTCTGCCGATGACGTGTCGCGCCGTCGCCGCGATTATGACGCGGCGACGGGCGCGACGCTGTCATATAAGGAATTCCACGCATGCGTCAAATCATTACGACGCGTGCGGGGAATCCCTTTGGACGGATGGATCCGGTAAGTCTGTACAGACGAGCGGATCCATCCGTTGGAATGGATTCCAGCAGATGGATTTGTTGTGCAGCACAGCAAATATTCGATCTGCTGAAATCCATCCCAGAGGAGATTTCTCCGCGGAAACAGATCCGCTGGCGTGTACACACCATAGGATCTATCCGCAGAAACCCATCTGCTGGGATTTATCTGCGGATGGATTCTATCGTGTGTATGGGGCCTAACTGTGAATACAGCGCCGCCTCACAAGAAAAACAAACATATTCCTCCATCCAAATAATTAAAAATGTTACAGAAAGCCTTAAGGCAGACCTCAGACTATATAAATGAAAGTCTCACAAAAGAAATTTGAGAGTTAGTCCAGTTAGTCTGACCTAGAAATCAGAGTGGATGACATGGAAACTAATGTAGTGTCCCATGATAATGAATTAGAGACTCTTAAGGAAACAAACCTTATTCTGAAAACACGCTTAGAGAACTTTGAAAATAGAGCACGCCAATCAAATCTTTGTATATGAGGAATACCTGAGGCTACTGTTGACCTTCAGTCTACTATGACTGCACTTTTCCAAGAACTACTACCATCAATCCTGGTCAAATGTTTGGAAATGGATAGGATTTACAGAACTTTAACACCACGCAACCCAGAAGGTCCCTCTCGTGATATTATTGCGAACTCATGGCTGCAGCTAGGGGAAAAGATTTCCTCACCTTTCAAGATCATCCTTATCAGCTTTTTGCTGACCTTTGCCCAATTACTGTGGCTAAACGACGTGCACTGAAACCCTTACTTAATAATCTACAGCAACACCAGATCCCTTATCAATGAGGATTCCCATTTTCTATCCGCTTTACTTATCAAGGTGTCAAACATTCCTGTCGATCCTCAAATGAACTACAAAACACTCTACAAGAAATACATTTTCCCAAAAAATCTTCAACTTGCCCCTTGTCGATGCACAATATCCAGCTCCCCTCAAGAATCCTCCAAATCTGGAAAAGTTTGAGACTGACAAAATTCCTCTAAGAGAACTTGACTCAATCTCCTGATAAAGTTCCTGTAAACACAATGGAGTGAATGACTTTCCCTCCTCATCTTGAAGCTTATTCTGTCTTAAGGCTAAAGCCTCGTATACATGCTCGGTTTTCTCGGCAAGAACCAGCAAGAAAGCTGCTGGCAGAGCTTTCTTGCGGAGTAAACCGAGCGTGTGTACGAGGCTCCCAGGTTTCTTGTCAAGAAAACTGCCCAAGATCTCGACGAGAAAAATAGAGAACCTGCTCTCTATTTTCTCGTCGTGATTCTCAGCAGTGTTTTCCTGCCGAGAAACCCGAGAGTGTGTATACTTACCTGTCGCCGTGGAAACCCGCGCATGCTCTAAATGACTTTGACGCATGCACGGTAGCTTCCTAGGCATAGGTAGGGTGTAGCAAGATGGCTGCGAGGGCATCGAATGTAACGAGTGCATGCTCGTCGTAGTCAATGACGTCACCGCTTTCCTTACATTCAAAAGAACGGCGGTTCTTTTGAATGGAGTGTCTGTACATTCGGCCGGCAAGAGATTCTTGCCAAGAATCTCGTCAGGAAAAACAATGTTTTTTTCCTGACGAGATTCTGGTACGTGTGTACAGAGCTTTAGCCTTTCTTTAGTCACTAACTAATTTACCACCTTTAGTATAATCTGACTAACCTTATTTAAACTAATACTATTCTATTATGTTTTGAACTTCCCCCTCTATCCTCCACAACCTCAGATAAACATATTTTATGTTTTGTCTATATATTTTTTTTAACGGCCAAACTAGGGTGTCCAGGTATTTCTCTTTTTCTGCATATAGATCTTGGCTGTTGGTGTCTCAAGAGATTGTCACTGCTTCCCCTATCTTTCTGTCGTAGGATAAACCTCCATTCTGACCTATTATTATTAGAGGACCTCCTCGGATAGATACTAGCGTATTAGTGTTTTTTTTTACTCACTCAGTACCCCACCTTTTTACTTTTCTTATTTGCATTATTTACTTACTATTATTTGACTATATGACTCTTATTCTCTCTTTCTTCCTCTTTATTCTGTCTCTACTCCCCTCGTGGTTCTTGCCCCCCCCCCCCGGGGTAATTGTAGACTCACAATCTATGCATGCAGTATACTACAATATTTTCTTTAAGATTTACCAATGGCCCCACTTTTAATCTGTGGTGATTGGAATCAAGACCTTTCTCCTTTTTTAGATAAATCCCCAACTCATATTGCATCTAGTTCTCAATCTCGTAAGTTCCAACAACTTCTTTAACAACACTCTTTAATAGATTCTTGACGTGAAATCAATCCTGCTATATGCCAATTTTACTTTATATTCTCATACCTATAAATCATTTTCCCGTATTGATCACATTTTAATCTCAATAGGCATGACTCCTGAACTTCTTTCTTCATATATTATCCCTTTTACATGGACTGACCACTGTGCTGTACTTTCAACTTTCACTTCTCTAATACCCAAGACACAAGATTCTGCATGGCAAATTAATGACTCAAACCTATCTCATCCATCACACTCCTCTGATCTAAAAATAGCCATAAAAGATTACCTGGCCAATAATGAGACCCCTGATATATCCCCACTGACCTTATGGGAAGCTCATAAACCTGTTCTCCATGGGGTTTGTATGCGCCAAGCCTAATTTTTAAAAGAGAAAAAAGAGACAACCAAGACAAAAATTTGAAGCAGAATTTAATACTTGCCACACAATCTTTCAATTTAATCCTACCCCTGTGACTAAATTACAGCTTGATAACGCACGGTTAAACCTTTCACTGGCAGCGCAGTTTTTGCGTTTTTTGCACACATGTTTAAAAAATGATTAAAACCCCAAACATTAAATATTTTCTGAAAGCAGACACCCTAGAGAATAAAATTTGCGGTAGTTCCAATGTTTTATGTCGCATGATATTACCGCAAAGGTCTTGGAAACGCAATATTTCAGTAAAAAACACACCAACGTTAATTTTAGGGCAAACAAACGTAATAAATTGCCCAAATTTTTCGTAAAATGTAAAAGATGAGGCTGCGTAGAGTAAATACATACCCAACATGAGAAATGGCGTCAAACTTCAGTACCCTATATTTCCTATAGGCAATGCGTCAAAGGCCCCCTATAGGTATCAGTTTAGTGTTACGGAGGAGGTCTGGTGCTAGAATTATTGCTCTCACTGCGGCATACACGGCAATATGTAACATGTGTATCGCAATCAATGTTTTAATGTGTAGGCGCCCTGACGCATGCATTTGTGCGTGTGTATATGTGGGGGTGGGGAGCCCTCAAAAAAAATGGGCAGGATTTTATGTGCTTGGGTGTAACTTTATTTTATGCTTAACTTTTTTTTCTTTCAGTGCAGCAAACTCTCTCCAGAAGTTCAGTGAGGATCTCTGAATGATCCAATGTTGACCTAAATGACTAATGATGATAAATAGAATCCACCTGTGTGTAATCAAGTCTCTGTATAAATGCACCTGCACTGTGATAGACTCAGAGGTCCGTTTAAAGCACAGAGAGCATCCTGAAGAACAAGGAACACACCAGGCAGGTCTGAGATACTGTTGTGGAGAAGTTTAAAGCCGGATTTGGATACAAAAAGATTTCCCAAGCTTTAAACATCCCAAGGAGCACTGTGCAAGCGATAATATTGAAATGGAAGGAGTATCAGACCACTGCAAATCTACGAAGACCTCTAAACTTTCAGCTCATACAAGGAGAAGACTGATCAGTGATGCAGCCAAGAGGCCCATGATCACTCTGGATGAACTGCAGAGATCTACAGCTGAGGTGGGAGACTCTGTCCATAGGACAACAATCAGTCGTATACTGCACAAATCTGGCCTTTATGGAAACGTGGCAAGAAGAAAGCCATTTCTTAAAGATATCCATAAAAAGTGTAATTTAAAGTTTGCCACAAGCCACCTGGGAGACACACCAAACATGTGGAAGAAGGTGCTCTGGTCAGATAAAACCAAAATCAAACTTTTTGGCGTAAAAGCAACACAGCTCATCACCCTGAACACACCATCCCCACTGTCAAACATGGTGGTGGCAGCATCATCGTTTGGGCCTGCTTTTCTTCAGCAGGGACAGGGAAGATGGTTAAAATTGATGGGAAGATGGATGGAGTCAAATACAGGACCATTCTAGAACAGAAAAACCTGATGGAGTCTGCAAAAGACCTGAGACTGGGACGGAGATTTGTCTTCCAACAAGACAATGATCCAAAACATAAAGCAAAATCTACAATGGAATGGTTTACAAATAAACATATCCAGGTGTTAGAATGGCCAAGTCAAAGTCCAGACCCGAATCCAATTGAAAATCTGTGGAAAGAACTGAAAACTGCTGTTCACAAACGCTCTCCATCCAACCTCACTGAGCTTGAGCGGTTTTGCAAGGAGGAATAGGCAAAAATTTCAGTGTCTCGATGTGCAAAACTGATAGAGACATACCCCAAGCGACTTACAGCTGTAATCGCAGCAAAAGGTGGCGCTACAAAGTATTAACTTAAGGGGGCTGAATAATTTTGCACGCCCAATTTTTCAGTTTTTTATTTGTTAAAAAAGTTTGAAATATCCAATAAATTTCGTTCCACTTCATGATTGTGTCCCACTTGTTGTTGATTCTTCAAAAAAAATTACAGTTTTATATCTTTATGTTTGAAGCCTGAAATGTGGCAAAAGGTTGCAAAGTTCAAGGGGGTCGAATACTTTCGCAAGGCACTGTACATATACTGGTAATCCAGTAAAGATCCAACACACCTTTTAAAAACATTTTACCTCCTTATATGAAAAGAAAGTGTCTTTTGATCATACTTCAGCAGAATAATTTTTTTCACAAATCAAACTTCCTACTATTCCTTTAGCCCAACACAATTGCCTTGAAAGCCCCATTACAGCTATCGAAATAAAATTAGCAATTAACTCTCTTAAACCAAATAAACGTCCAGGCCTAGATGGCTTCTCTGCCCTATACTATAAGAAATCCTCTCATATTCTTGCTCCGATGTTAACAGACGCATTTAATTCTTTCCTTAACGATCAATCCTTTTGCCCCGAAACATTAACGGCTATAATTTCAATGATCCCCAAACCACAGTCAGACAATACATCTTGTTCTAACTCTTGACCCATATCATTACTCAACCTTGATATTAAGTTACTAGCTAAGGTCTTATGCCCTGTACACACGATCGGTTCATCCGATGAGAAAGGTCTGATGGATTTT
This sequence comes from Rana temporaria, assembly GCF_905171775.1. Classification (NCBI taxonomy): domain Eukaryota; kingdom Metazoa; phylum Chordata; class Amphibia; order Anura; family Ranidae; genus Rana; species Rana temporaria. The sequence goes on from NC_053489.1 coordinate 422,041,995, forward strand.
TTCATCAGATATCCGATGAAGCTGACTTTCATCAGTCTTGCCTACACACCATCAGTTAAAAAACTGATGAAAACGGTCCATCAGACCGTTTTCATCAGACGAACCGATCGTGTGTACGCGGCATTAAATAGTATAATAGTTTTTTTAATAAATAAAGACCAAGTCGGCTTCATCCCACAGCGCCAAGCGGCAGATAATGTAAGCAGGACTACTTTTTTTTTACAAATCTCTTTATTAAATTTTCTCTTTTTCTCATATTCAATATATCTTTCACATTTCACATTTGTCAACGTATTCCAAATTTCTATAAAATCATACAAAGCATTTAATGTCATTACAATTACATTCTTTTAATTTGTACATTCTATACGTTTAACCTCTTTCTTAACCCTATTCTTCCATAGGTGTAGTTCCTTCCCACTTCCGTTCTCTATCCAGTTTGCCCATACCTTTCTGTATTTCTCCCCGTTTCCTCTATTACAATATGTCTCCTTATATAGCGACAAGTTGCTATTAACCAAATTTTTCCATTGCGCCAACGAGGGAGCTTCTATCCTCTTCCAATTTAATACTATTGCCTTTCTTGCATAGAAGAGCAACAGGCCTACCTGTGTTCTTCTTTCTATAGGGGCCATGTTTTCCTCTACCAGTCCCAATAGGCAGACCTCTGCCTCTAGATCGAGCTGAACTGACGTCACTTTATCAATTACTCTCAAGACCTCTCCAGAATAGCACTATCTTCGGACAGGACCAAAATATATGAATAACATTTTCTGGGGTGCCTGCACATCTCCAAAAGTTTTGAGAATTTGATGGAAATATTTTAAACATTTTATACGGTGTATAATAACTCCTATGTGTTATTTTGAATTGGATTAATTTGTCTCGAAGTGAGACTAGAATCTGGAATGGAAATGTATATATCTTTCCCCATTTTTCTACCGATAATTTTGGGACATCTTTCATCCAACCTTCACATAATTTATTAATGTCTGACACTTCTGTCTCTAGTAGATGGGTATATAAATTTAAAAATCATCCCTTTTTTCATTCTCTTTCTCACCATTTGTTCCAAACCTGATTCTATTAATTGTGTGTAAGCAGGACTACTTTACTAATTCAAGCAGCTAAATCACGACAAATACCCACCTGACTCTTACTCTTGTCTTTAGATATCAAAAAAGCATTTGATACCGTTTCATGGCCTTACTTCCATTTTGTCCTGTGGCATTAGGGATTTGGTCCTCATTTTCTTAGTGGGGTCTCCTTATTATACAAAAATCACAAAGCTTATGTTATATATGCTGGATAGGGTACGCGTCAGGGATGTCCACTTTCCCCACTGTTATTTGCCCTACTTATTGAGCCCCTTGCTCAATCAATCCATACTGACCCCTCTATTAAAAGTCTAGATTTAGCTGGCCACCAACATAAACTTTGCCTATTTGCTGACCATATCTTAATTTTTATGTCATACCCCCATATTTCTGCCCCTTATCTTATAAGTAAACATGATCACTTTGCCCACATATCTGGTCTAATTATTAACTCTCAAAAATGTATAGCCTTAAATATATTGTAACCTCCTCAAATTTTACAATAAGCGCAAACATCCCCCCCTTTCTCATGGTCCACTTCACGCCTTCTTTTCCTAGGGATAACTCTCACACCCAATCTTTCTGACATTTTCACTGCCGATTATCCTCCAATTTTGCATCAAATATCTAATCTTCTGACACAATGGTCCTCCCCACCATTATCTTGAAAAGTTAAAATAATGTAATAAAGATGGCAATTCTGCCCAAAATTCTTTATCTATTTTCGAGTTTTACCTATCCATGTTCCAGCATACTTTCTCAGAATACTACAACGTAAGACATTAACTTTCATTTGGGGCTCCTTGGAAACTTCCTAATTGCGAGCTCTTTCAATATCTTCAGATAAAAAAAATGGTATGCCCTATATACAAGGAAGAATTAATTTATAAAAATTAATGCGCTTTGAAAATATATGTAAATGTAACCCACACATGAACGGACTTATTTCAACTGTTTACACTCATCTTATTACTAAACCCAACTCAGAGCCACCATCATATGTGGCTAAGTGGGAGATGGATCTTGGGTTTTCGTTGGAAGCAGCCAATTGGGATAAGATTTGGGTCACAACTAAGTCTTTCTCACAAAATATAGCTGCCTTAGAGACAAATTACAATGTACTCACGCGGTGGTATTTGGTCCCTGTTAGAATTGCAAACAATGCTCCAAATTATTCTCTATCTTGTTTTCGTGGCTATGGTGATCTAGTATTACATCTCCATACTTAGTGGGATTGCCCAGTGGCAAAACAAATCTGGAATGATGTATTTCTTATGATTCCAACTCTGTTTGAAATCCCTATCATTCCTGATCCTACAATAGAACTTAAAACCAGCCACTCTCTCCTACCGCCAATTCAAACTCCTATTACAGATCACTACACTTGCGAAGAAAACAATTGCAAAGCTTGGAAATCCCAGTCCATAATAATTGTTGAAACTAAACATAGAAATCGATCAAGCAATGATCCATGCCAAAACAGAGGATATAACTCAAGATAAAATATCCAACTTTGAGAATATATGGAATCCCTGGGTGACTCACTTTTTGCCTTCCAATTTTGATACTTTCCCTACTAAGACCTTGGTAATCTTGATTTATACTTCCATTCTCTGCATTCATGGTATGTGTTTATTACCATTTACTACTACCCCGGGGACCCCTACTACCTCTCAGTTTTTTCTTCCCTATCTATTTTTAAGATGACTTTTTCTTTTATCCTCTTTCTCTCTTCTACTTTTTTCCCCCTATTCTCTCTCTCCTCTTTCAATTTACTCTTTATTAGACATGTCCATTCGTTTTCGTCCGAATGCATTTTCGTCCGAATTTCAGGTATTTTCGTTATCGTTTTAACAAACGATAACGAAAGCACAGAAAACAAAAACCGAATGATCCGACATAAACAAATGCTTTATTTTCTTTGCGGTCGAATGTGCCTTACCTTAATTCTATTAGTCCAATATTATTCTACATAAAGAGAAAAGATTCAACATAGAGAGAAAAGATTTGACATTATAGAGACATGAAGAAGAGTCAACATAGAGAGAAAAGATTCGACATAGAGAGAAAAGATTCGACATAGAGAGACATGAAGATTCGACATAGAGAGACATGAAGAGTCGATTTTTTTTATTTTTTTTTTTAAAGATTTGAATCTTCTTTTTTTTTTTTCTTAGAGCATTCGACAGACACCATAAGCCTTCAATGACAGATTCGACATAGAGAGACATGAAGATTTGACATAGAGAGACATGAAGAGTCGACATTTTTTTGTTTTCTTTTAAGATTCTGTTGAATATTCTTTTTTTATTAGAACATTCGACAGACACCAAAAGCCTTCAATGACAGATTCGACCTTATTTTGTTTTTTCGGACGAATGCATTTTTTAAACGAAAAACAAAATAAATAAAAACGAATTTCGGGAGGAACTAAATAAATGTATTTTACGAAACTAAATATTTCAGTGTGCACATGTCTACTCTTTATATAGTTCTGGTAGCAGAACTTTTATTTCCTTGATTATAATTATACCAATATTACCAATACCTATAGTTCCAATATGGATTATCATAAGCAAAAACAGACAAAATTAATCCAAAAGCCAAAAAGGCAGTGTATACACCACATTGACACACACAGCAGGAATAAATTAGCAGGAATGTTCCTTTACATCTAAACAATTACATAGCAGTTGTAAGTCTAACCTGTGAGATTTAGAAGCAATCATAAAACCACAGCCTTAGTGGGGTGTGGGTTGTGACTTTTACCAACACCCCCCCCCCCCCCTCCCCAAAAACCCAATATACACACTGCAAAAAAAGGTCCAGGCCTGTTCTTAGGCCAGACACCCACCACAAATACAGGCCTTTATATAATCCTATCACACCCACTTAGACCCACCCAGTTCAGGACACACCCAGCAGTCTAATTGTTTCTGTCTCTTCATGTATTCCTCTAATACTCACACCTGTTCATCAGGAATACACACTCTTTACAAATGAAAGAATGCATCAAAGGGAGGAAAGGAGAAGAGAAAAGTAATACTGGGAGTATGCTATAGGTCCCTTAACCAGAGGGAGGAGGCAGAGGCAGACCTCCTATCACAATTTAGATTAGCGGCAAGAATGGGAAGTGTCATTATAATGGGGGGTTTTAATTATCCAGACATTGACTGGGTGTAAGAAACTGCACATTCATCTATGGCTTGCCAGTTCCTAAATGTCTTGCAGGACAATTTCATGGGTTAGATGGTAAATGCACCAACTAGAAATAACTAGAAACTAGAAATAAAGCGTTACCAGACTTACTGATTACCAACAAAACAGACCTGATCACGGGTGTGGAAATATGGGGCAATTTAGGAGACAGAGGCCCAGATTCAGGTAGATTTGCCCTTTAGTTACACCTGTGAAGAGCAGCTGATTTGCTCTGCGCTGGGGCAAATTGGAAAGATTGCCACCTGATTCAGGATTCCTTTTGTCTGCTAATTTGCTCCTTTGTAAGGCAAAAATCAGGGCGTAAGGCAGCGCTGTCATGAATATGCATCAAGTCTGTCTGCCTACCTGATCTCCATGTGTTCATTAGAGGCAGATCCTGTTCTGGTCTCCCTTCTTATCACTTCCTCTTCCTGTATGGCTCCACCCTAGTCCATCCCAGGAAGCCTATATTAACCTTTGCTCTACAGGTCTGCAGTGCTGTTCAACAGTGTTCCTATGCTTAGTTCCTGTCTGCAGTGTAATCGCTAGTTCCTGTTTGCAGAGTGCTACGATCATCTTCCGTGTACTGTTTTGGCTTGTCCCCGACTTCCTTGTCTGCCTGTGCCCCTGACTATTTGCATGTTCCACGGTTATTCTTGTCTGCCCGTTGCCCTGACCTCGGCCTGTCCATCACCACTGCTTGTCCTACTGGCTGCTTCCCCCTTCTCCCTGCGGAGTGTGACTTGAGGAATCTCGGGGATGCGACCTGGACCCAGTTGCGGCCAAGACCATCCCTACCACCAAGGGCTCTGGTGAATACAAAACTGGGTCTTAGACTCCGCGCCCTGGGTGATCTTAGGTTCACGCTTCGTCTCTGCTAGCAGCAGTCGGCCATAGGATTCACCACCCTGTGGTGCATCCCTGACCCCTACGGGGTGCACTTGTCACCTGGCTACGGGTGACCTGACAGTTTGAACAGCCATGAATCCGGCCGACATGCCGCTCCCCGCAGATGATCCATTACAGTGCATTGTTCGCAGACTCGAGACGCATGAAGCTAATCAGGATCAGGTGATGCGTTTCCTTCAGGATCTGGCTTCCTGCTTTGATCAGCTTCAGACCTCGCTGGGAACCCCGAATCCGCAACCCCAAGTACAACCAGCAGCTGCACCTGTTGCACCAGTCGCAGAGTCGCATTCACTGAAGTTATCACCTCCAATCCGTTTTTCTGGAGACTCCAAAGCCTGCAGGGGATTCCTTAGCCAATGCACTATTCATTTTGAGCTCCTGCCCCAGTACTTCTTGTCTGACCGGGCCAAGATAGCCTATATCATTTCTCTCCTCTCCGGGGAAGCCTTAGCCTGGGCTGCCCCTCTGTGGGAATTGAATGATCCAGTGGTTTCTAGCCTGCCTGTTTTCTTGAAACTTTTTCGGAATATCTTTGAAGAACCGGCTCGTGTCTCTTCAGCAGCCAGCGCCCTTTTACGTCTCCGCCAAGAATCCCGTTCAGTGGGACAATATTCTCTTCAGTTCCGTATCCACTCAGCTGAACTGAGTTGGAACAATGAGGCCTTAGTCGCAACCTTTTTGCATGGCCTATCTGATAGAGTGAAGGATGAACTAGCAGGAAGAACCATCCCCACTGATCTGGACGGAGTGATCTCCTTGTGTAATCAGATCGATATTCGCTTTCAGGAAAGGACCCTAGAAAAGCGACGCCAACATCCCTTGGCCCTTAGTCAGCCTGAGCTCCCCTCTCTTCGACCCATGGAGCATCCCTTGCCAACTGAGGAACCCATGCAGCTGGGTCGGACCAGACTATCCCCTGAGGAACGTGCCAGGCGCAGAACTCTAGGCCTGTGTCTATACTGTGGGGGCAAAAGTCATTTTCGTGACACTTGCCCTCTTCGCCCCGAGAAACGCTCGGGTTCAATACATCTGGAAGGTGGAGTATTGGATCCAGAAATATCTCCTTCACCTTCTCGTCTTTTTCTTCCTGTGTCCCTTCATTTTGGTGCTTCTTCTCATTCGGTCTCGGCATATCTGGATTCCGGAGCCGCTGGCAATTTCATAGACTGGGAAATCGCATCGTCCATGAGACTTACCCTTTTGCCCCTCACCACACCATTGGTGGTCTCGGCGATTGATGGCACTGTTCTCCCGGGGGGTCCTATTCGCTTCCAGACAGTCCCTGTTAAGATGTCAGTAGGCACACTTCACCAGGAGTGGATATCCTTCCTTGTTCTACCTAAAACCTCAGCTCCTATCGTTTTGGGTCTTCCTTGGTTAAGACTCCATTCTCCTCACATTGACTGGACTGCCGGACAGATCCTGGCTTGGGGTCCCTCCTGTTCCACGTCTTGCCTACCCAAGGTTGCCCCAAAAGAGAAACTTCCTGTTGCCACCATTCCAGAATCTTTTGCTCGTCCTACCACATGTAGTGGTGTCCGGAATGTGCCCTGCAATAGTCAGGCTGATGCACTTTCTAGCCAATGTAGCACTCTGGATGAGGAGCCCGTCTGTGAACCTGAGCCGATCATTCACTCCAGTTTACCGTTGACTGTTCCTAAAATGCACAGCCAGGCTAACTTGTCTGCGAGTTCTGCAGTCACTACGCCTTGTGATGCGATTCGGGTAATCACTACACCTGACTATGCTATTCGATCGGCCTCTGCATCAGCTATGCCAGGTCAGCCCATGCCCAGTGAGCCTCCTACCTTTTCTTGTTCAGGTCCTCCTGCAACCTGTCTAAGGGGCTCAATCCATCCTTTGGATAGATTGCCTCATTCGGCCAAATGGGGTTTCCTACCTTGTTTTCAGGGCTCTCTGCATTCTGCTGGTTTCCCTACTATCCAGCTTGACTCCTGTGCCCTGTCACCTTCTAACCAACCTGACTTCAGGGTTCCTCTGACCTCTGCCCATTCTGATGGTCCTGTGCTTAATCCCCAGTTCATCTTTAAGGGTCTGCTTGATCCTCCTCGGATTCCTGTTGACCCTCTCATGCCCTTACTTATTCCTAAAAGGCCTTTGGTCCTCAATAAATCCTCTCCTCCTGTCCCTACTTTGGTTCTGGTCAATGAGGATACTCAAGTTCTGGATTCTCGTCTCCGCAGAGGCGTTCTTCAGTACCTTGTGCTTTGGAGAGGATTTGGTCCTGAGGAGGCGTCTTGGATTTCTGCATCTGAGATCTTTGCGCCCCATTTGTCGAGGAGGTTTCTTCTGGGATTCCCCTTTAGCCCTGGCTCCAGGCTGGGGAGGGGGAGGGGCCTTAAGAGGGAGGGTACTGTCATGAATATGCATCAAGTCTGTCTGCCTACCTGATCTCCATGTGTTCATTAGAGGCAGATCCTGTTCTGGTCTCCCTTCTTATCACTTCCTCTTCCTGTATGGCTCCACCCTAGTCCATCCCAGGAAGCCTATATTAACCTTTGCTCTACAGGTCTGCAGTGCTGTTCAACAGTGTTCCTATGCTTAGTTCCTGTCTGCAGTGTAATCGCTAGTTCCTGTTTGCAGAGTGCTACGATCATCTTCCGTGTACCGTTTTGGCTTGTCCCCGACTTCCTTGTCTGCCTGTGCCCCTGACTATTTGCATGTTCCACGGTTATTCTTGTCTGCCTGTTGCCCTGACCTCGGCCTGTCCATCACCACTGCTTGTCCTACTGGCTGCTTCCCCCTTCTCCCTGCGGAGTGTGACTTGAGGAATCTCGGGGATGCGACCTGGACCCAGTTGCGGCCAAGACCATCCCTACCACCAAGGGCTCTGGTGAATACAAAACTGGGTCTTAGACTCCGCGCCCTGGGCGATCTTAGGTTCACGCTTCGTCTCTGCTAGCAGCAGTCGGCCATAGGATTCACCACCCTGTGGTGCATCCCTGACCCCTACGGGGTGCACTTGTCACCTGGCTACGGGTGACCTGACAAGCGCAAGTGAAAGTGGGTGTGCCCTATGCAAATGATCTTTTTTCCACTCAGCAGTGGTTTGCGCCTACATTCAGGGCAAATTTTGCCCATCTGCTTGCACTGAGCAAATAAATAGTGGCAGACCTGCGCAGGTCCTGTGCAAAATTACATCCTGCTTGTTCCACCCCCACCTGAGCAAGGTAATTTTGCCCTTTTTTCTGAGATGGCACCTCCTGATAAGAAAAAAAAAAGAAAAGCAAATTTTGTCTCCGCTGACATGGATATACTGCTTGCGGCACTGACGCGCCATACTGCCGTTCTTTTTGGTTCAGAGCGGAAGAATACCACCGTAGCCCAAAGGAGGGCAATATATGAGGCTATTACATTGGACATAAATGCCCTGGGCATTGAGGAGAGGTCCTGGGAGGACATCCAAAAAAAATTTACTGACATGCGTCGTCGAGTCAGGGACAAAATTGTCCTAATCAGAAAGCATAGCAGGGGCACGGGAGGAGGACCAGCCTGCTCTTTACGATTAAATCCAGAGGAGGAGGTGATCGCACAGAGTTTAGCGCTGGAGCAGGTGGAGGGACTCCCAGGCTATGACTCCACTGTTGGGGACTTGGGGACTGGTAAGTTTTTTTTCTCATATTTGCTGTGTATCATGGGAGGGGGTAGAAGGGAACATATGAGGGGGTAGAAGGGAAGATGTAAAAAGTTTTTATTTCTCATATTTGCTGTGTATCATGGGAGGGGGTAGAAGGGAACATATGAGGGGGTAGAAGGGAACATGTAACAAGTTTTTGTTTCTCATATCTGCTGTGTATCATGGGAGGGGGTAGAAGGGAACATGTGATAAGTGTGTTGCTCCAGCAACATATTTTTTTTGTGTCATCCACAGATGTTGATGATGAGGCTGGGCCATCGTCGGCTGTAGGGCGACCCACGCCATCCCCAGAACATCATGGGGTCCAGTCAAGCCCCCTGCAGATACTGGGCATGTTGGTGGAGGAGGATATCGCCCATAGTCCATCTAGGGAGGAGGAAGTGGTGGAGGAGTCCATTATCCTCAACCTGGATGAATCTGTGTACCTCCAGGAGGATCCCACCATCCCTGACCGACCCACCACCCCCCGACCATAACGTCATCCCCCTCCAGGGCAAGCCCCTCCAGTGTCCCCCCCTCCAGTGTCCCTCCCTCCAGTGTGGCCCCCTCCCCTTCTTCTCCCTCAGTTCGTGCCCCAGCCTCTCCTCCAAGGAAGGCTCTATGTAAAATGAGGGGTGTACCCTCCAGCCTCCGTGAAGGTCTGCAGGAGGAGCAGGCCCGGCAGACCCGCCATATAGGGGACATGGTGGGAGACTTGAGGCGGGTGGCGGACAGCCTGGCATCCTCCTCCTCCTCTCTGCAGCAGGCCCTCACCCTGCATGCTGACCGGGGGATACGAGATACTGAGAGCTTGGAGGAAGTCAGTGCCAACTGTGGAGCCATGGTCACCTGCATGATCGAGCAGCAGGGCGCCATCGCTTTGCTAACAGTGGAGGTGAGCAGGTTGGCAGGTGCGGTGGAGGCCAACACTGCTGCTGTGCGGGAGGAGGGGAGATTAACCCGGCGGCAGCAGAGGACCAATACCACCCGGCAGCTGCGGATGTTGGCCCAAACCAACAGCGTGCTCACCTGCCTGGCCAACGCCATGGAGGGCATGCAGGCACCACCTGCCAGGAGTGAGGAAGTAGGGGTTGATGCTCCTCCCCCCCTCCATCCCCACCCCATGCTCCATCCCCACCACAGGCTCCATCCTCAGCCCAGGCTCCATCCCCACCACAGGCTCAACCACGCAGACTGAGGAGCCAGAGCCGGGGCACCCTTGGCACAAGGATGTCCAAAAAAAATATATATATATTTTCCTTTTATTTTTTGTATTTTTTACCTATCCCTTGCTGCTCATATAATGAGCTTTTTCTATTTATTTTGATTATGCTTATATTTTTTTTTTTGGGGATATTTTTTTTTTGCTCAGATTAGGAGCTTTTCTATATTTAGTTTATGCTCAAAGTTTTTTTTTTTTTTGTAGTCCCTACACACGGTGAGGAGTGCTGTAGTTGCTCTCCAGCTGACCTGTGGCCATCTGTTGCTAACTTGCCCCTGCTTTTATAAAGTGCAAATTTGCCCCGGCCAAACAGCTTGCGCGCTTTGGGCGCAAAATGCGCCTCTCACGCGCAAGTTTATGAATCAGTGGCAGTTCCTCATTTGCATATTTGCTGAGGGAAAACCATGAGAGCGCAAGTTGCTCCCTGAGCAAAATTGCCCCTTAATTGCGCCGGGGCAGATAAACTGCCTCCGTGCAAAAATGCCACATTTCAGGCTTAGCTTGCTTTCTGGGTCACCCGCAAATTTGCCTGGGTGCAAATCCGTACTTGCGCGGCGCAAATCGCACCTGAATCTGGGCCAGAGATCACAAGTCAATTCGTTTTAGTATAAATCACACAAACAGGAAACATAAGGCGAATATAAAGACACGGAACTTCAAAAGAGTCAACTTCCCTAAACTACGATCCTTGTTAGAACAAAATTGGGATAAATCGTAGGCCTCGTACAGACGACCAGATCTATCCGCTGGGATTGATCCGCGGATCAGTTCCAGCAGATAGATCCGGTCGTGTGTACGTCCGAGCGGACATTTCCCGGTGGATAAAAATCCAGCCGACGGATTCCAAGCCGATAAAAATTTCTTAGCATGCTAAGAAATCTATCCGCTGGAATCCTGTCCAGCGGACTGATCCGGTCGTCTATACAGACTCACCGGATCAGTCCGTCTGCTCCCCTCCCTCGCATGCGTCGTATGCGTCACCGCGGATGTATTCCGCGCGGATTTCGATCTGATGGTGATCTGATCCAAATCCACCAGAGGATTTATCCGCTGGAAACGGTCCGGCGGACCGTTTCCAGCGGATATCCTCTGGTGTGTACGGGGCCTTAGGAACTAAGACCACATAGAAAAAATGGGTATGCTATAAGAGCATATTAAATAAGGAAATTGGCTAGTGCACCTCAATGGGAAATAAATTTAAAGGGCTAATAAAAGTCAACAAGAAATATAAGGGTGCAATCAGGGCAAAAGGCACATAGTGGAGGAGAGCAGAAAAAGTCCCAAGAAATTATTTAGGAACATAAATAGTAAGAAAGGGGGGAAGTTCGATCATATTAGTCCCATAAAGAATGATAAATGTATTCTTCTCCTCAGTCTTCACAAGGGAATCGGGAGGCTTCAGTAACCAAAACTGCAATGTTTATCCTCCACGACATGTCACAGGAAGTGCCCTCATGCCAAGCTGCTGCAAGCAAAGCAAACAGAATATTGGCATGCATTAAAAAGAGGATTAACTCCAGAGATAGAACAATAATTCTCTCTGGAGAGGAGACGCTTGAGAGGGTTAAGATTTCAATGTACAAATACTGTACTGGTGACCCCACAATAGGGATAAAACATTTCCGTGAAACGGAATTTAATAAGACACTTAGATTAGAAGAAAAAAACTATTAGATAAGCACCTGATCGACCACAACATACAGGGATATACAATGTAATATTGACATAAAATAGGTTGGACTTGATGGACTCTTTTTTCAACCTCGCCTACTATGTAACTATCAGCATAGATATCTGTGCAGGGTAAACCTCAAAATACAAAAAAAGCGCCACTGCCCCCATCTATAACTGGCATCACAGTAAGCAGCATTGGGGGGTGACATAAGGTTAAAAAAGGGCCAAGGATAAATTCAAAAGACGAAGCTTACTTACCGACCAGCTTGCAGACAACCAAATAAACCTAACAGTATGCGTTAAAAGCAGGGGTTTAGTCTGCACACATTTGCAGATGCATGCGTAAGTCACAGAGCCTCGCTACGCCACCCTGGTATCTGTGGTCCCTAACACTAACTTATAAGTTTCCACTGGCCAGGATCAGTGATCCCAAAAATCTCCAAATTAAACTTGTACATTGTTGGACATGAGGAAGTGACAACTTTGTGAGGGCTGCTTTACACAAATTGGTGACAACGCGCATTCGTCATCAGCATCAGGGCTTTTTTTCAGCAGGAACGCGGGGAATTCAGTTCCGGCACCTCTATTGATGCTTACTGCTCAGAGATCTATTGTCACTGGTGGGGATCTATTGAGGCTTACTGCTTAGAGATCTATTGTCACTGGTGGGGATCTATTGATGCTTACTGCTTAGAGATCTATTGTCACTGGTGGGGATCTATCTATGCTTGCTGCTTAGAGATCTATTGTCACCGGCTAGCATCACTATCTTGATGCTACCCTGGGACAAATCGTGTCCCTCCTTCCCCACACATTGTCACCTTTTGCTGTGTCAATATGTGCCCTCAGCACTTGCCTCAGTTGGGCTCCCACTCCTGGGACCCCTTAACCACTTAAGCCCCGGACCATATTGCTGGTCAAAGACCAGGCCACTTTTTGCGATTCATCACTGCGTCGCTTTAACTGACAATTGCGTGGTCGTGCGACGTGGCTCCCAAACAAAATTGGCGTTCTTTTTTTCCCACAAATAGAGCTTTCTTTTGGTGGGATTTGATCACCTGTGCGGTTTTTAGTTTTTGCGCTATAAACAAAAATAGAGCGACAATTTTGAAAAAAATATATACTTTTTGCTATAATAAATATCCCCCTCTAAAAAAAAAAAATGTCCTCAGTTTAGGCCGATACGTATTCTTCTACATATTTTTCATTAAAAAAAAATCGCAATAAGCGTTTATTAATTGGTTTGCGCAAAAGTTATATCGTTTACAAAATAGGGGATAGTTTTATGGCATTTTTATAAATATATTTTTTTTACTAGTAATGGCGGCGATCAGCGATTTCTATCGGTACTGCGACCTTATGGCGGACACTTCGGACACTTTTGACACATTTTTGGGACCATTGGCATTTTTATAGCGATCAGTGCTATAAAAATGCACCAAAGTGAGATAAGGAAGACACATTAAGAATTGTTACATACATAGTAAGGGCTCTTTCACACGTCAGTTCAGTTTTTTAGATCAGTTTTTTTTTCATCAGTTGATCCGTTTTTCCATCAGTTTTTCGTCCGTTTTTTGTCAGTTTTTCATCAGTTTTTCCATCCGTTTTTTTTTGGGGGGGGCTTTTTACATACAGTGCCTGCCGCCGAGAATGTGTTTTAGCATGACGGCATCGCGCTGATTCTCGGCGACAGGGTGCCGACATCTCGCACTCGCTGGAATAGTAAAAGCCATTCCAGCAAGCATGTCATAGAAGCGACGGGAGATCCGACTTGGATTCCCGCCAATTCTACACGTGTGCGGCGTTTGGTATGAATCCTGAGGGGGAAGTCCCCGCCGGATTTTAAATAAAAATCCGGCATGGGTTCCCCCCTCAGGAGCATACCGGGCCCTTAGGTCTGGTATGGGTTGTAAGGAGACCCCCCCTACGCCGAAAAAACGGCGTAGGGGGTCCCCCTACAATCCATACCAGACCCGTATCCAAAGCACGCTACCCGGCCGGCCAGGAAAGGAGTGGGGACGAGCGAGCGCCCCCCCCTCCTGAGCTGTAACGGGCTGCATGCCCTCAACATGGGGGGGTTGGGTGCTCTGGGGCAGGGGGCGCACTGCGCCCCCCCCCACAGCACCCTGTCCCCATGTTGATGAGGACAGGGCCCCTTCCCGACAACCCTGGCCGTTGGTTGTCGGGGTATGCGGGCGGGAGGCTTATCGGAATCTGGGAGCCCCCTTTAATAAGGGGGCCCCCAGATACCGGCCCCCCACCCTAAGTGAATGAGTATGGGGTACATCGTACCCCTACCCATTCACCTGCAAGAAAAGTGGTATAAACACAAATAAAAAAACACAGGGTATTAAAATATTTTATTAGTCTGCTCCGGAGGCCGCCCCCTGTCTTCTTTAGCTCTTTTCACCAGGGGGGGGCTTCTTCTTTGACGTCTTCGGGTGGGGGCCGCCTGGTTCTCTTCCACCGCCGGGGGGGGTCGCTTTTATAAAAGCACCCACCCCCGGCGGGTTTCCTCCGACGTCTTCGGCGGGGGGTAGTGTGCTTCTCAGGGGGGCTTCTTCCGCTATCCGGGGGGGTCTTCTCCGCTATCCGGGGGGTCTTCTCCACTCTCCGGGGGTCTTCTGCTATGTTCGCCGCTCTCCACTGTTGACTCGGCGCACCCCGGTTCTTCCTCCCGCTGTCCGGTGCCTTCTCCTTCAGCGCTGAACGTCTTCATCTTCTTCTTCTTCCGTGCTGTGACGTCTTCTTCTTCCGGGCTGTGACGTCGTCTTCTTCTTCTCCCGATGTTGACACGTCGCCTCTTCTCGCTGCAATGACGGGTGCGCGGCTTGCATCTTACTTATATAGGCCTCACAGTCCCATCATGCTCCGTACCTACGCATGTGATACCTACCCACGTGGGTAGGTACCGGAGCATGATGGGACTGTGAGGCCTATATAAGTAAGATGCAAGCCGCGCACCCGTCATTGCAGCGAGAAGAGGCGACGTGTCAACATCGGGAGAAGAGAAGAAGAAGAAGACGACGACGTCACAGCACAGAAGAAGAAGACGTTCAGCGCTGAAGGAGAAGGCACCGGACAGCGGGAGGAAGAACCGGGGTGCGCCGAGTCAACAGCGGAGAGCGGCAAACATAGAAGAAGACCCCCGGAGAGCGGAGAAGACCCCCGGATAGCGGAAGAAGAAGCACACCACCCCCCGCCGAAGACGTCGGAGGAAACCTGCCGGGGGGGGCGCTTTTATAAAAGCGACCCCCCCCGGCGGTGGAAGAGAACCAGACGGCGGCGAAGAAGAGCGCCCCCCACCCGAAGATGTCAAAGAAGAAGCCCCCCCCTGGTGAAAGAGCTAATAAAGAAGACAGGGGGGGCCTCCAGAGCAGACTAATAAATTATTTTAAAAACCCTTGTGTCGTGTTTATTAACTTTAACATTTTGCCTCCAGGTGAATGGGTAGGGGTACGATGTACCCCATATCCATTCACTTAGGGTGGGGGGCTGGTATCTGGGGGCCCCCTTATTAAAGGGGGCTCCCAGATTCCGATAAGCCTCCTGCCCGCATACCCCGACAACCAACGGCCAGGGTTGTCGGGAAGGGGCCCTGTCCTCATCAACATGGGGACAGGGTGCTCTGGGGTGGGGGGGCCGCAGTGCGCCCCCCATGCCCCAGAGCACCCAACCCCCCCATGTTGAGGGCATGCAGCCCGGTACGGCTCAGGAGGGGGGGCCGCTCGCTCGTCCCCACTCCTTTCCTGGCCGGCCGGGTAGCGTGCTTTGGATACGGGTCTGGTATGGATTGTAGGGGGACCCCCTACGCCGTTTTTTCGGCGTAGGGGGGGTCTCCTTACAACCCATACCAGACCTAAGGGCCCGGTATGCCTCCGAGGGGGGAACCCATGCCGGATTTTTATTTAAAATCCGGCGGGGACTTCCCCCTCAGGATTCATACCAAATGCAGCACACTGCGTTAGCGGATCGGATGGTAAACGGATCATGCGTTTTTCGTCCGTTCCGTTTTTTTGACGGAAGAAAAATAGGGTTTTCTTCCGTCAAAAAAAACGGAACTTAACGCAGACGGATGCTAACGGACGTTAGCGGATGCTCATCCGCTAACGGACGTTAACCCATAGGGAAGCATTGCGGTCCGTTAATGGACGTCCAAAAAACGGACGAACGGAACGGACGTGTGAAAGAGCCCTTAGTCAGATTGAAAAAAGACACAAGTCCATCTAGTTCAAACAAAAAATAAAAAATAAAGAAACACCATACAATCCTATATACACAATTCTATACCCACAGTTGATCCAGAGGAAGGCGAAAAACCCCAGGTAAGCATGATCCAATTTTCTACAGCAGGGGGAAAAAAATCCTTCCTGATACCCCGAGAGGCAATCGGATATTCGCTGGATCAATTTTACCTATAAATGTTAGTATCTAGTTATATTAATTGTGAAACTATGAAACATTGTTAGTCAGCCCATAGATGAACTTACCCAATTCCCCAATCCACACATTGAATGAGGAAATCCTCCCTGCTGAGCTATTGTATTCTGACAACTAGGACACTTTATCAGCTTTGCAAGCAATCCAGCAGACCAGTTGTACAAAAGTGGAACAGTAGATCGACCTCTGTACAACCTTATTGCCCATACATGAATCAAAATTCAGCCAGTCCCTGCTGAACCGGTCAAATTTGCCTCTGGTTACATATATATTCCAACAACATTTCATTATTGGCTTGAATTAACTTTAACCTCTTCAGGCCCGCACTATAGTCAAAAGACAGCTGCAGAGCGGACCTGAATTACCGGGAGGGTGTCCCTGGACGTCCTCCCATGCTCAAGAGGCGCACGGCTCGCTCTGTGATCAGCGAGTTAATGAGACTCGCTGGATCATAGATCGGAGTAAGGGGTCGATCCCGAACCCTTACCACGTGATCATCTGTCAGCCAATGACAGCTGATCATGTGATGTAAACAGAGCGGGTAATCGGCTATTTTTTCTCCTCACGCTAATAGTGTGACGAGAAAAAAAAAAAGATGATCATCGGCGGCTGTTAGAGGGACATCAGTCCCGATCAGGGAGAGCAGCCACCTGCTCATTCGTGCCACCTGCACCATCTGCCAGTGCCACCTATCAGTGCATAAAAGTGCCACCTTCAAGTACCTACCAGTGCCACCCATCAGTGCCCACAGTGCCACCCAACAGTGCCCACAGTGCCACCAACCAGTGCCGCCCATAAGTGTCACCTACCAGTGCCACCCATAAGTGTCACCTACCAGTGCCCATCAGTGCTATCAGTGGTACCTATCAGTAACACCCATCAGTGCCCCCCATCAGTGTCGCCTCATCTGTGCCCATCAGTACCGCCTCATCTGTGCCCATCAGTACCGCTTTATCTGTCCCCATCAGTGCAGCTTTTCTGGCCCCATCAGTGTCACCTTATCTGTGCCCACCAGTGCAGCCTATCAGTGCAGCCAAATCAGCGCATATCAATGAAGGAGAAAAATTACGTGTTTGCAAAATTTTATAACAAACTATGAAACATAATTTTTTTTTTCAAATTTTTCCATGTTTTTTTGTTTCTTTAGCAAAAAATAAAAACCCCAGCAGTGAATAAATACCACCAAAAGAAAGCTCTTTTTGTTTGAAAAAAATTATAAAAATTAAATTTTCGTACAGTGTTGTATGATCGTGCAATTGTCATTCAGCGTTAGTGCTGAAAGCTGAAAATTGGTCTGGGCAGGAGGGGGGTTTAAGTGAAATGAGTGTGTGAAGAGCTCTCACGCCTCCAAGTGAACTCCGTGGAAAAAATGAATGAAAATGATGCGTATTAATGCTGCTCAATCTAAGTGTAATAAATAAATAAATACAAAAGTGACTGGTGAATGGGGTGATAAGCTCAATAAATGTGCAAAAAAATGTATAAATAGAGATGAGCACAGCCTAGTGCTGGGATGAATGCTGCAATAATGTGCAGTGAAGTGAATGTGAACACAACTATGTGCTAAAGTATATAACTAGTTGAAGCTAGCAAAATGAAACAGGTAATGACAGCATATCACAAAAGTCCCAATAATGAAATCACTTTGTGAATGAATGTGACAGTAATAATGCTGATAATGTTCTTTCTGTGTTCTTCTAAATGAATCTTCAAAGGAGTGAGCTCACAGAGCGCTTACCTTCCTGCAGTAAAACCAGGAAGTACCTTTGCGATTATTCATCCAACTTTGTAAGCAGCATTTTTATCTTTAATAAATCGTACAATACGTACTTTACTATGGGATGTCTCCTTCATTTTATTTATCCTGGGCAACATTGATGATCACCCGGAGGACCGACCCTACATCATAAAACGCCAGGAGGAACCGGATCTGTGGGAGCCGCACAGCACACATTCAGCGTCAGAAGCAGAGACCCATACATCTAAGGCGTTATTTTTACTGCAGGAAGGTAAGCGCTCTGTGAGCCCACTCCTTTGAAGATTCATTTAGAAGAACACAGAAAGAACATTATCAGCATTATTACTGTCACATTCATTCACAAAGTGATTTCATTATTGGGACTTTGTGATATGCTGTCATTACCTGTTTCATTTTGCTAGCTTCAACTAGTTATATACTTTAGCACATAGTTGTGTTCACATTCACTTCACTGCACATTATTGCAGCATTCATCCCAGCACTAGGCTGTGCTCATCTCTATTTATTATTTTTTTTGCACATTTATTGCGCTTATCATCCCATTTACCAGGGGGGTTTAAGTGCCCAGTAAGGAAGTGGTTCGTGAAGCTTTGTCAATATTTATCTAGGTCACGTGACACTAATATTGAATGTGATAAATGTGCGAGAAATTACCCCTGTATTTCCTAAAACTATTAAAATGTGCTTGAAATGTTACTTCTATACTCCATGGCCCAGATCCACAAAGAAATTACTACGATCCCCCGTCGTATCCACAAAACAAGATACGACTGAATGTGGGCTCGATCCGACTGGCGTACGTCTTAGTACGCAGTCGGATCTTAGGTGCATATTTACGCTGGCTGCTAGGTGGCGCTTCCGTTGATTTCCGTGTAGAATATGCAAATGAGCTAGATACGGCGATCCATAAACGTACGTCCGGCCGGCGCATTTTTTTACGTCGTTTCCGTAAGGCTTTTTTCGGCGTATAGTTACCCCTGCTCTATGAGGCGTACGCAATGTTAAGTATGGACATCGGGCCATGCGTAAAACGTTTGCGAATAGGGCTTTGCGTAGAATTACGTTCACGTCGAAAGCATTGGCTTGCTGCGGGTTAATTTGGAGCATGCGCACTGGGATACCCCCATGGACGGCGCATGCGCTGTTCAAAAAAAACGTAATTTACGTGGGGTCAAGTAGAATTTACAAAAAACACGCCCACATCTTTGTCATTTGAATTCCGCTCCCTTACACCGACACATTTAAACTACGCCGCCGTAACTTACGGCGCAAATTCTTTCAGGATACGGAAAATACGATGTAAGTTACGGCGGCGTAGTGTATCTGAGATACGCTACGCCGGCTGTAAATATGCGCAGAGGTACGTGGATCTGGCCCCATATGTATAGCAGTGGTCATCATCCCTGTCCTCAGGGCCCACTAAGGCCCCATACACACGAGAGGATCCATCCGCTGGAATTGATCCGCGGACCGGCTCCAGCGGATAGATCCCCTGGTGTGTACGATCCAGCGGATCTGTTTCCGCGGATTTTTATCCCCTGGGATGGATTTCCAGCGGATAAAAATTTGAAGACATGCTTTCAAATCTATCCGCTTGAATCCATCCCAACGGATTGATCCGCTGGTCTGTACAGACTCACCGGATCAATCCGTCCAAATCAATCCCCCGCATGCGTCGTAATGATTCGACGCATGCAAGGAATTCCTTATATGACAGCGTCGCGCACGTCGCCGCGTCATCATCGCGGCGACGGCACGACACGTCATCGCGATGGGATTTCGGCGCGGATTTCGATCCGATGGTGAGTACACTCCATCGGATCAAAATCCTCGAGAGGATTTATCCGCGGAAACGGTCCGGTGGACCGTATCCGTGGATAAATCCTCTCGTGTGTATCGGGCCTAACAGGCCAGGTTTACAAGATAACTGAAGAACCTTACAGGTGATATAATTAGCTGCTCAGTGATTGCAGTATTTTAGGCTGCATCTTTCCAAGGTAATACATAAAATCTGGCCTGTTAGTGAGCCCTGAGGACAGGGTTGATGACCACTGCTCTATAGGATGACTAAAATTAACCCTAAATTTTACAGACACTTGTTCATGCTCTGATTTTCTTCCAAGTAGCTGACTTTAACACCTATTTATTGGATTTCCTGTGACTGTAGCTTTGTCTAAACAGTAATGCTGCATACACACGATCATTTTTCGGGTTGTAAAAAAACAAACTTTTTCAGGCTCTAGAAAAAACAAAGTTTTTTTCAACTTGATCATTAAAACGGCCTTGCCTACACACGATCGTGAACAAAAAAAATGCTCTAGCAAAGCGCGGTGACGTACAACACGCATTATGGGAAGAAGAGGAAGCAGGTTGGTATTAAAGGAATTTCTCGTAGATTCCGGCGTAGCGTAAGCTATTTACACTACGCCGCCGCAACTTACTGGAGCAAGTGCCGTATTCTCCAAGCACTTGCTCCGTAATTTGCAGCGGCGTGGTGTAAATGACCCGGCGTATCCCCGCGTAATTCAAAGGGGGCGGCTTGTATTTAAATTAAGCGCGCCCCCCATGCCGAACGAATTGCGCATGTGCCGGCCTTAAACGTAGGCCACTGCGCATGCTCCGTAGTACGCCGCAAATACATTGGTTGCGACGTGAACGTAATTAACGCACAGCCCTATTTGCGACGAGTTACGTAAACTACGTAAATGACGGAAAAACCCGACGCTGTCCCGACGGCTATACTTAACATGGCATACGGCGGACCGACGTAAGGTTACCCTTCATATAGCAGGGGTAACCTTACGCTTACGGAAACAACATAAACTACGGCGAAGCGGCACAAAAACTTTCGGGAATCGGCGTATTCGGCTCATTTGCATATGTGACGCTGAAATTGACGTAAAGCCACCTAGCGGCCAGCGTAGTATTGCATTTAGGATCCGACGGATCCTAGCCTAATTCCGGCGTATCTTGTTTTGAGAATACAAAACAATGATACGCCGGTGGGATTTTCGAATTACACCGGTGTATCTGTAGATACACCGGCGTAATTCTTTTGAGAATCTGGCCCTTTGTGTTTTAGGTTACAGCTGAGCACCAGTAGTAAATACGATTTCCAGAGCTTTACTAATGCAAACGTTATAGAGGAATGGTTTAGGAGATAAATTGACAGACATTTCTATGTACTTTACGCATACAGTAAAAGTATTCATGCATTTTTATTGTTACCTAACAAGGCTGTACTAGCACTAACTAGTTCAAACAGTGTACCAAGAAAATGTGGCTTTAGAGTTTATGATTTCACTATCCTATAAGTATGTGTAGCCAGGTAGCCTGTCAATATTTCTCAGTACAGATTTAAAACCATTTTGTCCAGCACAGCTCCTAGAACAATTTATTGCTTTCTAGCTGAAATGAAGAAGCAATTTTCTCCTTAGGCATAATGTAATATAAGACATGACATTTGTAAGAGGCCTGGGATAGCTCATACTCATGGGAGATTTCAATATTTGGAAGATAATCATCTATTCCCCCCAGGTGTATATGTGGGGGGAAAATATATCTGAAAACACTTAGTAGTAATGGCAGCTCCAGAACTCATTAACTGAAATAATAAAAGCAATGTTTTCGATGTGACTTGAATTAGAATTTAAGTTTCCGCTTTCCAGGTTTAGCGCTATTGTCTTTCTTTGCATCGAAGTATGTCATTTCCATATCCCCAGTTATTGAACATGAGGGACCATCTTTCCAGTAAAATAGCTCTGCTTGTTTTACTCAGTGACCATAAAATGTTGGGAGCTTTTCCATGTACAAAGTACTAACAATGCAGATTAGTTATTGTTCACTTGTTCTTCTCATCTGGGACGTCCGCAAAGTGGTCTACTGGCTATTTTGCCATCAGCTCTATACAGAGGAAATTCATTGAAAATATCTTACACTTCCTATGGGAAAATGTTGGCTCTGTTGTACAACTGTTGTACAATTTAAAAGATAGCATGCATTTAAAGGAAGTCCAGAAATAATTTTTCTAAATGGCTGCAGAGAAATGCAGATCTGTAAAAATAATGTATATTTTCCTGCTACAAATAATTCACTTGCCTTGCTGACACTTTGGTGGCTGTACAGATGTATTTGTGGGGCTTGGCCTACACCAGTAGAGCACTAATGTATTAGGCCCCGTACACACGACCGAACATGTCTGCTGAAGCTGGTCCGCGGGCCAGTTTCAGCAGACATGTTCGGTCGTGTGTACGGCCGACCGGACAGGTTTCCAGCGGACATTTGTCCAGCCGACCGTTTTCCAGCGGACAAAAATTTCTTAGCATGCTAAGAAACATGTCCGCTGGAAGCCTGTCCGTCGGACATGTTCGGTCGTCTGTACAGACTCACCGTACATGTCCGCTCGGCCGCCATCCCTCGCATGCGTCTAAGTGATTCGACGCATGCATGGAAGCATTGACCTTCCAGGGCCGCGCACGTCGCCGCATAATCGTCGCAGCGATGGCGCGGCCACGTCACCGCGTATCGTGTACGCGCGGATTTCTGTCTGATGGTGTGTACAACCATCAGACAGAAATCTCCGGGCGGACATGTCTGCTGAAAACGGTCCGGCGGACCTTTTTCAGCGGACAGTCCGTCAGTGTGTACGAGGCCTAATGTGTATGTCAGGAAGGCACTGGCAATAGTGAAAATGAAAGCTCAGGCACATACAGCGTTTTGCTGTGCATAGACAAATGTGGGCGCTTGCATGGGCACGTGCTCACACATTAGCGCCAAATGGACTATTTAAGTGCAGCAGTTGTACTAATTAGTGCTGTCTGATCTACAACTATTCCTGTGATCATGCATCTGTTCCTGTGTTTGACCCAGCTTGTCCTGACCTTGAATGCTACCTGCTCTGACCTTGGCTTATCTTTGGATTCTGCTCAGCCTTTTGATTTTCTGCCTGCTTCAGTGCTGCTGACCTCTGCCTGTATCTTTACCATTCTCTGCCTGCCACCCATGCCAGTATCAGGCCATCTGTTGCTGATCTGGCTCGCCTGACCACGTATCCAGTTATCTGTCTGCACTGCTCTGCATACTGTCTGATCCCTGCTGGTCCTCCACCTGCTAACGGTTGCCAGCCTCTTCTGAACCTGTGTGCAGCCAACTACCAGCTAAGCAACTGCCTGACTGCTGTCTGCCAAGTCCAGGGTCTGTTGCTGCCACCTGCCATCCTAGCCATCTGATCCATCTCTGACAAAGCACCTGCAGTGCTACTTACCTCTATGATCGGCTGGACACCTTACAAGCATTCATACCTCCTTGTGCTCTTGCAGCCACTGGAGCCCTGGCTGTAAGAGAGGCCTTCCTCTGCACGTCAGGCTCTGCTGTAAGGTATGTGACAATGTATATTGTAATAATAGAGAAGGCTATGTGCTTCACCCTACTATTAGTGTACCGCATTCATACACCCCATGACAAAAAAATATAGTTTAAAGCAAAGGGGTTTAAAGCTAAACTCCAGGCAAATAGCTAAATACAGACATTAAATACATGTAAGGAAGCTGTTTTATTTGCCAAAGAATTTATGTTTATATTCAGTTGTAAGATTTACACTGTTCTGCCACATAGCAAATCCCCATCTAACAGGGCAGGAGACCAAATTTTTTCTCTTCTGTGTCAAGTAAATCCTACAGGTTTTGTCTCTCATTACACTGTTACTGGACAGGAAATAAGACGCAACACACTGATGAGCTCATTCCTCTGCCACTCTACCCTCTTCTTTTTTTAGCATGTTCATTGAACTGTTACACACCTGATTGGCTCATTGGGCTGCTTGGACTCCCTCTCTGAGCTTTTTTTATACAGGAGCTGCAAAAGGTTGATAAATAAAATCAAGGAATTTCCAAGCTCAACTTACTTGAGTCTCGACAGTGGGAGTACATGTATTCTGATGGATAGATGAAGGGCAGGTGACTGGAGGGAGCCCACCCCTCCTTAAAGGTGCAGGAACACACTGAACACCTAGCAAATTGTACTATGGCAGCAAAGGTGTCAGTGCGTTGCCTGACCAATATGTCAACAATACAAAAAAGGTCACTGTCCCCATCTATAACTGATCTTCACAGCAAGGAGCACTGGAAGGGAAAACTTATGTAAAAAAAAAAAAGGCTGATACCAAGTCAAATTCAGGCACTTACACTTACATATTAAAAAAAAAAATGTAAGTATGCATTAATGTATATATTCACAAGTTAAAAATAGCCATGAGAACATATGTTATTTAAAATAGTAAACATATGTCCAGAGATGAGTTGTAGCTGCACCTAACATCAGTCCTAAGATAAAGCAATGTGTTCGTCAACTGGACTTTCTTGGGGTAAAGATCCAATTGCCCTGCTTCATCCAACACACGTGCATTCATATTTATATGCAGCGCATGATCTCACGCTGGGTGTGCATCACTCTATTAATTATTCAGTGTGTCACAGAAGAGGATAGAATACTTTTTGCAAGAAGGAAATTAAATAAACCTCCACCTTATCTTATGCTGCTGAGAAAAGATCTTCTTACATTACATTTTTGGAAATGGGCAATTTTAAGATGCATGGCTATACTTCGTGGGAACAGGTTGATGCCCCAGTTGAAGTACTTGTGTACGAAATGCACCGGGCTTGGTACACCACTCCACTTATTGCCCTTTTTTTAAACCTTGTACTGTGATCGCTTTTAAGCTTTGTTGGTTTTTCAATAAACCCACATTTACCTGCACTATTGGAGCACTTCCCCTTTTTTCTCTTTCTCCCATATTGTGGCTGATTGAGTTGCTGTTCAGAGTTTTTTCCATCCTGCCATCCTCCAATCCTGAAAAGGATTCCTAGATTGGAAGTCACTTTACCATCATCTGAGGACCACAGGGATATCCAGTGAATCCAAAGTCTCCTTTGAGGTCGGGATATCTTTCAAACGAGTTGCCATCTGCGATCTGTTAGGACCATCCAGAGTCTTCATACTAGTTGATGCGACTTGTCATTGGGATTTCACACGCTCTAACGCTCTGCCTAATAAGTAGATCCATTGGTTCCGGTAAGAGTATTCTCCCTTGGGCCTCGTACACACGAGAGGATATCCGCTGGAAATGGTCCGCCGGACCGTTTCCAGCGGATAAATCCTCTGGCGGATTTGGATCTGATGGCTGTACACACCATCAGATCGAAATCCCCGCGGAATACATCCGCGGTGACGTGGCCGCGCCGTCGCCACGACGATGACGCGGCGACGTGCGCAACCCTGAAGGTAAATACTTCCACGCATGCGTCGAATCATTACGACGCATGCGAGGGATGGGAGCGGACGGACTGATCCGGTGAGTCTGTACAGACGACCGGATCAGTCCGCTGGACTGGATTCAAGCGGATAGATTTCTTAGCATGCTAAGAAATTTTTACCTGCTGGGAATCCGTCGGCTGGATTTTTATCCGCTGGGAAATGTCCGCTCGGACGTACACACGACCGGATCTATCTGCTGGAACTGATCCGCGGATCAATCCCAGCGGATAGATCCGGTCGTGTGTACGGGGCCTTACTCCTTTGCAAGAAGGTCAATGTGATGACCCTTATTGTTACACGTCTGGTTCCATCATCCCATTCCATGGCTTTATGAATGGACTTTTATGTGGAATTTTATTCACATTTTATGTAGCTGCTCTTATTTGTTTTGTTTTTCCACTAGTTTTTTCACCTTTGGCACAGTTTTTAGACCAGCGCAATATTTTCCCCTCCTGTGGCTATACATCAAAATATATTTTTTTTAAATGTCCCGTTGATTATCGTTCCACTATAAATTACAATATTGAATGAAAAAAACATGGCAGTCATTTGCAAAAAAAACATGTTGCTTTCAAGCAACAAAAAAATGCTAAAAATACCAGTTTAAAATGTATATACATTGTGGAACAAAATAAAGTCATACTAAAGCCTTAATATTTTTTTAAATAACAAACATGGTATACTTATCTGCTCTATACAAGGGTTTTTCACAGAGCAGCCCCAATCCTCCTCTACTCAGGTCCCCCTCCGGTGCCTCAGGCTCGTGCCCTCTGCCAAGTGCCCCGATAGTCAGCTGTTGGCTTTGGGGGCACTCGTGCATGCTCACCCCCGATCCCCACTTTGTATGTCCATAAGAAACACAGAACGGGGCTTGGCCCCGCACCTGCTCCCTCCTCACTGGCTGTGCTTAAAAGCAGCTGGAGTCAATGGTTCCCGCTATTGTCTCTGAGCCAAAGAGAAGGCAAAGAGCTGGGAAATTTGGTTTGTGCAACAGGAACCAGCTGAATTTTGATCCATGTATGGCCGTTTCTATTTATGAGAAGGAGAAAGTGACCTCCAGATCAGCCCTCAAAAATTCCAGGGCTGCCTGGGAGCGTGGGGGGGGCACCCCCGGTAGGAGGTGTTCAATGGGAGTCCTCCCAGCGATCACAGAGGGGAAGAGAGAGGAGAGCCGCTGGATGATCAGAGCGTGGGGAACACAGCGATAGCAGCTTTCATTTCAATTACTGTATGTTCCCCGCACTTGCTGTCACATACAGCCCTGCCCCCTGGCCGGGAACTTTGATAGACAGATCAACCGTCCAATCCCGGGATGGGTGATCTGTCTATCTAAGTTCCCCAGCCAGGAGGCAGGGCTCTATGTGATGGCGAGCAGCAGGAACATACAGCAATTAAAATGAAAGCTATTATCGCTGTGTTCCCCGTGCTCTGATCATCTGGGTGGCTCTCTTGTTCCTCTCCTCTCTTCCCCTGCACAGGCAGGCTGCATTGGTGGGCACAGGCTGCATTGGTGGGTACAGGGAGCATTGGTGGAGACAGGCTGCATTGGTGAGCACGGGCAGGCTGCATTGATGGACACAGGCAGGCTGCATTGAAGGACATAGGGGAGGCTGTATTGTTGGGCACAGGTGAGGCAGCATTGATGCACACAGGTGAAGCAGCATTGATAGACACAAGTGAAGCAGCTTTGACAGACACGGGTAGTCTGCATTGTTGGGCACTGATAAAGTATTTCTTAATATTTATTTTTATAACTTAATTCTGCATAAAGCATTTAAGTGTCGTTTAATGAGGGCGTGTTTAGGGGGCAGAATTAGGGGTGCGGCAGGGTCGGGGTTGGATGGGGAAACTAGTGGTGAGTAACCCTTGAGGCCTGGCTAGTAGTTAGGACTTGAAACGTTGAGCCCTGTTATAGATCACCTTTTCATGAACCGTCTTGTTGGTAAATTTTCGCTCAATCAGCGCATGCAGTTCTGAGCAGTACTCTAACGGTGGGGGAGTCCCCACTGTCAGAATACAATGACACATTGGGAATGTGTGGATGGAGGAATTGATTTAGTTTTTTTCTATTAGCTAGCTGGCTTTAGCATGAGTCAGAGGCATAACTTGATGCTTGTGAGCCCCGATGCAAAAATTCACCTGCCCCCTGGGCTGTTCTCACCCCGTGCTCCTCTCCATTCAGGAAATGGCTCACAGCCTCTCCCCAGCCAATGAGAACAAAGGGGTGTGGACCGTGGAAGTCAAAGTGGAAGCCCAGTACTGGAGCGTGGCTGTGGGGCCCTTGGGCAGATCGGAGCTGGACTTTGTGGAGGGTATGATAATTTGACTGGGAGGCTGCTGGGGGCCCCTGGAGCTAGGGGTGGGGTTGCGATTGTGACCCCTGAAACCCCTTATGCTACGCCCATGGCATGAGTCTTTCTAAAGCTACAGCTCGTAAAAACAAGCCATACTGACTTATGGGTCACACATGATAACGTAATCTATATGTTTTTTTCTACTGCTAAACCTGCTAAAATTATAGAATTTACATTGATCTGTTAAATGTGCCTGAAATGCAAGAATTTGGGGTACCCCTGAAAGACAGGGAGTAGGGGTTCAGTGAGAAAGATGTTGAGGCTGTATTAACAGCCTGGCCTGGGTTCTGAGATTGATCTGAGGACAAGCACCTATTAGCAGGCACTTCAATGTATTGTACCTGCACTTAAAAAAAAAAAAAAGAGTTTACACATTTTGGAAAAGCTTGCAGGTCCAGTTTTATGCACATATGTGCTGTAATTTATTATCTCTTCATCACAGCTGGAAAAGTCTGCTACAATGAAAACGAGCCAGATGAATCCTCAGTAGGAGCTCAGATCTGAAAGTCCGACTTCAGATTAAAATGAGTAATGGTTAAAATATTTAAGGGATTTGTGGAGATAATATCTCAAATATATTGTGGGAAAAAATCTTATTATAGAGCATCAGCACTGATTTCTAAAGGACAAGTCAAGCTAAACTAATCCTGCCATTTGTATTCCTAGAGATACATATTAAAGCCAAACCAGGCAGGTATAAAAAAAAATAATAATAATTCAATTTTGTATTTATTGAAAAATAACTAAGAAGTGTATTTATCAAAAATCTACTGTCCGAATCAGCCACAGAATAATGACTCTAAAGATTCCCCAAAGAATCAACCAGGATTTTCTCATTAGTTTCTACACCAATTTTATTTATTATGCAGGCAGCTGATGTGTGAGTCTTGCATAATCAAATGTTGCAAAGTCAAACGACATTTGAATGTTTAAGATACAGTAGAGTTATAGTATATATATATATATATATATATATATATATATATATATATATATATATATATATATACTGCATTTATCGGCGTATAACACGCAACTTCATTTTAAGAGGGAAGTTTCAGGAAAAAACATATTTTATAAATAAATCTGCAGCCTCAATGCAGCCTGATCTGCACCCATCTGCAGCCTGATCTGTGCCCATCTGCAGCCTGATCTGCACCTATCTGCAGCCTGATCTGTGCCCATCTGCAGCCCATGTCCCATCAATGCAGCCTGATTAATGCCCAACTGCAGCCTCACCATCATTGCAATGCAGGAAATCACGAGCCGTCATCTGCTGTTTACTCCGGTGGCCCTCGTCCCCCTCCAAGGTACACTTTTGGTGTAAAACACTCATCCGTGATTTGCCCCCTATTTTCAGGGTGAAAAAGTGTGTGTTATACGCCGATAAATACGGTATATATTTCTGGTCAGATTTTTATGGGAATGTTTGGGTAATCATGGGTGAAATAATACGATGCTCTTTCATTCATTTCTTGGCATTAGCTATCCATGGTGCTAAAACTGTGTTTATTTTCAGAAGTGTTAAATGTCATTGTTTAACTACTTGCGGATTGGCCAACTGCAACGTACTTTGCACGGGAGGCCCATACAGGCAAAGCAACGTACTGGTACATTGCCACCTGTCTCCGGGTAAGGATGCGCCCCAACCCCCCCCTTCTTTTTTTTTTTTTTTTTAATTCTTTATTTTATAACTTTTTGACTCTTAGTTTCTCTTTTTACAAACATAAATAGCTACAATTTAACACTTTTCTTTAGACATTTTCTCATTAATCATTGTGCCTCTTAACGGGATTTCAGAAATCTGCCTTCATATCCACTGTACGTAGCTATAACATAATAAGCTCCCTGTTCCCCAAATCTACCCTTCCTTCTAAATCCCTATTCTCCCCCCTCCCGTATATCCCCTGCCAAAAAAAAACCCTCTCTCCCGGCGTCGGCGCCCCCCCCTCCCCCTCAGAGGTCCCGTTCTCTGAATCTTATATAAGGGGTCCACACCTGTCTATACTTCTCCTCTTGTTCTCTTATTCCCATCGTCAGATTCTCCATCTGCTGAATTTCTGTTACTCTGCCTAGCCATTGTTGTCTAGTCGGCATAGACGTGCTTTTCCACAGAATTGGAATGCATGCCCTTGCTGCTGTCAATAAATGTCTAAGCAGAGAATTTTTAAACTTTGCCATGGAAATTGGGAAATCCAAAAGTAAATAGGTAGCTGGATTGTCTCCCAGATCTAACTCTATGATTTCTTTTACCGTGTCAGTGACCATTTTCCAAAAATCTTTCAACTTTAGATACTCCCAGAATACATGTAACATGGTACCCTCCCCTTATCCACACCGCCAGCACCGGTCTGATAATTCAGGGAATAT
Organism: Rana temporaria; assembly: GCF_905171775.1. Lineage (NCBI taxonomy): Eukaryota > Metazoa > Chordata > Amphibia > Anura > Ranidae > Rana > Rana temporaria. Next base: position 422,071,966 of record NC_053489.1, read on the forward strand.
CCGTTTTAGTGCGACAGGGGTTTTGTTCCATCTAGTTAAGATCTTATAGCCACCCTCTTGATATCTAGTAGCAAGAGAGGCTTTGTGTGTGAAGTTGAAGATTTTTGTTTTCTGTGTCTCTGAAAGTTTGATCCTCAATTCTTTTTCCCAAGCTTGTATAAATGGTAGTTCTTTTGGGGCTACTGACTCTTCTAAAAGGCTATACATTGAAGATAGACCATGTCTCAGCAAATCACCCTTCAGGCATAGTTCCTCATATCTTGAAAGGTCTCTAGCTGCTTTACCTTGTGGATTCATTGCTCTAATAGCAGCTTTTAATTGATTTAGTCTCATTGAGTCTATTTCCCTGCTGAATACCTCTTCCGATTCTCCCCCACTCATCCTTCGATTCTCATCTTCAAAATTTATTAGCCTGCTCATTCCTGTGCATCTTAAATTGTTAAAATGTAAATCTGTGAGGCCTATCTGGAATCTAGGGTTCCCCAGCACCGGGAGTAGTGGGCTTGGCTGTTCCAAGATTTTGGTTTTCTTAAATATCTTTTTTATGACTCGTAGTGTGGCTCCTATAGTAGGATGTTTTTTCACTTCTTGTGGGATATCTACCTCTTGAATCCATGCCATTCCCTCCAAGGGAATGTTCGTGATTCTTTGCTCCATAAGAATCCATGGTTTTGCCTTCTGTTGGGCACACCACTCTACCACCCTTGCCATATGGGAGGCATCATGGTATCCCATTGGATCTGGGAGGCCCACCCCTCCTCTTTCCTTTGGCAGCGTCAGAATATCTCACCGTATTCTAGGTGCTTTCCCTGCCCAGATGAACTTAGCGAATCTGGTTCTTAAATCTCTCAGAAACCCTGAGGGAATCTTTACAGGTAAGGTCTGAAATACATATAGTAATCTTGGCATCACATTCATTTTTATAATATTAATTCTTCCGAACCATGTAAAGATTCCCTTGTCCCATCGTTGGAAATCTGCCTTAATCTGCCTTACCAGGGGTAAGAAATTTAGCTCGTAAGTTCTTTTTAAGTTTTTCGGTATCTTTGTTCCCAAATAAAGTATGTGGGAATCTGTCCACCTAAAGGGGAAATTTGCCGCTAATTGCTGCTGCATCTGTCTATTCACTTCTACTCCCATCGCCTCTGATTTGCTATAGTTCACCTTAAAGTTGGACAGATCTCCATATTCCTTTATCTCCTTCAATAGGGATGGTAGGGATAATTCTGGGGTCGTTAACGAAAATAGCAGATCATCTGCAAATGCTGCGACTTTGTACTCTGCTCCTTTAACCCTGAGTCCTCTTATATCTCTATTTGCCCGGATGGTTCTCAAAAATGGTTCTAAGGTGAGGACAAAGATAATCGGGGAAAGTGGGCATCCTTGCCTTGTTCCGTTTCTTATTGGGAAGAGATCAGACATTACATTGTTCACCTTTACCCTTGCCGTCGGGCATGAGTAGAGGCCTGCAATCCAGTTTTGCATCCCTCTCCCCAGCCCTATGTGTTGTAATGTGGCTCTCAAGAATCCCCAGTCCACCCTATCAAAAGCTTTCTCAGCATCAGTTGATATTAATACTAAAGGGTTTTGATAGAGTTGGGACATGTAGATGGTGCTTAACACTCGTTGTGTATTTTCCCTCCCTTCTCTTCCGGGGGTAAAACCAACCTGGTCTGGGTGTATTAGGGGGGGTATATGAGTCACTAGTCTATTGGCAATTATTTTTGAAAAAATCTTTAGGTCTATGTTCAATAAGGATATTGGTCGATAACTAGGGCATAATGTCGGGTCCTTCCCTTCCTTAGAAATGACGGCTATGTGTGCCCCCAGTGTTTCTCCGGGCATCGGCCGCCCTTCTTTTAATGAATTAAAGGCCTCCAAGAATTTAGGTGCCAATTCTTCATAAAAAGTTTTATAGTATAATAATGTATATCCACCTGGACCCGGGGATTTACCTGGTTTCATTTCTTTAATTGCTTCTAGAAGTTCCTCTGACGTTATCACCCCCTCCATACTAGCAGTAATTTCTTCTGGAATTTTAGGCATGCCTGATTCTTTTAAATATTCCTTTACTCTATTCTCCCTGCACTGGTTCTTCACTGATGTAGATTTACTCTCCAGTTGGTACAGTTCACCATAATATTCTCTGAAGGCTTTTGCTATTAGTTGCGATGAGTTAACTAATTTATCTCCTTGTATTTTTATTTTTTCGATGTGATTTTTAGCTCTTGTTTCTCTCAATGCATTCGCCAACATCCTGCTTGGTTTGTTCCCAAATTCATAGTATGCCCTCCGGCATCTACTTAATTTAGCCTTCGCCTTATCCATGAGTATGAGATTTAATTTATCTCGAAGGAGCATTAATCTCTCTTCAGTGTGTAATTTTTGCGACTTCTTATGTTCATTTTCTAGTATTCGGGTCTCTCCAAGCAGGCGGTCTACCTTTGCATTGAGAGATCTCTTTCTATGGGCTCCTAATGAAATAAGGATTCCTCTCAGATAGCACTTGTGCACCTCCCAGTTACATAGCGGTGATGTATCTTCGACTTTGTTCAATGTAAAAAATATTTCTATTTCCTGCTTTATCTTACCCTCATACTCTGGGTCTTTAATTAATGTTTCATTGAGCCTCCAATTCCATTCCCTAGGGCCTGCTATCCCCCACTCAATAACACAATTGACTGGGGCATGGTCTGATACTTAAAATGAGCCCATTGAAGTTTCTCTTAAATTCAACAATATACTTTGGTCCAAAAATATGTAATCGATCCTAGTATATGTTTTGTGTTTTGATGAGTAGAAGCTGTAGTCTATCTCATGTGTATGTAACGTCCTCCAGGTGTCTATTAAGTTTTGTAGTGTTTCCCTTGCTTTTCTTAGTTTTATATTGGATATATTATAAGATCCCTTGGAAGAGTCAAGACTAGGGTCTAGGACCATATTCATATCTCCCCCCAAAATCAAGACCCCCTCTCTATTCTGAATTACAATCTCCGCAAATTTTTCCAGAGCAGAGACCGGGTCTTCATTTGGGAGGTAGATGTTTACTAGAGTGACCTTTTGCTCGTTTAATGTCCCCTTTACCATAAGAAATCGTCCTTCCTCGTCGGCCTCTACTTTTGATTCCTTCCAAATTATATTTTTGCCCAACAAGATTGCTACTCCATATACACTACTGGAAATTTTTGACTCTTTATCTTAGGGATCTTATCTTTCCTAAAGTGTGTTTCTTGCAAGAAAACTATTTGTGATTTTAGTCTCCCTAGTTCCGTTAATATTTTTGATCTTTTTTCTGGGATATTTAACCCTTTCACATTATAGGTAGTAATGTTTATTCTATCCATCCTGCCTCTTCCTCTCCACTCCCCTCGTATTCTCTCCTATGGCCTCCGGTCACGTACCGGCCTCAAGAGAGAAGGGAGAGAGAGGGAGACAAAGGAAGACACAGAGAGAGAGAGAGAAAAAAAAAACCCTCCCCCTAATAGCTCAGATTCTAGTCCTCTGTTCAAGTATCTGAGTATTCATTACTTCCCACCTCAGTGGTGTCCCTTAGCCTAGGGTCGTCCCTCAGTTAGTGTGGGAAAGAAAAAAAAAAAAAAAGAACAAAACCCCACCCCTGAGCGTCTCCGACTTCCCTCCAACAGAAGGGGAGGCGCTCTATTGGGGAAACGTATAAAAGCATTGCGGAGAGTCACGCCTTTTGCCCATCCGGGAGTGCCACTTCAGTGTTTAATAAGCCTATTCCCCCCCCTGAGTCCCCCTCTACCCCCACACAGGGAGGGGGGACCCACCTCCCCCAAAACTCCCCCACGACTTGGAGACAGATCCATTTCCCCGAAAACAATAATATCTACAAAAGTTGTCATATGGCAATAAATCATGTATATAAATCATGTACTTTAAACAAGTAGACAAAATGAAGAACCACAGTTGTCCCATAGACCCCCCCAAGTTGGCCCCATTATAATCCTTTTTCTCCCCCCCCCTTTATCTCCCTCTCCCTCTACCATCTCCTCTCCTTAATCTCCTCCCCTCCTTCCCCCTTAATATTTCTTAATATTCCGCATCTAGGTCTTCTGGCTTTATCAATCCTTACTTCCTTTCCCTAGGTCCCATTCTTCCCTACACCCTTTCTTCTACCCCTACCCTCCCCGTTACTTATTGAGGAAAAAAAAAAAGCAAAAACACACATCAGGAGCAGGGGAAAGAACGGGGAATTATTGTGAAGTGAAATAAAGGTTAAAAAGAAAAAGATGTATTATATTGTTATGTTATGTGAAAAAAAAGGGGGTCCTAGTATGCTCTCCTACCGGACCCTAATGTCATGTGTTTAGTGATAGCTCCAGTGTTAAATGCACATATCTATATAACCCTACCAAAAATAAGTGCCATATATTATATAATAACTACCTGTGTGAAATACTATAAGTACTATAAGTACTTTTAAGTCTAACGTGTATGACTATGTATAAGGGTGTACTTCATTCTCATTCCTAGTGTATGAAACAAAAAAAACAAAACAAAAAAAATGTCCCCTTTCCTTCCCCTTCCTCCTCCTCCCCCTTCCCCCCTTCTCCTCTCCTCCTCCCCATACCAACCTCCACAAAACCAAACCCCCCCCTTGACCTTCCCACCCCCCAACCCCCCCCCCTTTGACCTTCCCGCCCCCCAAAAAAAGAAAAAAGATATATAAAAATATATAAAAAATAAAAAATACTGCCCCCTCCCTTGCCCTCCCTATCCACTCTGCCCCACCCCCACTTCTTCCCCCTTCCCCCTTACTCACTATCCCAACCCCCCCTCCACCCTCCCCTCCTAGGGTTTAGGTCATTTTACTTCTCTCTAAGGTATCTTTTATTACAAACTAATTTACATTGTGCTGAGTCCAGCTGGGCTAGAGAAAAAAAAAGATCTCGCTACTGACAAAAACAAAATTTACTTCATAACATTACTGCCCAAATTGAAATGTTTGATGTTTGATGTTTGAGTTAGTCATACGCTTTCCCAAAAAAGGGGGAAGGGGAAAAAAAATGCAAACATGGGAGATGGCGGCCGATAGACACATCCAGGGGAAAGGCCTCTGTTGGGGACCCTTCTAGTCTCCTCTCTTCTCCTTGGGGGGATCTATGATATTGTATCAAATAGTTCTCTGTGGTGAAGTAACCCTCGCTCCAAGTCTGTATTCTATGTTTCCATTGATAACGGCTTCTATTCACTTAGGGGCTCCCCCTTTGCTATAGGTAGTTCCAGCCAATTAGACACCTCTATTGGGTCTGAATTTAAAAATTCAAAAAATGTAGGGAGCTGTGATGGCTTGCTCAGATGGAAGCTCCTTCCTTCCCTTTTTACAATTACTGCCATTGGAAACCCCCACCGATATGTGGCTCCTTTGCTTCGTATATGGTCCAGCAGAGGTTTTAACATGCGCCTTCTAGATTTTGTTTGCCAGCACAGGTCTGGGAATACCTGTATGTCAGCACCCTCCCAGATCCCTGCTGAGCCCTCTTTCCATGCCGCTCTTAATATCTCCTCCTTAACTCTATAGAAATGGACCCTGCACAACACATCTCGGGGGTTGATCTGGTCATGTTGTCGAATTGTAGGGACTTTGTGTATTCTGTCCAGTTCAAGCGGTATGTCCGGCGGGTTCTTTAGTAATTTATTCAAAATGGCAGTGACCGCCTCTCTTAATGCAGGGCCCTCCAGCTCCTCTGATACCCCCTTAATCCGTATGTTGTTCCTTCTACTTCTGTTGTCAGCCTCCTCTGCATATAATTGCAGCCTAATCATGTGCTGATGTTGGGCCATTACTTTTTCCTCTAAGGCTGCTAATCTGTCATTTGTGGAATTTTGTTGCTTCTCCACCATCACATTTTTTTCCTTACCACCATCACTTTTGAACGCACTTCTTCAACCTCCATCCTCATTATATCTGTTATGTTTTCTACTATATCCTGAATGTCCTCTTTAGTCGGTAGGGCCTGAATAAGTCTACTAAGCTGTTGTATTTCAGGAGAAACTTCTCGTTCAACCTCCCGGGGCTTGGGCTTCTCTTTACCTTGGTCACCACTCTTTTGCTCCATGTTTGGTATAATTGGTGACCTCCTTGAGAGCTGTGAAGACCCCCCGGGTGAGTGTGACATTCTTAATGTAAAATTAGGAATAGACAGTACCTTTATCGCAGGTTGTGTATCGGTGTCCAGGTGATTATGGTGGTTATGGATCTCGGCCTCCACCAGCGTTGTTGCTAGATATGCTAGATCTGTTTGAGCTGTTTGTAGTGCTTGTAGTGTTTGTGGTGTTTGTGGTGTTGCTGGGACTTGTGCTACGACCTCCTGTTCTGTCCCCGATACCACACCCCCCTTCTGACACCTGCTGTGATTGTACACAGCGGGAGTCTGTCAGCAGGTCCCAGCCAATGATTCAAGGCCGAGACCTGCTGATCACCTGTGTCCAATCACAGCCCAGAGCCCAGTGTTGACAATCAACACAGGGATCTGTACAGAGGGAAAAATCTCTCTGTTTCTTATCTTTCTTCTTATCAGGGATAAGAAACAACGAGATCTTTAGTAAAAATCACCACATGTTACACACACACATTAGAAATGGTTAGGCACGCATTTAACCCCTTGATCGCCCTAGTTGTTAGCCCTTTACCAGCCAGCATTATTAGTACAGTGACAGTGTATAGTTTTAGCACGAATCAGTGTTTTAGTGTCACTGGTGATGTCCGTGTCAGCTAGTCAGTCCCCCCCCCCCCGAACATCAGTTAGTGTCAGATTGCCCATTAAAGTCACTGATCACTGTCATTAGTATATATATATTTTTTTACAGTATATACCATTTGTAGATGCTATAGCTTTTACCCCAACCAATCAATATACACCTATTTTGATTTTTTTTTTTACCAAAGAAATGTAGCAAAATGCATTTTGGCTAAAATTCATTAAGAAATTATTTATTTTTTATTGGATATATTTTATAGCAAACAGTAAAACAATTATTTTTTTTTTCATATTTTTCGTCTTTTTTCCCATTTATATAGTTAAAAAATAAAAAACCCAGTTGTGATCAGATACCATCATAAGAAAACACTATTTGTGTTAAAATAAGTTATAGAAATTTTGTTTGTGTACATGCATGACCACACAATTACCAGTTAAACTAGCACAGTACTAAACTGCAAAAAAATGGCCTGGTTATGAATAGGGGAAAACCTTGCAGGGCTGAGGTGGTTAAAAAAAAAAAACAATGTTAAAAAAGCAACATGATCCCCTCCCTCAACAATCCAGCCGGGAACACCAAGCATGCAGGCTGGTATCCCCATAACGAAGGGCTGCAAGTGTGCAGCCCCCCTGCTATGTTGCTAACAGTCAGCATGCCGCTCAGCACCAGGGTGCCCCAGAGGGGTTCTATCAAAAATGGTGCTCAGACATCAGATATCATTAAACCCTGGAAAAGTAAATAGGAAAAATAGAAACTGGATAGATAATTAGGAAAATAGAATGATACCATTTTTCTTGTGTATACTGTATGTTTTTTGTTTGTTTTTTTAATACTTTTCTTACCCACATGTAAATGTGATATGGCTAGAGACCCGAGAGACCCCTAAATCCATTTCACTAGGAAATGTATATCACCTACATACCTCGTGGGGAGCTCAAAGCACACCCTCCCTTAATGCTAAGGGGCATGTTGACTGATAGGAAACTTACTATGGGGATACTGGCCTGAATGTACCAGACTGGCTAGCTCTGGGAGAGTGGGCCACCACACTATTTAGATCTATTCACAAAAAAAATCATATATACTGTATAGCAGGGGTGCCCAACCTTTTGAAGAGCCAGGGCCACTTAAGCCACTTGGTAACCGGTCGCGGGCCACAATGAGAGGAGCGGGTGGATGGCATGTCTGTGTCTGCTCTGCATATGCAGAGCGGACACAGACACAGCCCACTATTCTTTTTTTTAGCGGATCGGATTGGAGGTACGACACAATTTGGTTTATGTCTACCACTACTTAGAGGTGAATGGAGGGTCCAATTGGTCAAACTGACCATGTGAAAGGGGCCCAAGGCTGCTTTCACACTGATGCGCTGCGGTTTACCCACAACGCAGTGTACCTTTTGGCTTTCCTGCACTTTGCAATAGAATTCTATTATATTCTGCAGGTTTGGTGCACTTAAAAAAAGTCACCAAACTCGCACATAATAACAGAAGTCTATGGCTCAGTGCAGGTTAACTGCTCTGCACCTGTGGATCAGTTTGAAAGCAGCGCAGTAACCACTGCAGAACAGATATGCCCATATACACACTGTGATTTTAGTAGTAACCTTTAATAACAGTATTCTATTCCATCCCAGAGCAGGAGGTCGCGGGCCACATCAGAGGGCTCCGCGGGCCACATGTGGCCCCCGGGCCACTGGTTGGGCACCCCTGCTGTATAGGTTCGGCACTGTCAAGGCGAAAAGAAAGGCATTTTTTTGTCAGTTCAAGTAGGAAGTGATGAGCTCAATGGATTTCTGGCCAATCAACATGTATTTTCTGTACTTTAAGCATTTTTAAATAGACAATATATGAAGAAATGCACATGTATTGTGGACATGTAATGCACAAACACAGAGAAGCAGTGCAACCGGCTTACTTTGCAGTAGCTTAAAACAACATTTAATAAAAAGCTAATAAAAAGACACTAACACACATTGGAATAAAGGATGGCAAAACTGCGGAAACTAGGAAAAGTCTGTGTCCCATAGAAAGATATCCAGCCCTGGTCATAAGCAGAATCAGCACTCCTCACACTGCCTTAGATGGAAGAAGAAGCCACTCTAGGATTCAAAGAAAAGCAGCTTTCTTAGGCCTCGTACACACGATAGGTTCAACAGGACAACAGTCTGAGGGACCGTTTTCATCGGGTGTAGGCCCCATAGGTTATTTAACCTTAGGTTAAAAAAAGCCAACTTGCTTTAAAATTAACCTATGGATTCCTAACCGATGGGAAAAAAACGATCGTTAGTAGGCAAGTCCATCGGTTAAAAATCCACGCATGCTCAGAATCAAGTCGACGCATGCTTGGAAGCATTGAACTTCGTTTTTCTCAGCACGTTGTTGTGTTTTACGTCACTGCGTTCTAAAACGATCGTTTTTTTAACTGATGGTGTGTAGGCACGACGGACCATCAGTCAGCTTCATAGGTTAACCTAGGACAACGGTCCTTCAGACCGTTGTCCTCTGGTTAACCTATCGTGTGTACGAGGTCTTAGTCCTGTCATCTGGATGCCACAGCCAATCATGATTTCACAAAGATGCAGGAATGTGTTTCGGGAACACCTCCCCTTCATCAGGACTACATCAACTGCTTAACCACTTCCATACAGGGCACGTATACACCTTCCCGCCCAAGCCAATTTTCAGCTTTCAGCACTGTCGCACTTTGAATGGCAATTGCGCGGTCATGCTACACTGTACCCAAACAAAATTGGCGTCCTTTTTTCCCCACAAATAGAGCTTTCTTTTGGTGGTATTTGATCACCTTTCGCAACAACTAAAAAAAGACTGAAAATTTAGAAAAAAAATTACGTTTTTATTTTTTTCTGTTAATTTTTTTGTAAATAAGTACGTTTTCTCTTTCAATTACGGGCACTGATATGGCGGCACTGATGGACATCGATGAGGTAGCACTGACGGGCACAGATAAGGTGGCACTGATTGGCGGCGCTGGTATGCGGCACTGATGGGCACACATAGGCGGCACTGATGGGCACACATAGGCGGCACTGATGGGCACATAGGCGGCACTGATGGGCACATAGGCGGCACTGATGGGCACATAGGCGGCACTGATGGGCACACATAGGTGGCACAGATGGGCACTCATGGGTGGCACTTATGGGTGGCACTGATGGATACTTATGGTTGGCACAGATGGGCACTGATAGGTGGGCACTGGGCATGGATGGGCACTGTGGGGTGGCACTGATGGACACTGTGGGTGGCACTGATGAACACTGTGGGGTGGCACTGATGGACACTGTGGGGCGGCACTTATTTTTCCTATGTTGCCAGTCGGTGCCCATTTGTGGGCACTGATTGGCATCTTTTCTTTATTTTTAATGGTTTTTTTTTTTTTTACTTTTTTTTTTTTTGAGACTTTTTTTTTTTTTGTTGCCCTTCCCTGGTGGTCCAGGGTGGGCTTCCCTGGTGGTCCATGTGGCGATCCGAGGGGGGGCTGCGCTGATAAACAATCAGCGCGAACCCCCCCTGTCAGGAGAGCCGCCGATCGGCTCTCCTCTACTCGCGTCTGTCAGACGCGAGTGAGGAAGAGCCGTCGACGGCTCTTCCTGTTTACATCGTGATCAGCCGTGGTTGGACACGGCTGATCACGTGGTAAAGAGTCTCCGTGAGAGACTCTTTACCGAGATCGGTGTTGCGGGGTGTCAGACTGACACCCCGCAACAACGATCGCCGCGATGTGCGCCCCCGGGGGCGCGCAGCGGCTTAGAATCCTGAGGACGTCATATGACGTCCAGTCAGGATTCTACAACCACTTTGCCGACGTCAATTTGTCATTGGCGGGCGGCAAGTGGTTAAATATCAACAACCACTTTTTTAGTAATATTTTGCTTATCTCCATAATTCTGGCTGAGCACCTGGCAGTTTTTAATGTCTGTATATGTTTGTTTTTTTTGCCCAGGCATACACTTAAACAGTACAACAGCTAATATTTATTTTGCACAGTAAATCCAGTGCTGGTCAATAGCATTTTGAAAGGTCCATTGTAGTTAACCCTAGGCTGATGACCTCATTTCATTTGGAAAAATGTTCACACTTCATCTGTAGTCTCACCTGAAGATAGAGTTTGGTAATGCGATCTACACTTTTATATCAAACTCTCTTCTGCAAAAGAATGAAGGTCCTGGTTATTTTTACCAAGAAAATGCTGAAGGAGCACCATCCAAATTACCACATGGAGGTCTCAGAAGAAGTGAAAAGCTCCCTGAAAAAAAAGATTTGCCCCTCTCTCAATTTTTTGTTTTAGACCAAAGTGTCTTTAAAATACATACCAGTCCTGAATATAATGGTAAAAGCAATCCTTTGATGGTTTTTATACAAACATTGCGAGGATGGCATTTTATCAACCAATACTTTGACTTTGGCACATCTGCTGTACCAGCACAGAATATGTTATTAGCAATATAACATCAAATAAATTGCAGTAGTAGTGTAGAGGTGACAACATATGGCAATACAGTAAAGTAAACATAACTGCAATAGACTTATCAAGCACCAGGGTAGCATGGAGGTCACTATACAAAACAGGTAGAATCTAAGGTATTCAGAGGGGATATTTGTAACTGAACAGATGGTGTTTTATTAACAAATGTGCCACAAAAGTGAGTGTTCTAGATATTTTGGCAGCTATGACTTATTTCTGAGAACTTTACAATAGGGAGCCAGGGAAGACAACTACTCTGGTGCTTTAACCTCCCTGGCGGTATGATTATTTCAGATTTTAGGTGTTGAAAGTGGTACCATTGTTTTGCATGGAAATTTGGCGTTTTACATTGTAGGCCTGTAATTCTTAGGAATAACTCAATCTTAAACTTAAATCTGTCCAAACAAGAGTCTAGTAGACATCCTGGGTATGATAAATTTTGAAAAACAAAATCATAAATTATAATATAATAAATAAATAACTATAAATAATTATTACAAATAATAATATAATTATAATAAAAATTATTCAATAATGTAATCAAATCAAAAACACTGAAATTTGCTCAGTTGCAGAATTGTCGCTGTCATTACTTTTATTTTTTGATGACGAATTTCTCCACAAATCGCTATTGCTCAATTCTGCAAGTGATTCTAATTTATTACCGCTGTTTTCTAGCTGATATAAAACCACTTTTGACATAAAGGGACACTTTTTGGTTGCTATGGACAATCTCCAGTTTCCAGACAGAAAGAACAGTTTTCTTTATATAAAAGTACATGCAGGACACTGAGCAGACCACTAGGGACAAAGGGGGTGTGTATTTTTTACATACAGTACTGTAATCTATAAGATTACAGTACTGTATGTAATGTGTTTATTTACTTTTTTGAATTTGGCGCCGATCTCCACCCCCGTGCGTCGTAACGTCGAAGGGAACGGAGCTCGGCGGCACACAGGCACTGTGTGAATCGAGCGAGGACACCGCTCGATCCCACAGCGGAGAGGCATTGCAGGATCCAGGGACAAGGTAAGTAATTCCCTGCCTGTGGATGCTGCGAGACGATCCCGAGTCTGGCTCGGGGTTACCGCTTTTGGTTCTGAAATTCCACCCCGAGCCAGAATCGGGAATACCGCCAGGGGGGTTAAAGTCTGTTTGTAATATTCAATTTAGCAAGATCTTATTCAAAGGTTATTTGTCACCAAGCGTGTGACTGGTACAAATTACTAATTTATTCCAGTAATGGAAAGAATTAACCTAAAGCACCATAGGATAAGATGGAATTACATCTTATGTTTCCAGAAACGTACAGTAGGTATATAAAATAATCACCCCCCCCCCTTTAAAATAATCACTTTTTGTTGCTTTGCAGCCTGAAATGAACACAGACACAGTTTTTGTTTTTTCCAGCTGTATTTATAACACCAACATTTCCAGCAAATGTTAATATACATGTTACATTAGGTGTATACGGGGTCACACTCTCTGTGTACAAATTGTAACACATATTTATTATTTAACTACTGTATATTATCTGTGGCTATGAACACATGCATTGGGATAGAACTCCAGAAAGGGACGGATTTATAAGGGGGCAAAACTGGCCCCCACAAGAGAAGGGCCACCCTCTGTACAAAAAAATTATATAAAGAATACAAAAAATTATATATAAAATAATAAAACAAAAAATAATATAAAAATGTATAATTAAAAACGTACTTTCATTTATTAAATGTATATTGGCAAGTAATATTTTGCCAGCTATCGTCTGTAAAACTCTGGATTGGTATACTGTATCGTTTTTCAAAAATACATTTTGCAGACTAAAGCAAACCACACATAGAGCACTATGACTGCGTGTGTGTAGGTATGTGACCTGAGAATGACGTTGTGTCATGCATTTTAAAAATGTGTGAAAATGTAAATATAATCAATATTTTGAGCACAGTTATATTGAATGTATTTTATGATAGATATTGTTATTTGAGCCTTAATGCATATCATTTTTATTTGTCGCACAGAATCACTTTAATTAGCATTAAGTTGTGGCACGTGATTTTCTATAGGCAATTAATAGAGTGTGGATATATGGATAAGTAGAGAAACAAATTAATTAATAGTTCACATGCTGCACTAATTGAACACAGAGTTCAACAGACATAGTCTAGCGTGTGTATATACTTGTAAAAAACACAAAGGCATATTTTTTTAGCGCAGCACTTTTTTCTGTTACTTTTATACTTAATGCACAGACTTATGGGATATGATCAGTGCTAGCAGCTGATTATATTAGAACTGACAATTTCTGTATGGTAGCAAGATCACCAGTGTTTAGACACAGAATACAAAGAAAAACCCACACGTAACCACAGGAGAAATACAGGCTGCTCTCCAAAAAGATGGCGTGGTTGTTCTTAAGGAGCACAATACGATGATACTTGAACAAAAAAGAGCTGCATGGTCAAGTTGCTAGAAAGAAGCCTTTACTGCACAAGTTTCACAAAAAAGCCTGGTTGCAATATGCCCAACAACACCTTGGCATGCCTCATTGGCGTTTTTGTGGCTTTTTTTTTTTAAAACAATTTTTATTGGTTTTACATTGACATACACTTCCGGAAAGGAAGAAAGGGAACATTAGTTGTCACAAAGTCAGCATGAGGTGGCATAGAAACACCCATTCCAAACCCCCATGCCCCATCCCCTCCCGGAGCATAGCTGCACCATCCCTCAACGGAGGGGTACTTTGTTGCCAGGTGACCCAGCCTGAGCCCAGGCTGGTACACCGGCACAAACATTTGGCTGTCAGCCAAAGGAACAGATAGAAACATAACATATCATACACCTCCGACATTCACTCCAACTCACACCCACATCCATCCATACTGACCTCACAGCCCCTCACCCCCCACGCCCATACACCCCAGCCCAGGCTGCCCGGAGCCCCCCCCCCGCCCCCAGCCGGTTATGGCTGAGAGAGAGGGGTGTCCCCCCAAAAGGAGTCCGCTATGTCCAACCAGGGCTGCCAGATCTTGTAAAACTTCTTGGGACAGGCCCTTCCCTTATATATACACTTAAACATAGGTAATGCCTTATTCACCATACGATACAACATTTGGGTATTCGGGGCCGAGGCACTTTTCCAATGTAACAAAATCAGTTTCCTGGCATAGAATAGAACAGTTCGTATTAAAGTCCGAGCATGGGTGGTAGGTACAGAGTCATTTAGCACCCCCAACAATCCGGTCTCCGGGGCGAGGGGAACAGAGATGTGTAGAGTGTCCTTAAAAAAAGAAAATATTTCCTTCCAATATAGTGAAACAGCTGGACATGACCAAAACATATGTGAATAGTTGGCCTCCGTGGAGTCACACCTGGGGCAGGAAGCACTGGGATTCAGACCCATACGGGCCAACCTGGCAGGGGTATAGTGCAACTGGTGGATGAACTTAAATTGTGTGTATTGATCATTAGAGCCTATGAGATCAAGGAAGCACGCCTCCGAGGCCTCCTCCCACCCCTCCTCGGACAGCCCCGGAATATCCACCTCCCACTTTCTTTGGGCAATTTGAAATGGTTCAACCCCCACAGACTGTAGGCTTGTATAGAACACTGTGACCAATTTCTCTATGTCTGAGTACGACATGAGAGCCTCCAGAGGCGATTCTGTGAGCCCCTGGGCCAGACCCCCAAACTGTGCCCGAACCGCATGGCGGAGGGAAATGTATCTGAATAGAAATTTTACCTGTATCCCATTGCGAGCCCGCAGTTCTTCAAATGAGAGAAACCGATCATTGATAAAAATGTGGGAAGCACGCGTGATCCCAACCCGGGTCCACCACCCAGAGTCGGGATGGCCCAGGAGCTCAGGGAAATTTGCATTATACCATAGGGGGGCCCTAGGAGATACCCCGCCTGAATCAGTGAGCAAGTCATTGCCCTCGTGCCACGCCAACCAGCCCACCTCTGTCGGAGCGTAACGGGAACATCGTCCGGCCTTTGACCTGAGAAGGTCATCGACCAGCGTGTCCCTGGAGCCCACTTGAGCAGTCAGTAGAGCAGTGGAGCATGATGGGGAGGCCTCCAGGAACCAATCATAGACATACGTTAGTTGAGATGCTATAAAATACCGACGTAGGTTAGGGCAAGCCAGACCCCCCTCCAGTTTAGACGCCTGGAGAGAGGCCCTGGCCATGCGAGGGCTCGATCCCTGCCATAAAAAAGTGAAAAGGATCGAGTCAAGTTTTTTAAAAAGTTTCTTTAACAAAAAAATTGGGGATGCCCGAAACACATACAAAAATTTTGGTAGGTAAATCATCTTGAAAATGTTCACCCGGCCAATAAGGTTAAGCGGCAAGGAGGTCCAGGTTTTGAGCCTAGTCTCCATGTGTGTAACAATTGGGGTAACATTTAGAGTTTCGTAGGAAGACAGGTCTGCGTTAACATTTATCCCCAAGTATTTAAAGGTAGGTTGAATGGACAATTTGGACCTTGAGAGGTAGGAATAATCAAGCATAGGGCCTATAGGGAATGCAACCGATTTTTCCCAACCAACTCTCAACCCGGAGACCTTCCCAAATTCCTCCACCACCCTCATCAGGGAGACAAAGGACCGCTCCGTTCCGTCGAGGTAAATCAGGGCGTCATCCGCGTATAGAGATATCTTTTCAGAGAGGGAACTGTAACAGATCCCAGCCACCTCCGCCGTCTGTCGCACCGCCAGAGCCAAAGGCTCAATGGCCAATGCGAACAGGAGTGGCGAGAGCGGACAGCCCTGCCTGGTACCCCTCTGCAAAGTAAAAACATCTGAAACATCTTTATTAGTGCTAACCCTGGCTCTGGGATTGGTGTACAGCAAGCGGACCCACTTGATGAATCGGGCACTAAAGCCCATTCGGTGCATGGCCTCCCACAGGAACGACCAGTTGACGGTGTCAAAGGCCTTTAGTATGTCCAAAGACAGCACCAAACCCCCCATTTTCTTGGCCTCAGCCTGGTGAATGTGCAAATAGAGTCGCCGGATATTGTCGTACGTACTCCTTCCAGGCATGAACCCCGCCTGATCCCTGTGAATAAGATGGAGAATGACCTTCTGTAATCTTAGGGCCAGAACTTTAGCTAGCACCTTCACATCACTGTTTAGAAGCGAAATGGGGCGGTACGACCCACATAGCAACTTGTCCTTGTCAGGCTTAGGGAGCACCACAATCAGGGCTTCACACATGGAGGAGGGGAGTTCACCCTCCTGCAGAGCCTGCCCAAACAAGGAGTGTAACTTCTGTGCCAACTCTTCCGCGTAGTTTTTGTACAACTCGGCGGGCAAGCCGTCTAACCCAGGAGCCCTATTCGGGGGGAGTGAATGAATAGCCTCGGTGACCTCTTCTACCGTTAGGGGTTTGTCCAGTATCGAAACATGTGATTCCTCTAGGACTGGGAACCGAAGAGATTCTAGGAATCCCAATGTCTCTTCCTCTTCTGGGGGGGGAGGGGCGGCGTACAGACTTTCATAAAAGGATTTAAAGGCCTGATTTATGGCTATGGGGTCCGAAGCGACAGAGCCATCCGGCAACTGAATATGGGGTATCGTCCGATCCACGTACTCCGTGCGGGACAGAAATGCCAACATCTTGCCATTCTTACCACTATGCTCAAGTATCCTAGCTGACAAATATAGCTGTTGTTTCCGCGTCACATCCACCCTGTGAAGGTCAAGGGCTCTGTGCGCCCCCACCAGGGCCCCGTGGGAGTCCGGGGTGGGGTGCGCAGAGTATTGAGCCCTGGCCCCCTCCAGGGAGGACTCCAGGGCCAGAAGAGCGGCCCGGGAGGATTTCCTATGACTAGAGATGTTAGAAATGTATGAACCCCTCACTGTCGCCTTAAAGGCGTCCCAGGTGGGACCAAAGGAGGCCGATCCAGCGTTGTCCCCCCAATAGTGGGACATATCCTGCCTGATCTGTTCCTGAAATTCAGGCGCGGAGACCCAAAAGGGACTGAGCCGCCACACCCGAAAGGAGGGCCTATGACCCATCACCAATTCCACAGTCATTGCGGAATGGTCGGACAACGTCTGAGGTAAATGGGTAACTGTCTGTACACTGGGTATCAAATCCGGAGTCCCCAGAGCATAGTCCAGCCTGGAAAGAGTACGGTACGTCCGGGACTGGCATGTATATTCCTTAGCCCCTGGATGACTGAGCCTCCAGAGATCCACATATCCGAAGGAGTCACACCACTGACTAAACAGCTTAGAGTCATAGGGGATGGGCCTCAAGCGGTCCCGCACAGGGTCGAGCACCGAGTTGAAGTCACCCACTATAAGGGCAGCCATAACCGGGAAGGCAGCAAATTGCACACTTAAGTCTGTAAAAATGTCTGCCGTTACAGGGGGGGGGCGTATACCACTACCAACAGTAGTGGCGTGGCATGCACTGTGCATTGGAGGAACACATACCGACCCTTGGGGTCTAGCACCACCTGTTCGCAGGAGAAAGGAAGACCCTTCCTCACTAAAATGGAAACCCCCCGTGCATAGCTAGAGTAGGTGGAATGGAAACCATGCATAACCCAACATTTCTTCAATGCCATAACCTTTGAACCCAAGAGATGCGTTTCCTGCAGACATAAAATATGGGGGTTGTATGCCTTAAGGAAATCAAACAACAAAGCCCTCTTAAATTTAGAGTTTAACCCCCGAACATTCCATGAAATACACTTTACCACTGACATGTTAAAGCTTTAAATACAGTGGGACACAGGGCGGATCAAGTGACAGTGGCCCAGACAGGGCACAGGCGGGGGGAGCGAGAGGACCAGAAACCCACATACACAAGCACACAACACGCAACACCACATGCAGGAAATCAATCATACTCCCAAACATACACATCTTAAACAGCAACCCTTCACAATTAACCCCTGCCAGGCCCCCAAAAAAACACGGGGCTGGCTTTAACCCCGAACTACCTGTGGACACAGGGAACATGGCCCGCCGCAGGCACGCCAGCAAGCGAGTTAGGAACAGTCAATGATCACTTAACTGACATAAACGTGTCTCAAACAGAACGGTATTAGGCTGAATAATAGCAGCACAGTCACCTTGAGGAGACCTTAGTCCTCTTGTACCGATGAGTATCTGAAAAACCTCCTGCCCCGGAGGCATTCTGGTGGAGCGGAGTTCAACAAAAAAAGAAAAAAGGCCCCAAGGGGGGCTATCCCATGTAATAAAAACGAATATTTGGAAAATAAAACAACAAAAGTAGAGGAATCACCCATCGGATGCCCTGTCAGATGCACGGCCAGGCTGGTGCAGGGATTCAAACCAGGATAAGGCGTTGGCAGGGGTTTGGAAGAAATTCACCTGGCCCTGGTGTACCACTCTCAACGTAGCAGGAAACAGCATAGAATACTGGATGGTCTTCTCCCTCAGCTTCTGCTTGACATGCTGATATTTGGCTCTCGCGGTCCGGACCGCAGGGGAGTAGTCCGGGAAGAGGGACACCGATGCGTTATTAATCTTTAGGCTCCCCTTAATCCGGGCGGCCCTCAGGATAGAGTCCCGGTCCCTGTAGTTAAGGAGGCGCATTACCATAGTACGAGGGGGGCCTCCAGCAGGCAGCGGCCTGCCCGGCACCCTGTGGGCCCGTTCCAGGACAAAGCAGGGGGATAGGCAGTCCTTCCCAAATTCCTGGGTAAACCTGCTCTCCAGGAAAGCCACCGGGTCGGACCCCTCGACCCGTTCAGGAAGGCCCACCAAGCGCAGATTGTTTCTGCGTAAACGATTCTCCAAATCGTCCATTTTGTCCTCTATTGCGCGAAGTTTTACACCCTGGGCTTTAACAGTAGGAAGGACGGGGCCCACAGTATCCTCCAGGTCACTGATACGGCGCTCAGTCTCCTTAACGCGGTCCCGCATCTTGTGCATGTCCTGGCGCATAATAGTTATGTCCAGCTTAAGTTCCTCCATCTTTCCCATAGTATCTGCATGGTTTACCTTCAGTAACTTGAGGACCTCCAGCAGCGTAGGCTCCGGCTCCGGGCCTTCCTCCAGGCCATCCTCACTGGGCGACCCAGGGGCAGGCAGCACTGGCGTGGTGGAGGACCTGGGAGAGGGTGGGGGAGATGATTCCGGGTCGTCTGCAAACAACTCCGGCGTAGATGCCAAAGAGGAGAGTGGCGCGATGCTGCGGCGGCCATCATGGCCGGAGCGCGTGGTGACATTCATCCTGGCCGCGGGCTGTTTTTTCCTCTTTCCCATCCACCAGACTCCTCCGAAAAGTATCCCAAGGGGTCCCCCGAGGGATTAGCAAGGTTACCCGACGGTGTATATGGGCAGGATGGCAGGATGGTGCAGGATTGTACAGAGGGATCACGGAGCTGCTAGGAAAGACGTCCGCTTACATGCCGCTCCAGGCCACGCCCTCGCGTTTTTGTGGCTTTGGTGTAGTAAAGGCTTCCTTCTGACAGCTCAACCATGCAGCCCTTGTTTGTTCAAGTATCATTGAATTGTGCTCCTTAAAAACAACCACACCATCTTTTTGGAGAGCAGCCTGTATTTCTCCTGTGGTTACATGTGGGTTTTTCTTTGTATTCTGAGCAATTCTTACGCAAGTTATGGCTGCAATCGTTCTTGGTCTACCTGACCATGGCTTGGTATCAAAAGAGCCCCAAATTTTCCACTTCTTAATAAGTGACAAAACAGTACTGACTGGCATATTCAAGGCTTTTGATATTTTTTTATATCCTTTTCCATCTTTGTAAAGTTTCATTACCTTGTTACGCGGGTCTTTTGACTGTTCTTTTCTACCTCCTCATGGCTAAGTGTCTAGCCTGCTTAGTGCATCCATTTGAGAGCTTAAAAACTCATTAACTATTTATACACGGACAATAATTGTGATTTAAAAAGCCACAAATGTGGGAAATTAACCTTTAATTGCCATTTTACCTGTGTGTGCCACCTTCTGTGCCTTTACTAAGGCCAGACATTTCAGGGTATGTAAACTTTTTATCAGGGCCATTTGGGTGATTTCTGTTATCAATATGATTTAAAAGGTATGTGATAATAAATGACTTCATGTGATTGCTATCTTTAAATTAAAGTTTTGGCATGATCAGTCATATTTTCAATATTAATGTAAACATTTTTACAATTTCTGCCAGGGTGTGCAAACTTTTGAGCACGACTTTATATATATATATATATATATATATATATATATATATATATATATATATATATATATATATATATATCTATCTATATATATATATATATATATATATCTATATATATATATATATATATATATATATATATCTATATATATACATATATATATATATATATATATATACTGTATATGCCCTCCCGCATTGACACTTGTTCTGTCAGTGGACATTTTTCAGTATAAAGAGTCAGTCCAGTAACAGTGTAACTGAATAACCCTCTCAATAAGCCTGAAAATTCCAAATAAACAGTATTGTTTTGTTCTGATATCATGTGATGTTCATAAAACCATGCTTTTTCTATCGGAATGAAAGCACAGCCCATCATATGATAGTCAGCAGCAGACGCACACAATTCAGCCATTCAATATCAATGCTAAAAATGTCATTTAATCTGCAAAAACTATTTAAACCATATGTGTTTTCAGTCTAACCATTGTCTTATGCTAGGAGTATTATAAAATAATCTAAAAGTCTTATTACTTCTCACAACATTCCAAAACATGAATCCCAGTTACATTGCCGTTCAGCATACCTGTCTCACAGGAATCAAAAGCTTGTAAGAAAACCTCATTGATTTCTCAACAAATGGACTACCTGGCATATCTGACATCTGGAAAATGCAAGAAAAGTGCCCTTATTACTATAATGATCCAACCATTATTGCCATTATTCCAGACATTTTTAAATTAAGTGTATTGCTCAAGGGCAAAAAAAAAAGAATGAAATATGTTTGACAACTTAAAATATATACGTGGCTGAATGACACTCTAGCATTTTCCTTAAGAGAGAGGTATACTCGAAAAATTTGAATATCGTGCAAAAGTTCATTTATTTCACTAATGCAACTTAAAAGGTGAAACTAATATATGAGATAGACTCATTACATGCAAAGCAAGATAGTTCAAGCCGTGATTTGTCATAATTGTGATGATTATGGCTTACAGCTCATGAAAACCCCAAATCCACAATCTCAGAAAATTAGAATATTGTGAAAAGGGGCAATATTCTAGGCTCAAAGTGTCCCACTCTAATCAGCTAATTAAGCCATAACACCTGCAAAGGGTTCCTGAGCCTTTAAATGGTCTCTCAGTCTGGTTCAGTAGGAATCACAATCATGGTAAAGACTGCTGAACTGACAGTTGTGCAGAAAACCATCATTGGCACCCTCCATAAGGAGGGAAAGCCTCAAAAGGTAATTGCAAAAGAAGTTGGATGTTCCCAAAGTGCTGTATCAAAGCATATTAATAGAAAGTTATGTGGAAGAGAAAAGTGTGAAAGAAAAAGGTGCACAAGCAGCAGTGATGAGCGCAGCCTAGAGAGGATTGTCAGAAAAAGGTCATTGAAAAGAGTTGGGGACTTTCACAAGGAGTGGACTGAGGCTGGAGTCAGTGCATTAAGAGCCACCACACACAGACGGGTCCTGGACATGGACTTCAAATGTCGTATTCCTCTTGTCAAGCCATTTCTGAGCAACAAACAACGTCAGAAGCGTGGGCTAAAGCCTGGGCTAAAGAAAAACACACCTGGTCTGTTGCTCAGTGGTCCAAAGTCCTCTTTTCTGATGAGAGCAAATTTTGCATCTCATTTGGAAATCAAGGAGCCGGAGTATGGAGGAAGAATGGAGAGGCACACACTGCAAGATGCATGAAGTCCAGTGATGACAAATCACGGCTTGAACTATCTTGCTTTGCATGTAATGAGTCTATCTCATATACAGTGATGAAAATAAGTATTTGAACACCCTGCTATTTTGCAAGTTCTCCCACTTGGAAATCATGGAGGGGTCTGAAATTGTTATCGTAGGTGCATGTCCACTGTGAGAGGCATAATAAAAAAAAAAAAAATCCAGAAATCACAATGTATGATTTTTTTAACTATTTATTTGTATGATACTGCTGCAAATAAGTATTTGAACACCTGAGAAAATCAATGTTAATATTTGGTACAGTAGCCTTTGTTTGCAATTACAGAGGTCAAACGTTTCTTGTCGTTTTTCACCAGGTTTGCACACACTGGAGGAGGGATTTTGGCCCACTCCTCCACTCAGATCTTCTCTAGATCAGTCAGGTTTCTGGGCTGTCGCAGAGAAACACAGAGTTTGAGCTCCCTCCGAAGATTCTCTATTGGGTTTAGGTCTGGAGACTGGCTAGGCCACGCCAGAACCTTGATATGCTTCTTACAGAGCCACTCCTTGGTTATCCTGGCTGTGTGCTTCGGGTCATTGTCATGTTGGAAGACCCAGCCTCGACCCATCTTCAAAGCTCTAACTGAGGGAAGGAGGTTGTTGCCCAAAATCTCGCAATACATGGCCCCGGTCATCCTCTCCTTAATACAGTGCAGTCGCCCTGTCCCATGTGCAGAAAAACACCCCCAAAGCATGATGCTACCACCCCCATGCTTCACAGTAGGGATTGTGTTCTTGGGATGGTACTCAACATTCTTCTTCCTCCAAACACGGTTAGTGGAATTATGACCAAAAAGTTATATTTTGGTCTCATCTGACCACATGACTTTCTCCCATGACTCCTCTGGATCATCCAAATGGTCATTGGCAAACTTAAGACGGGCCTTGACATGTGCTGGTTTAAGGAGGGGAACCTTCCATGCCATGCATGATTTCAAACCATGACGTCTTAGTGTATTACTAACAGTAACCTTGGAAACGGTGGTCCCAGCTCTTTTCAGGTCATTGACCAGCTCCTCCCGTGTAGTCCTGGGCTGATTTCTCACCTTTCTTAGGATCATTGAGACCCCACGAGGTGAGATTTTGCATGGAGCCCCAGTCCGAGGGAGATTGACAGTCATGTTTAGCTTCTTCCATTTTCTAATGATTGCTCCAACAGTGGACCTTTTTTCACCAAGCTGCTTGGCAATTTCCCTGTAGCCCTTTCCAGCCTTGTGGAGGTGTACAATTGTGTCTCTAGTGTCTTTGGACAGCTCTTTGGTCTTGGCCATGTTAGTAGTTGGATTCTTACTGATTGTATGGGGTGGACAGGTGTCTTTATGCAGCTAATGACCTCAAACAGGTGCATCTAATTTAGGATAATAAATGGAGTGGAGGTGGACATTTTAAAGGCAGACTAACAGGTCTTTGAGGGTCAGAATTCTAGCTGATAGACAGGTGTTCAAATACTTATTTGCAGCTGTATCATACAAATAAATAGTTAAAAAATCATAAATTGTGATTTCTGGAATTTTTTTTTTGATTATGTCTCTCACAGTGGACATGCACCTACGATGACAATTTCAGACCCCTCCATGATTTCCAAGTGGGAGAACTTGCAAAATAGCAGGGTGTTCAAATACTTATTTTCCTCACTGTATTAGTTTCACCTTTAAGTCGCATTAGTGAATTAAATGAACTTTTACACCATATTCAATTTTTTTGAGTTTCACCTGTATACTGCTTAAATGGATGTTTGTATTTGTTGGGTTTTAAAGCTTGTTTTTTATATATTTTTTTCATATTTTATATTTGTGGTTTAACAAACTTTAAATACTGGATGTACATATGACACAGAATTCACGAAACAGCTATCTAAAGGCGAAGCACAGTAGAGGCTGTTTACTTTCAGACCATATACAGCCCCTATAAATGGGCAAGCATGGATGGAAGGGATAAGACATTCCTCTGGTGCACCCATCTGAATTTTTTTTGTTCTAAAAACTATATATACAGTATATACTGTATATATATATATATTGTGAGGGGTTAGCTCGGTAGCGGGGTGTGTGACCCCTTGGATGGGTTCACCACACACTGAACTTATACAGACTGGCAATCAAAAACGGTTGAAAACAAAGTTTCTGGTTTATTTTTCCATCTTGCTGGAAAACAATTTCAAGTATCCAAACAGCATAAACAAAATCAAAACATAAAATAAATCCTAGCCACGCTGGGCGTCTACCTTCCACACAGGAACCTATCTATGAAGTCTAACACAGCCTACTGCTGGGTAGACAGTGCTGCTCATACAGCAAACAATAGTCTTTTGATTTTTTTTATCACACAGAAAAAAACAATGGTCTCCTCACCTCATCAGGCACTGCTCTCCTACTCACACAGCCTTAGGAGTGATGCAGCAATCAAGTGGTAACCCTCTGGCTACTTATAAAGGCCTTGATTGCTTTATTCTGAACAGCTGAAGTTTTCTAAAGGCCTCTAGCCTTCCTCTGTCTATGTTTGTAGCCGACGCCCGATAATAATCTGTGTATCGTCTAAACAAGGCAGAAATGTATGTCCCGGCAGTGACAACACCCACAGATTTACCTGACTTCCTGTCACATACCCCCCCCCCTCTTGTTTCAACCCTAGGGTTGGGACACAGGTAGCCAGGCAGGCATGCACTCGGGACAACCCATCTGCATTCCCCATTTCAGCACCAGGACGATGCGTCACCACAAAACTAAATTCTTGGAGGGCCAGGAACCACCTATTTATCCTCCTATTGGTCTCTTTGTTCTGTGCCATCCACTTCAACGGGGCATGATCCGTCACCAGCTCAAACTGTCTACCCATGAGGTAGTACCGGAGAGAATCCAAAGCCCATTTCCCCCGCCAAACATTCTTTCTCAATGGTGGCATAATTCTCTTCATGGGCCTTCAACTTTCGGCTGAGGTACATAACAGGGTGTTCCTCCCCCTTGATAACCTGAGACAGTACAGCTCCTAAACCCACATTTGACGCATCTGTCTGAGCCACAAAGTTCCGTGAGAAATCAGGCGAATTTAAAACTGGCTGACTACATAAGGCCTGTTTTAAAGCTTGAAAAGCCGTTTCTGCTTCGGGAGTCCATTTGGTCATTACAGACTCCTTCCCCTTTGTCAAATTGGTCAGGGGAACAGCCTGTGAGGCAAAATGGGGGATAAAGCGGCGATAGTAGCCCGCGATCCCCAAAAATGCACAAACCTGTTTCTTGTTGGTGGGACGTGGCCAATCCTGAATAGCCTCAACTTTGTTTATTTGGGGCCTAATTAGACCTCTTCCAATAGTATACCCCAGATACTTCGCCTCTTCCAGCCCAAGGGTAAATTTTTTTTGGATTAGCTGTAAATCCGGCTTTCCAGATGGAATCCAACACAGCCTGAACTTTTGGCAAGTGTGATTCCCAATCCTCACTGTGAATGACAACGTCATCAAGGTATGCAGCAGCATAGGCTCGATGAGGCCGAAGGGTCTTATCCATGACGCGTTGGAATGTGGCGGGAGCATTTTGTAACCCAAAAGGCATTCTCCGATATTGGAAAGATCCGTCTGGAGTTACAAATGCTGTTTTTTCCCTGGCCGACTTCGAGAGAGGAATTTGCCAATAACCCTTGGTAAGGTCTAACGTTGTCATGTACCGAGCAGTGCCTAGGCGATCAATCAGTTCATCTATGCGGGGCATGGGATAGGTGTCAAACTTAGGGATTTGATTAAGGCGGCGAAAGTCATTACAAAACCGCCAATTTCCATTGGGTTTGGGCACTAAGACAATGGGACTTGACCAATCACTATTTGACCCCTAGCTCAAGCATTTGTTTTACTTCCTGGCGAATTGCCTCTCGCCGGGCTTCTGGAATTATATAGGGCTTCAACTTGACCTTATCCCCTGGGGTGGTGATAATGTCATGTTTAACTCCGGAGACCCAACCTGGCAGGTCTGAAAACTTCTCCTTTTTACAGAGCACAAATTCTTTAACCTCCTGTTTCTGCGTTTTGGATAGAGTCTCCGCTATCCCAACTTCAGGGACAGTCCGGTCAAATGGAGCATAAACTCGGGCAGTCTCAGCGACCAAGGACTCTCTATCCTTCCATGGTTTCAGCAAGTTCACGTGATAGAGCTGCTCAGGTTTTCGTCTTCCTGGTTGGCTAATTTTATAATTCACCACTCCCACTTTTTCCAACACTTCATATGGACCTTGCCATTTGGCTAGGAATTTACTCTCGACCGTGGGGACCAACACCAACACCCTATCACCAGGTGCAAAGGAACGGACCTGGGCCCCACGATTGTAAACCCTTTGGTGAGCCAATTGGGCTTGGGCTATATGTTCCTTCACAATCGGCATTACTTGGGCAATTCTGTCTTGCATTTGGGCCACATGTTCAATCACACTTCGATGGGGTGAACTCTCACTCTCCCATGTTTCCCTGGCAATGTCCAGTAGGCCCCCAGGGTGCCTCCCATACAGTAGCTCAAACGGAGAGAACCCTGTGGAGGATTGGGGAACCTCTCTTATTGCAAACATTAAATAAGGGAGCAGATAATCCCAATTCTTTCCGTCTTTATCCACCACCCTCCTCAACATTTGTTTTAAGGTTTTATTAAACCTCTCCACTAACCTGTCTGTCTGAGGGTGATATACGGATGTACGTAGTTGGGTCACTTTCAGGAGTTTACAAAGTTCTTTGGTCACCCTAGACATAAACGGGGTGCCCTGGTCAGTTAGGACTTCCTTAGGGAGACCCACACGGCTGAAAACCTGAAATAATTCTTTGGCAATTGTTTTAGCAGAGGTGTTTCGGAGAGGAATCGCTTCTGGGTACCGGGTGGCATAGTCCATTATTACCGAGATGTGCTGGTGCCCTCTAGTGGACTTCAACAAGGGGCCAACCAGGTCCATGGCGATCCTCTCAAAAGGGACCTCTATAATGGGCAGGGGTACCAACGGACTGCGGAAATGTGGCATTGGTGCAGTAATCTGACACACTGGACAGGAAGAGCAGTACAATTCCACTTCTTTAGTGATCCCAGGCCAATAAAACCTCTGTAAAAAGGGAAATGAACCGCGCTTAGGACCCACCAAGGCTGGTACAAGTGCAGTGAACTGTAGTGTGGGGCCAATAAGTGCCAATGAGGTAGATATATAAAAGATGTAGGATAAATAAATTAAAATGTTAGGCTGCAGCCCCCCAAGAAACGATTCCCCGAGAGGAAAGGATAGAAGTAAATTGAGAGTGGGATGGGGTAGTGGCGCTGCCCTACTTATAAACTGTATCAAATAATAATAATAGTAGACAGTGACCCTGAGGGGTACGTGAATAAGTAAATAGGTATAATATTAATAAACCAACATAAATAGTGGGAAACAACAACTGGATACCAGCTATATACTAAGTGTAATGACAGTGACCAGGTACTGGCATATAAAAAACTGAACTCAACCAAAAACATATAGAGTGATATATCAAACGGGTAAACCAAGCTGTGCTGTCACTGGTAGGCTGTGAACTAGCCTGTGTGTGTGTTTCCACTGAGTGAGTGCAATACACTCGTAGGAACCATGAACGTATGGAAAATATATATAATATATGCAAAGTGCAGTGAGACAATCAGTCTTAATAGAGTGTTAAATAGACAAAAAAATTAATAAAAATAATAAAAATAGTCCAATGATGTGATGCAATAAGGAAGACAGTCTTCATAAAAATAAATGAATAAATTAACAAGGTACAAAGTCCATCCAAGGAATGAAGGAATCCGTGCTTGCAAAGGTGCACCTAAAAAGGTGAGTGCTCAAATGAACATTGGTGAAAATTCCACGCAGTGATCACGGTGCTCCCCCTTTGGGTCCCCACTCACCAGAGGCACTAACCCCTGCAGGGGTAAAGTGCAAGAAGTATGCCTCCAACGGCTCTAGAGTCTCCCACGGCTCCTCTGTTGTCCTTGGTGCCTCCTTTCCTTCTTAATGGTGGAATGCCGGGTTCAGGGGTGAAGGTTGTATTTAGTGGTCCACAGTCCTCCAACAAAACAAATAAACTGGCATAACGTAGTATGTTTGATCAAACGCTGGTTTATTGACACTAGCAATAACATGCGCAGTGTATAAAAAATAAAATAAAAATACTGGGCAATAAAAACAATAGAGCAAGGGAAATACTCTATGTAAGGATAAAAACTAAAAGCAAAAATTGCAGGTGGAGTGGCTAAGAGCTGCTAGCATGACTCCTAACGCCGCACTGCGTGTACCAGGAAGTGTCGGCAATAGCCTGGAAACGGCGTGCGTTCCACCAACGACCAACTGGAAACCGGAAGTGCGTGCGTGTGTGCGTGTATCCGCTTTACGCACGTTTCGTTCAGATACGTCTTCAGAAGCGGGTGCACGCATACAGCAGAGGGTTGCCTATATAGCCGACTTCATTATGCAAACCCCTCCCACTCGCGGCGGTAGCCAATCGTGTTTATTTGCATTCGTTTCCCATCGAATCGTATGTGAAGGGGGTGAACCCTTGGGTTGTCCTATTTGCATATTTATGCCTCGGCGTCCCAAATGAGGCCTATAGTATGAATGAAATGTCAGCAATATAGGCGCAGATCAATGATTACCAACATGCATTGCTATTATCACAGTGAATCAATAGGCAACCTACTCTACTAAAATAAGCCCTGTGTGGACAATCATGGGCAGATATAGATATACAAACTGAATGGAATTAGATAAAGAAAATTATATATAAAGAAGAAATATAAAGTACAGGCAGGTACATTACTCTAAGGAAATTTATAGTCATAGGGTCAAATACATTATCCAGAGGCTAGCTGCCATGAGCTAGTTATTGGAGAACGGGATATACCCGGTCGTGGGTGGCTCCACCTGTGGGTGGAAAAAGTGTATAAAAGAGATGTATGTTAAAGCCACCATAGTTTCATGGCAATGCAAATACTAGGTATGCCTGTGGTAAGGAGGATGGTAAATATTGGTTAGCAAACGAAGGTGTGTGTTAGCTAACAATATATGAAGAGGCTCCCAAAGTGATCTTGTTAATGATCCCTACTATGTAATATGAATATTATTAGTTACTTCAAAGGGATAAATGCCTAGAGATCATCATGTTGAGAGCTATTCTCTTAATGGAGAAAAAACCTTTCCAGATAATGGGCAGAAATGTAGTTATGGTACATGACCTAACTGGCATACTGGCAACATTTAAGGTGGAAACAAACGTAAATGTGAGTCACCCCATATCCGCTAAGTGGTCATCAATCAGACAGAGTTTGGAATTAGGGGGACAAAATATCAGCAGATGGTATAGATAATAGAGATAACCCGGCTAGCATAAAATCCTGTATCACCCCAAGTGGATGAGGGTATACAGAGTGGGTAAAGTACCCATTAGATGTGTTAAAGTGTGGGAGGCGACGAGGTACGTGGAAGGTGGAGATCTCGCCTGACAAAGGAATAGTTGTCAAAATTGGTCAGATTGGTATATGATAGTACATATGTCACTTTCTAGATGGTCAGATTCAGGGGTTGGCCAAGAAGCAATTTAAGTCTATGTCCTTGTTTAACCCATAAGGCGCCAGTGTTCCCAGACGATAGATCCAACTGGTTTCGTTCTGGGAAATGGCGGTAGTTTTATTGCCACCCCTCCAGTTGTCTTTTACGAGATCTATACCATAAAAGATCAGGCCACTAGGGTCTTTGTGGTGGACCTCTTTAAAGTGGCGTGAGAGGTAATGTTTATCATATCCTGTTTTGATCCTATTTATATGCTCACGGATTCTCACTTTAAGAGGTCTGGTGGTTCTTCCCACATATTGTAGGTGGCAGGGACATTCGATGATATACGTCACATGGGTGGTGCTGCAGGTGATGAGTTCTTTGATCTTATATTCTTTAAAGTCTGTTCTTGATTTGAAACTCATTTTTCGTCTCGGTTGGTTTTTGCTCACTCTGCAGGGCAGACATTTCTGGCATTTATAAAAACCTTTAAGTTCAGGGCATATATTAACTGATTTTGGTGGATCTATGACGTTATGCACAAGGAGATGGCGAAGAGAGGGGGCACGCCTATAGATAAAGTTGGGTTTTTTCCCCAATATTTTAGTAAGAGCATGATCTTCTTGTAGGATTGGCCAGTATTTTTTAATTATGTGCTCAAAATCCTTATATTGAGAGTTAAAACCTGTGATGAATGCAACATCTCGCTTATTCTGCTTGTTCTTTATTTTAGGTGCCAGCATGTTGTTCCTATCCATGTTTAGAACTTCTTCCTTCAATTTTAACAGGTTTTGCTCCTTATACCCCTTTTCCTTGAATCTATCAACGATTATGTCGGCTTGCGTTTTGTAATCTGCAATCGAACTACAATTTCTCCGGAGCCGCATCATTTGTCCTTTAGGTATATTGGACTTCCACCTGGGATGGTGGCAGCTGGCTGATGGAATGTATCCATTGCGGTCCGTTGATTTGAAATGTGTTCTTGTCTGTAGTATTGAGCCGTCTTTGAAAATCTGAAGGTCAAGGAAGTCTATACATTCTCTGTCGCATTTTCCCGTGAAGGTAAGGCCATATCTGTTGGAATTCAGCTCCTCTAGGAATTCCTGGAAGCTGTCAGCCGTCCCATCCCACAGGATGATGACGTCATCGATATACCGACGGTATAGTTTGATATGGGGAATGTTTCTATTATAAACGTATTCTTCTTCCCAACAGTCCATTAATAAATTTGCAACACTGGGGGCATAGCGTGCCCCCATCGCCACGCCTCTGGTTTGAACATAGTAGCTTTTATTGTACCAGAAATAATTGCATTTCATGGCCATTTCTAGTCCTTCTACAATGAAATTAATCTGTTGTTGTTTTAGCCTTGTGTTTTGATGTAGCGCTTTTTCCACCCCCATAATGCCATCTTTCTGTGATATACTGGTGTACAGTGAGTTGACATCTATAGTGGCTAATAATAGATCTTGTACTTCGCCAATATGTTGCAATTCATTGATAAGTTGCAGGCTGTCCCGAAGATGTGATCTCCCCTCTTTGACAATCGGTTGTAGGTAGGTGTCCAGGTATTCTCCCAAACGAGAAAAAATGGAATTTATCCCGCTTATAATAGGGCGACCTGCGATTCTGCCTCCTTCTTATTGAGTATCCCCATGGTGGCACCCTTTTTAACAAATTTTGTCAATTTTTTAATATATCGCACTTTCGGGTTGCCTTTGAGTTTTTTATAGGTGTTTTCAACCCTCAATAGGTTCTCCATTTCTTCCTCATAATCTGCTTTATTTAGGATTACCAGTCCACCCCCCTTGTCTGCCGGTCTGATAATAACCTCATTTTTGTTGCCAATCTCCTTAATAGTTTTCCACACATTTTTATTTTTATTTTTAAATGTTTTCTGTAGTTTCCTTAAATCCCCCTCCACCATCTTTTTAAACGCTCCTATACACTGGTTGCCCGGTGTGTTGGGATTAAAAGTGGAGTTATTCCTCAGGTTAGTTTGAGTATACTCTGAAACTTCCATTCCACACTCCTCTGTGTTGTTCAGAAAGAATTTTTGTAGGTTAAGTTTTCTGAGGAATTTCTGGAGGTCGATAAAGACCTCAAATTGGTCTAAGGTTTTTTCTGGGGCATATTTAAGGCCTAGATCTAAAATGTGTAGCTCTTCTTGGGTTAGTTGGATGTTACTGAGGTTAAATATACCTTTCCCTAATGTTGCCTTGGGCGTTTTCTTCTGCCCTCCCCTGCACCCTCTGGTGCGTTTTCTCTTTGGGTTTGCTCCAATTCCCTGTCCTGGTTGTAGGGTCTGTTGTTCCATGGGTTGGAATAGGATCCCTGACCTTGGTACGGTTGATTTCTTTGGCTTTCTCCTCTTCCTGATGATCGTATCTGGGTAGCCCCTCGGTTGCCATTCCCCCCTCTCCATCCGGGGTTTCCATAGCCTGTCCTTGGCCTCCATCTTCCTGGTGGACGGGTATTGTGGCCACCTCTGGGAAAATCCCCGTAGTCCCTCGTGTCTCTTCCTTGGTTGTAGTAGGGATCATATGGGTACTGGTTTCTTCCTGGGGAATTTCTATTACGGCTCTGTGACCTCCACCTAGAGGGGTTTCTGTTACGACTCTGTGACCTCCATCTGGGGGGGTTAGGGCTCCTTTGGTATTCATCATCATGGTATCTGACCCTTCTATTGTCAGGCCTCATCTGTTGACCCCTAGGTGTGTGACCAGTATTCTGTATGAATTCCCTGGGTCTATCAGGTACTATCAGGTCAGTGATATCTCTCAAGGAGCTATCTTCTGGGTTGTTCACCAAGGTCAGTTCATTTTCATCCAAGAGTGTGTCATCAAGATTTTCACTAGGTTCCTCCATAGAGGCTTGCCATTTGTAAACTTGTGCGTTTTTATAATCTAGAGCATCTCTTTTAAATTTATTTTGTTTTTTAGTCTGTATATCGCTATCATATTTTTTAATCACGTCCTGCAATTCTTTAGTTTTATCTTTATAATCCTGCTGGTTTGCAAATGGTAGCAATAGGTTTTGGATTTCTTTTATACTTTGTTCTATTGCCTTAAGTTTAAATTTCCTCCTCTTAACGATTTTATGTAAGAGCTCATTTTCACATGTGTTGAAAAAATGGTACCACTCATTCATAAGTTCTGCATCATTAATATTGTCATTGGGATGGACATCCCATCGCAGTCTCCTGGGGGTCATCTTTTCCTTAATATAGGTTTCTAAGGTGGCAACGTCCCACCATACTCTGAGTTGCTTCTCCATGGTATGTCTTAGCTGTTTGACCAGCCCCTGCATATCCTGTCTATTGGTGGTGCCATCTTGGCTAAAGATACCCCCAAGGTCTATATTTCTACTGTTCATGTAGCCAAAAAGGTCCATAGCAGCAGTAGACATACACCAAAGGTGTAAGAGATAATGTAAAAAGGGAAATGAACCGCGCTTAGGACCCACCAAGGCTGGTACAAGTGCAGTGAACTGTAGTGTGGGGCCAATAAGTGCCAATGAGGTAGATATATAAAAGATGTAGGATAAATAAATTAAAATGTTAGGCTGCAGCCCCCCAAAAAACGATTCCCCGAGAGGAAAGGATAGAAGTAAATTGAGAGTGGGATGGGGTAGTGGCGCTGCCCTACTTATAAACTGTATCAAATAATAATAATAGTAGACAGTGACCCTGAGGGGTACGTGAATAAGTAAATAGGTATAATATTAATAAACCAACATAAATAGTGGGAAACAACAACTGGATACCAGCTATATACTAAGTGTAATGACAGTGACCAGGTACTGGCATATAAAAAACTGAACTCAACCAAAAACATATAGAGTGATATATCAAACGGGTAAACCAAGCTGTGCTGTCACTGGTAGGCTGTGAACTAGCCTGTGTGTGTGTTTCCACTGAGTGAGTGCAATACATTTGTAGGAACCATGAACGTATGGAAAATATATATAATATATGCAAAGTGCAGTGAGACAATCAGTCTTAATAGAGTGTTAAATAGACAAAAAAATTTATAAAAATAATAAAAATAGTCCAATGATGTGATGCAATAAGGAAGACAGTCTTCATAAAAATAAATGAATGAATTAACAAGGTACAAAGTCCATCCAAGGAATGGAGGAATCCGTGCTTGCAAAGGTGCACCTAAAAAGGTGAGTGCTCACCCGGGTTTTTTTCCGCTCCCAAATGTCCCCCAAGAATATGCCCATGGGCCAGTTCCAAAACCATCTTGCGGTACGGTTTAGGCACTACCAGTTGCTCAATGGTGTCATCTATCCTCTGTGACACTCTATATAACAGGTCCCTTTCAATAATAAAGTAAGGGAGGGCAACCCTCTCGTCAGGATTAACTAACTCCCCATCTACCTTCACTGCATTCTCTCGGGCTCTTAGCAATGTGGGGTCCCTTAATTGCTCAGTGACAAAGTTTTCTCTGTGCACCTCGAGGTCATCAAACCCTATCGGCCGCTGTTCCTCTTCTGAGGTAGCAGGCTCCTCCCTAGGGACTGGTGTTTCCCCTGCTAATACTGAGAATGGAAACTCAGGAGAATCCTCACAGTTAGAGGTTTCTGGAATAGATGGTTCAGACTCAGAAGAACCACCTACTGAGGAATCTGGGCAGTCCCAGAGTTCCCAGAATTTTGAGAAATCCCTTCCCACAATGGCGTCATGTGGCAGTTTGGGAACTAAACCTACCTGGTGACACAAGTTACCGAGAGAGGTTTCAAAGGAAACGGTAGTCACCGGATATTCTCGAGTGTCCCCATGTACACAAACTACAGCCATTTTCCTCGGATGTAAGGTTTTTCCTATCACTAGGTCACTTTTCACTAAGGTGACCAGGCTACCTGAATCCAACAATACCACAACATTTTTACCATCTAAGCACATTCTATATAACGGTTTCTTATTTCCCTTTACTGCAGTGCATGTGGTTGCAAAAAGGGACTGTCGTCTCTCGGTAAGAAAGTCACATTGCATGGGTTCATCACCCGCTGGGCAAACGGCTGCTACATGTCCCTCTTCATGGCAACGGTAACAGATCAACCTTCTGGTCCTCTCCTCTGGGATGGGTCTTCCAGGCCGCTCTCGCCAAACATTAGCAGTAGTCCCGATAGTTCCTCTAGTTGCTCCTTGGTACCTCTCTCCACCCCCGTCCCTTGATGCAGTCTTACCTATAGGTGGGGACGGTCTGGTCTTGGGGTGAAAAGTCTGTGTGTCTCGGGTGGAAGAGGACAAACTCTCCGTTGTTAGGTACCTTTCGACCAGGTCTACAAGTTTGTCTGCAGTATCCGGACCACCATGGTTCACCCATTTCTGCAGGGTGTTAGGAAGAGACCTAAGAAATTTGTCCATGACTACTCGCTCCAAAATTTTTGGTCCGGACAGAGTTTCTGGCTGCAGCCACTTCTTAGCCAAATGGATAAGATCATACATCTGTGACCGAGGTGGCTTCCTCTGCTGATAACTCCAATTGTGGACCCGCTGGGCACGGACATCCAGGGTTACACCAAAACGTGCCAATATTTATTTTTTTAATCGATCATAGTTCTTTGCGTCTGCAAGTTCCAAATCAAAATATGCCTTTTGGGCTTCTCCAGATAATAGGGAAGCCACTAGTCCAGCCCACCGGTCTTTAGGCCAATTCTCTCTTTCCGCTGCTCTCTCAAACGTGGTCAGAAACATCTCAGGGTCCTCATCTGCAGTCATCTTTGGCAATAAGTGTCGCACCTGAAAAGTCGGTACGTTACTGGCCTGACTCCCAGCCTCGGTCTGCTGTCTCTGAAGTTGTTTCACGATGGCCTCCATTTGCTGCTGGTGTCTCTGTTCCAAGCCTGCAATGCTTTCTTGGTGAGCTTGTTGTTGAGCTGCAATGCTCTCTTGGTGAGCCTGTTGTTGCTCTGCAATGCTCTGCTGCAAAGCTGCATTCGTCTGTTGTTGACTTGCATTTGCTAAAGCCAGCTGTTTCAGTATCTCCTCCATTTTGGGTTCACTTTAGTTGCCCGCGGCACTCCACCATATGTGAGGGGTTAGCTCGGTAGCGGGGTGTGTGACCCCTTGGATGGGTTCACCACACACTGAACTTATACAGACTGGCAATCAAAAACGGTTGAAAACAAAGTTTCTGGTTTATTTTTCCATCTTGCTGGAAAACAATTTCAAGTATCCAAACAGCATAAACAAAATCAAAACATAAAATAAATCCTAGCCACGCTGGGCGTCTACCTTCCACACAGGAACCTATCTATGAAGTCTAACACAGCCTACTGCTGGGTAGACAGTGCTGCTCATACAGCAAACAATAGTCTTTTGATTTTTTTTATCACACAGAAAAAAACAATGGTCTCCTCACCTCATCAGGCACTGCTCTCCTACTCACACAGCCTTAGGAGTGATGCAGCAATCAAGTGGTAACCATCTGGCTACTTATAAAGGCCTTGATTGCTTTATTCTGAACAGCTGAAGTTTTCTAAAGGCCTCTAGCCTTCCTCTGTCTATGTTTGTAGCCGACGCCCGATAATAATCTGTGTATCGTCTAAACAAGGCAGAAATGTATGTCCCGGCAGTGACAACACCCACAGATTTACCTGACTTCCTGTCACAATATATATATATATATATATATATATATATATATATATATATATATAGTATATATGCACAGTATATACAGTATACGTATACTATATATACCACTAGACATTCTATTTAATTGTGTTATTGGACCTCTGATTTTTTTTGTTCTAAAAACTATATATATATACAGTATACATATATAAATAAATATATATATATATATATATATATATATATATATATATATACACACACACACACAGTATATATGCACAGTATACATATACTATATACACCACTAGACATTTAATTTAATTGTGTTATTGGACCTAAATACATTTTCTCTAGGATTATTATTGTTTAATGATACTTTGTAGAGTATAATTTATTCATGTGGCATACCAATTGCCAGCAAAATGGCTACCTTGCTAGAAGTCATTATATTGGATGTTTGTGTGAAGCTTATGTTGTGTCTTTCCTAACAAGATAGCACTCATTTCTTCCCTGTCTTAGTGTCCTTCTCTTCACTTTAGCTGTCATGCAAAAACTAAAATGATGCTCAAGCTACAGGCTATGCTAGCAGTGCTTCAACCACTGTTCCAACATTCTACACATAAGAGACCTTCCAATGTCATATAACCTACATTACTTATTCTATTGAAAATGAAAATCTTATTAAGCTCTGCCAAGGTTTCTACCTTTTCTCTATTTCATGGCCACAAACTTGCCAAATGGTGCCCCTGTCATCACTTTCACAGTTCGAAAAATGAAAAACATCAACAAAAATAGAACAGCTGGAAGATAGGGGAACCCATAAAAACAACTATAAAAGAATTCCAGGAGCCAGTTTTTAAATTACATTTATAAAAAGGCCCTGATTAACACCTATGTTTTTCAAAAAAAAATAAAAAATAAAAGCAACAGTATTTTTATAACTTCCAACTGGACTTTTCTAGGTAGAAAGTTTCTTATAAAATAAATAGGATAAAATGAAATGGCCTGTGCCTCAAAAGTTCTGTGAGAAGTTGTGCTTTTATGAAAGCAAAGAAATAAAAAAATAAGAAACAGAATATAAGCAGAATTAAAAGTGTTACTGTGGTCTTTCATTATTATTCCAATGCTTTAGCAGAGATGTCTACTGGGAGCAATAAACATTGTTTCGGCTCAAGACACGCGGGGAGCAATAAATAATATGACCCCACACTTATATCAATATACATTGTCTTGAGACACTCACAAGACGAATAAATATTCACAATTTAATATGATTCCTGGGTACGGGGAGATTTTGCATATTTGTCTCATTAATGGGATCTGTGAAAAGAAATAAAACGTTATATTTGCAAGTGATTTATGTGCATGTATTGCCACATATTTCTGCTTTTGACTAGCTGTGACATTAGGCATTTTTAAGTTTGATTATACTTTGCAGTTACTTTATATGTTCTGCCCCCTGACTGGAACAAAAACTAAGGCCAAACTAATTGATATTAGTTTTCTGTATTTTTATAGGCACCCACATAGAAAAGTGCAGCACTCATATATACAATCACGAAAATAGTGATACAAATTTGTGTAACCAAGTGTCAGTACAATTATGAAAACACAAAATGAGTATAAAGTGATCAAAAAAAGTATCTTAAATAAATAATGTGAAAAGAAGAGGGGAGAGAATTGAATCAAACAGTCCTGATGCAATGGACAATGTCAGTGGGTGAGCATCACTGAGGCATCACTGGGAAGGTGAAGCATCAACAGAAATATAGGCACTTGCAAGGAGAACCACCACCGACTGTATAAAGACTTACCGGAAACAATGGACTTAAAGGGGCATATACCTCTCAAGTCATGTCGGCTTATGGTGACATTCACCTTTTTATAGTAAAGATCCAAATCGCCACAATCACAGATCCGGATGAGAACAGCACTGGTCATCAGCACTGGTAATCAGCAAGTTAACAATGAAACATACAGTTGAGGTTCACACGGAGGTAAGGAGAACCAAAGGATATCCACGTACTCACACAATGGAACCAAAAATTAAAGAAAGGTTCCAAGAACACATGGGTCAGCGCTTGCAGGGATTGTCTTAGATCGCTGATCAAATGCGGATCGCAGAGGTTTTATGGACATTGCCCTTTGTCAGAAGCCGGATGTTTGGCTGGCTTCTGATGGACAGGCTGCCATACACACGTCAGTGGGACATGAGTTGAGGGATAATCTCCCCAATTTCAACAGAGACCAATACTGGCCTGTGTGTACAGGGCAGTAGAGTTAACCAGGAATAAATAAATGGGAATGGTGTGCCTGGCAATATGTAACATGTGTAGAACAATTGACATGTAATACGTAGGTGCCCCCGTGTCATGCATTCACTTGTATGTGCATTTACATGGGGACACAGGGGCTCTCTGGGGCTCCATTGGGGAGATTTTTCCTCACTTCATATCCCACTGACATGGCTGTCACCAGCACAGAAAGTAACAGGGAACTCTTAAAATGGGTCATATCAGCAAATATCTTTTTTATTTTTGTTTTGTTTTTGGTAGATTAGTGATAGGCTAGACCCCCCACCCCAATTAGCCTTTTATTCCGTGTGCGGATGAAAAAGGGACATACATTGGTCCCTATGAGATTGCGGATGTCAGTGGATGAACATCCGCTGACACCCGATCTCGCCCGCCTCCGCATTCCTCCGATTCTGCAGACGGAGGAAAACCCTATTTTTCCTTCCCTCTGCGGATCGGATGAACACGGACAGACGGTCCGTGTTCATCCGATTCCCCCATAGGGGAGAGCGGAGAAAAGACAGGGCGGTCCCTGCACAATGTGCAGGGATTGCCCTGTCATCCCGCCGACTCAGCGGGGATCAACGGAGCGATCCCCGCTGAGCAAGCAGAGGTTCACGGGGCGGATCTTTACTGATCCGCCCCGTGTGAAAGGGCTCTTTGACATAAGACCAGCCATAAGGGAAAATAGGCTTACAAAACATGTTGTTTTAAACTGGTATTTTTGCTGTTTTCAAATGAACTACTCTGGCACAATAGCAGAAAGCTACCCTGAGTTGGGAGTTTGTAACCCTGCTTTGTGGTATGTTTTTCCTTTAAGTTACAGCTTTGGCTATAAACAGCTTTTTTATAGACATACCAAACGGATATATGTAGCCCCATAGTACCTAATGAAATGTTTCCCTATAGAGGAAATCCTGCATTATTTAAAAGCATGAAAATGTGATTAAAGGAAACATGTCAATCCTGATTGGAGAGAGATTTGATATGGTTCATAAATGTTCCATGAGCTCTTGGGGCTTCCTCATTTTTTTATGATTACTTAATTTTACGGCTTTTCCCCTCTACTTTCTGTTAACTATTCTGTATGAAAAATGTCACTTATAATGATATGCTAAGATTAGTGACTAGAGGAATAATAAGAGTTTCACAGATTAAATTAACATTAAATCTTAAAAATAACACTTTAAAAAAATTATTAGTCTATTTCTTATATATATATATATATATATATATATATATATATATATATATATATATATAAGGTTTTAATTCAGTCTTCTGAGGCTAGGAAACATTAAAATATACCTGTAAAAATAGAAACAAGAAATTGATTTTGTTCTGAAAATACTAGCTGCCTGACTGCCTTAGGCCTCAGCACTGTCGCAGACTTTGATCAAGCATGCAGCAAGTAAAGTCAGAATAATGCAGAACCCTGGATGGAGAGTTTTGCAATTTCACACTATATATTTTTTAGGCCAGGTTTCTAAGCAATGATAAACAGCAACACATAGCAGCCAATCATAAGTAACATTTGACTGCATGCATTATGCACTGATTTGCTATAGCCATTGCTTTGTGCACACTTTTCTTTATTAAAGCGGGGGTTCACCCTTAGAGGGCACTTTTTAGCCTTAGATTCCTGCTCGTTTTGTCTAGGGGAATCGGCTATTTGTTTTAAAATATGAGCAGTACTTACCCGTTTACGAGATGCATCCTCTCCGTCGCTTCCGGGTATGGGCTGCGGGAATGGGCGTTCCTTCTTGATTGA
Organism: Rana temporaria; assembly: GCF_905171775.1. NCBI lineage: Eukaryota > Metazoa > Chordata > Amphibia > Anura > Ranidae > Rana > Rana temporaria. Next base: position 422,112,262 of record NC_053489.1, read on the forward strand.
CAGTCTTCCGAGAGGCTTCCGACGGTCGCATCCATCGCGTTACGATTTTCCGAAAGAAGCCGAACGTCGGTGCGCAGGCGCAGTATAGAGCCGCACCGACGTTCGGCTTCTTTCGGCTACGAGTGACGCGATGGATGCGACCGTCGGAAGCCTCTGGGAAGACTGTCAATCAAGAAGGAACGCCCGCTCCCGAAGACCCATACCCGGAAGCGACGGAAGAAGATGCATCTCGAAAACGGGTAAGTACGGATCATATTTTAATACAAATAGCCGATTCCCCTAGACCGAACGAGCAGAAATCTAAGGGGAAATTTTTTTTTTTTTAATAAATGGGTGAACTCCCGCTTTAAGGCTCATAATGGCCCATAATTACTCGTAATGGCTTACTTAGTAACAACATGTGAAAACCAATGTTATTTCATAATTCATAGCATTCAGCAGTTTAGACTAATAAAAGCTTACTTTGTCAAAGGTATTGTCCGCACTTCAATGAGGTGCAATTTATGGTGTTTAAATCAAAATCAAATGTACGCAGACTGTATTAAAAACCACAGAATATTGTGTCTTTCACACAGATATGAATAATCACAAAATGGTGATTAGGCATATTCCCATATGTGCAAAGACAGGCACATACCACAAGAAAAGCCATTTAAGAGAAATAGTTAATGCTTGGTATCTATCAGAGTTGAGAGCACTCTAAATATTTCAGAAAGGAATGGAGTCATCTAAATAGTATTGAGACCACAATATAGGGCTATAGGGGTAAATCATTAACAAGTAATACCTTATTCCTCGCACAAGGGGCTCCAGCTATATGTGCAACTGGTTCCCTATAGTCTCCTCTCTAGGCACCCCCATCCACAGTTGGATGTTTGCCTCCTCCACATGCAATACCGGACCAATAGTTCTGCATTGTATGTGATGACGCCAAAGGACTGCTTACAGCTCAGAGCATCAGGGATTCCACCTAAATCTGGCCCAGTATAGCTGGGATAAATAATTCAACTTTAAGGACCCCAGAACGAGAAGAACAAGTGGTCCACAGGGGGCAACTTTGGAATCAATGTGATCTTTTATGTCTGCCAGCCATTCTGACCCCTCCACAGCCCTACAGCCTGACACATGGAACGTGTCTTTAGTCACAAGCAGTTATGGCTGCCCTAGTAAATGAACATGGGATAGAGACAGGGATCACCACAGTTAGTTTTATAATATACCACTTCTTGTTTTACCTGTTACCAAAGGTGTTACCAAGGGCTGAACCTCCCTTCCGGAAATATAAAAGATATATCAGGGTGCCCAAGTAAAGGTATCTGAAAAGTGCTGTGGTTGTAGCACCCAGACTTGGCCTCCTCGTTATGTCTGTATGCAAGGGACAATTGTAAGACTATGACAGGTGTCCTAACCAAAAAACATGGTGGAGAGCTTTGCCCTGTGGTTTTTTTTCCCAAAGGTGGTCCCAGTTCAGGTTCAGGGTATGCCTCTTGAGCTATGGTGGTAGGGGATGGCAACATCATTTACCCTGGGCAGACCAACTACAATGTTACTTAAAATGTTCACACCCAACACATGTCTGCTCAAAGATTGGGCGGATATGGAGTTAACCCAAAAGCTAGGATTTTAATGCCTTTTTGGGAGAACAGGGTGAGGTAGTTTCACAGCATGACTGTATACACATTGCTCGATGGGACACTTCTCCCAGGTCATTTATGACTTCCACTGTTTTATCTAAGGTACACCAGGGTTTTGTATATTCTGCTGTTAGAGTGCATTTTTAGAGTCAGTTGCTAGAGCAGCCAGCACATACCCAAATGCCAGTGCTAATACCCGAAACTAGAAACTAGAAATCTAGCACTGCCAGATCATTAATTTCTCCAGACACATGCCACAGAGAGAGCTTTGAAGGTTTGGGCGGGGGATGACTTGGAAAAGTCAAGTCATAAATGAACTTTTCCTCCAAGTGGGGAAGCCATGCATCCCCACAGCTAGTCCATGCATTCCTGCAGCTAGTGCACCTTTGTTTATAGCCCAATGCCATGGGGTAGGTCAATGAGGTTGGCAAAACACATGTGAAATTTTACTGAAATATTTATTTATCGCAAACCTACCGAAGCTTGTTAAAGCATATGTGTCACGGTGCATCACATGTATCAGGAATAATCCAAACATACCACACAAGGTGAAACATGAACACCTCCCGTATCCTACCACACCTTTCACTCATTTGCAAATAGATTTCACCCACATGCCAAAGAAAGGGACAAAGCAAGAATACCTTTTGGTCATCATGGATGTATTCTCATGATGGGTGGAAGCATTCAAAACCACAAGAGAAGACACATAGACAGTAGTGCGCATACTCACGCAGGAAATCATTCCTAGGTAGGGGTGTCCATTGCAAATAGGAAAGCCACAGGGGGATATTTCCATAAAAGGGATAAAATGTTACCAGTAGTTCTTGCCGAGATCAGAATGACCCACGGTAAAGCCACAGGGTAGTTTCCAGTCGAGATTCTTATGGGTAGACCTTTCCCCACCCCTTGGGCTAGAACACCCCTTATCTTAGAAGCAGGAGATCTCGATCAGATAAGGGAGGAAAAATATCAGAAAGTTAAATGAAACTTTAGACCAAGTTGAAAGAAATGTTGCTCGCACATCTCTTCTTTTTGTTCACAGAAACCAACACATCCCTTTCGAGTAGAAGACAAAGTAGGAGTAGGACCAAGAAGCAGGAATATCCCTTTGGACCTCCTACCACTAGAAGTCGCGGTGACCCGGACAGCCATCCTAGTCAAGTAAAAAAGGTCAAGGTGGATTGTGCAAAGCAAGACACAGATAAAGCTTCAGTTCCGGACCAAGGAGGTGAAGGAGGTGTTGTAAATCCTCGAAAAGCGAATACAGCAAAATGACTGTTTACTGCTCAGGATTCTGAGAAACTTTGGACGATCCTGGGGGTGAACACACTTTCAGTGTTTCCCCCAACACAGATCATAACTAACTGTATATACCACCCAGAAGATTTAGGTGTCATAAAAGACATCTGTAGAAAAGGAACTAACCCTAGCCACGCTGAAAGACATGCTAGAATGAAAAGAGAAAATCGGTGAAAGTTTTACCGACAAAATGTTATCGTTAAAGTTTAAATATGCTTATGCTAGGAAATCAGGATATGACAAATGTTGGATATGTAGTAAACTCCACCCAGGTACCACTAGAATCCCTTTAACGGCGGTGCCTTTGAGGCTTCACTCCTCTTCTAAAAGGGTACCCCAATTGTTTGTCTTACCGATGTCACAAGAACATTTTCAAACAACACTTTTGTGTTCCAAGCCATGGGTAGAAGCTCATTCTTCCGTACCTCAGACCCTTTATTTAATTCTTTATTGCTAGAATTCCTAAGCGCCAACCCACCTCTACAGTAGGACAATTGTTGACAATTATAGCATTCTCCGGTCTCTCTTACGAGCTAAGGAGAATTTTCCAAAGGTTGCCTTTAGCCCATGATTATACATACATCTGTTGCAAGGATGTTATCCCCGGTTCACTAATGATGAATGTATAAGTATTATCTATAACCAATAAACCATTGTAATCTTGATTCACCATAATTCTGTGTGGGTCTTGGTTATCTGATGCATCAAAGGTTCTTCCACACACCCAATTGTCCAACCCGGGTACAGAGGAACACCACCAACCTAACAACTAGTTCATTATGTAATACTCACCTGGGATCGAAGCCCCCGCTGTGGTGCTTCACACAGCACCGGCCGGTGACATGTCACTTCGGTGCTGTGATTGCGCACGGGAGCCGCCAGTCACGGCATGACCTCCTTTAAAAAACTTGCAAACATCCACAAGAAATGCCTTGTAAGCTACACCAGCAGGGAGGTATTAGTGTCTAAGGCAAAAAAGGAATTGGAAGAGCGTATTAACACATACTTCCCTACATACATCATAAACAAAGAATGTTTCTTAAGAGTAAGATAGGCGGATCAGAATATTTTGTGGATGAATTTCTTGTGGATGTTTGCAAGCTACTCATTCTGGGGCGTGCACCTATCCACCTGCTGCTTTGTGGATTACCTTGTGGAATTTCCCATTAATTTAGTTTTCCTTGTTTTTCTTTGGTATTGTATGTGGATCATCATGTGAGTATTTAATAGCTATGAATACATTACAAATTCATACTTTACCATTATCAGTTTTTGTTTTGTTTTTGCATTGTGTATTATAATGTGATTATAAGTGCCAGTTCACACAGGGGCAACCCGACTTACAGCTCGACTTTGCAAGGCGACTTCAGCGCGACTTGGAGCAACTTACAACGCGACTTAAAGTTGCCTCCAGGACAGGCGACTTTTGCTGTGGCTAATCACAGAATAATCAGCTCTGTGGGAGGGAGGGGTTTGCCTGGCTAAACTCTTTACGTTTCCTGTAAAGTTGCTTCAGTTAAGACAGTGATCCGACTTTGGAGGCGACTTTGGAGGCGACTTTGGAGGCGACTTTGGAGGCGACTTTGGAGGCAATGGATACAAGTTGCCTTGAAGTAGTACAGAAACCTTTTCTGAAGTCGGAGAGACTTCAGTAGCGTACATTAAGACGGCTCTCATTCACTTCAATGGAATTTCTCCTGTAGCGCGACTTGGGGCGACACAAGTCGGATACCAAGTCGCTGTAGTGTGAACCGGCACTTATGTGATTATGTTTACATTTCAGAAAGACAAATAAAGTCACCCAATAAAATGTTTTGCCCTGATGAAGGAATACACACTGTTAATTCTGAAACATGTTGGGCTATGTGCAAGAAATCTCTACTGACTGACCACATCTTGTCTCTGGCAGCACAGGGCATACTTACTTTTTGTTGAGTTTGACATTATGTTTGATGCATTATTATTTCCCATATATGTATTGTGTGTATTACATTATTTCGCCTAATAGGCTCTGTTTACACTTTTTATGGTTTGTATTTAATAAAAGTGGCATTATTTTGCCTTTTACTACAACTACTACCTCTACGATAATTTCTGCCTTAAAAGTCCAAAGGGGCTGCTTTAATCCTACACTACGGTGCACGTGTACTATTCCTCCTATTTATAGGATGTTGGCAGCTTAAACACCATCTTATTCCATTTTGTTCCCCCTCCTCTTGGGATAGTGTTTATGTATAGATAAAGAAGGCCAATTTGATACTCGGTACTTTTCGTACTTGTTCCCCTGTTTACCTTCCCCCTTTCCATTTCCTTTCCTTCCCTCCCCTTTCCTTTTCCCCTGCAGTTATGGTGTCATACCAAAGAGATCAATGGCCCACCTTTATGACTACACTGCAAACTGACTTTGAACAAAAAGAATGCCTTAAATCTGATATTTCATTTGTCTTTTACAATTTAAGCCACATTTTTGAGAAAAAAATCTCTTTTAGATTGGTATATAAAATCATTTGAGGATTATATAACTGAAGATTTGAACCCATTTAGACTCGGGTACAAATCTTATCATCCTTTAATAATATTGACCCTACATTTAAAAAACAATCTTAAACAATGCTCTAAAACCATGATGTCCTTGCTGATTGGTGAATATCAGAAATGTATAAATTACTTAGATGTCAAAATTTACAAAATACAAAGTCAACTTATACCTCTGCAAAATCAAAATCTTTTTCCTGACCTTGATGCACAACTCAAAAACCATTTGGAAAAATTCAATAAAGATATCCTAATTACAAAGGACCAAAACGTTTCAGAGAAACAAAAGGGCTTTCCCAGGGGAAGGCGTACAAATGGCAACAAAGCAAAACACAATCCCTCTAATGCTACAAAAGCATTGAGACATGTGGATGTTTCTGATATGCCTGTATATTCATCGGTGTCATCTTCTTCCTCGGTTCCTTAATCTTCTACACAGCACAGGGGTCGTAGACGACCCAAACGTCAATTGTCATGGTGATGAGTCACACAACAACTCTTTGAATATGGAGGGATCTCCTTCCCGGTCAGGTAACAGCCATGAGAGTCATTCTAGGAACAATACACATAGGTCCGGATTCAGATAGAGTTCCGTTGGTCGGATCTATGCGGCTGATTCATAGAATCAGGTTCCGCATAGATCTCCCTAAGATCCGACAGGTGTAAGTGACTTACACCGTCGGATCTTAGGCTGCATTCTTCCGCTGGCCGCTAGGTGGCGTTTCGTTTTTTTGTACGCGACGAATATGCAAATGAGGAGTTCCGCCGATTCAGAAACAAACGGCCGCCCGTCGCTTTTTTTTTTACGTCGCTTGCGTTCGGCTTTTTCTGGCGTATAGTTACCCCTGCTATGTGAGGGGTATCCTATGTTAAGTATAGCCGTCGTTTCCGTGCCGAGTTTTGAATTTTTACGTCGTTTGCGTAAGTCGATTCAGAATACGGCCGGACGCAAGTTACGTCATTTGGAGCAATGCACACTGGGAAATTTAGCCGGAGGTGCATGAGCAGTTAAATCGGCGCGGGAACGCGCCTGATTTAAATAGTACACTCCCCCTAGCAGCGGAATTTGAATTCCGCCGGGGGATTTACGATACGCCGCCGCAAGTTTTGAGGTAAGTGCTTTCTGAATACAGCACTAGAATCAAAAACTTGCGCCGGCGGATCGTAAATCAGATAGATTACGCGGATCTAAAGATCCGCTAATCTATCTGAATCTATCCCATAGTGATACATCTGATGCACAAGCTCCATCCACTCACCATGCATCACTACCTGACGCATCATACACCACACCCTCTACCCCGCACTGACATTAACCACCTTTGGTTACTTTTTTAGATCAAATGAGGGGTCACATGCAGACCCATCAGAAAAAATCTCAAGCACATCTACCCAAAACACACAAACCCAACACACAAACGACCACGTTAAATGTAATTAATGTTTTGTCCTATTCTATGACTGTTGATGAAAAGGGCATCTTGGCACATGTATATATAAAGAGAACTCCAGAGCTGTCTGTGGACCTGCTCTGAGGAGCTAATCTAGGGAAAACTGCTGCAGTGCAGACACTTGGAAGTCTAATCCTAAAAGACTGGTGTCAAAAAGTGAATAATAATAGTGACTGTGCTGTGAGGGTGACAAGAGGGAGCTAGGGTAGTGAGGGGGAAAAAAACGGAAGTCCCGCCCCCAAATAGTAAATGTGGAAAAACTAACCAATCGGCTACTCTTGATGATTACTACACTGTGTAAGTGAAGCTGGTAAAGCAAACAATGAAAATAAAATATAATAGCAATAACGTGATCTTAAAAAACAGCTTAAAAAACAGCTAATCTTGCATTGGCGATGATTTCTGTACAGGAATCATCGCCATTGCAAGATTAGCTGTTTTTTAAGATTAAGTTATTGCTATTATATTTTATTTTCATTGTTTGCTTTACCAGCTTCACTTACATAGTGTAGTAATCATCAAGAGTAGCTGATTGGCTAGTTTTTCCACATCTTGGCACGTGGCCTCACTTTTATGCCTTGTACACACGATCGGTTCGTCTGATGAAAACGGACCGATGGATTTTTTCATCAGATAGCCGATGAAGCTGACTTTCATCAGTCTTGCCTGCCTACACACTATTGGTTAAAAATCCAATCGTGTCCAACGCGGTGACGTAAAACACAATAACGTGCTGAGAAAAATTAAGTTCAATGCTTCTGAGCATGCGTCGACTTGATTCTGAGAATGCGTGTATTTTTGACCGATGGATTTCCCCACAGACGATCGTTTTTTTCTATAGTTTTTTTTAACCATAAGAAAAATTTAAAACCGGTTCTATTTTTTCTTCACAGATGGGGAAAAAAAACGATGGGGCCCACACACGATCGGTTCGTCCAATGAAAACAGTCCATCGGTCTGTTTTCATCAGACGAAACGATCGTGTGTACAGGGCATTAGTCCCAACTCAGGTCTTGACAAATTTGGAGCCACAAAAGACATTCATCTATTTGTGCACAATATTTTACTTAAAAGTTTATATGACAAAAAGCATGCTACATGGCCTGGGCAGACCATACGGGCCACCCAAGCTTTGGATTATTTTATATTACTTTTGGAGGAAAATGAGTCCATGAATCTCATTGACTCAGTGGATATATAGGCCCTTCTCATAGCAGTGGACAACACAACCACTGCTCAAATGGTCACATCCCACACTCATACCGCTCTAAAAAATAAATCCAGTATATATCCTCAATCTAGTTCCAATCCAAATGCAGCAATCTTTTTTGAAATGGTATCTGCCAATATTCAAAAACAGAAAGATCACAACCAATTCACGACCTAATCTTAATCCTGACGAGAAAAAGGCTTTGGATGTCTTGACCCGTAACCACGACATTGTCATCAAACCCTCCTACAAGGGTCGTGGTTATGGACAAAGCTCATTACATCAGAACGTGTACAAGGATACTCAACAACCCTGAGTGGTATCGTCCTATATCAAAACTGGCCCTGTCCAAATTTACACAAGAATTCTATCTTATGGTTGTTGAGGCATTCTATTTGAATGTTATCCTAAAACACACGCGGGAGTTCATTAGATTGGGATTTCCAAGGGAATCCACTTTTTATGCGCTACCCAAGTTGCACAAGCACTCTAAAAACATTCCCGGAAGACCCAATATATCCGGATGTGGTAATCTTACCGAAAATCTTAGTCGTGTAGTGGACAATCATTTAAAACCCTTTGCGATATGTATGCCATCATATGTGGGTGACACCATTCATCTCTTCAAGACGTTCACGTGAATGACGACACACAATTAGTGGCCATCGGTTTTGAGGCCCTGTATTGTACAATTCCTCATGACAAGGGCCTCTCAGTAATACATTGTGTCCTGTCTCAGTCCATCCAACATGAACCCCAATATAATGAATTTATTATGGAATAACTTGAGTTTAAACTTCAACACAATGCCTTCAACAGTTCCCATTGCCTCCAGGTACAGGGCATAGCTATGGGGGCATGCTGTGCTCCCTCCTATGTCAATCTGTACCTGGGGGAATGGGAACATCTGTTGCTAGCCAACGATGCCTATGCATACGATGTCTATGTATATGAGCCATGTTCCAGCATGATATCATTATATAGACGACATATTCTTGCTTTGGGATGGGTCAGATCATCTCCTACACAAATTTTTGACTCACATCAACATTAATGATTTCAAACCTGAAATTTATGATGTCACAAAGTGCCAGTACCCTAACGCCAGTTTATCTAGCGAGCTTTACCACAAACCTACGGCAGGTAACTCACTATTACATGCCTCTAGTTTCCACCCCAAACCATTACAGGCATCGATTCACTACAGCCAATATTTAAGGGCCCGTCGTAACTGCTCTGATGATGTCAGGTTTCAACAAGAGGCCGATGTCTTGAGGAGTAGGCATCTTGAGTGGGGATATTCCAAGTCCTCTCTCAAGAAGACATATCATAATACATTCAAACTATCTCGGCAAAATTGACTTTCAACTTCCAAAAAATCTCCCAATGAGGACACAACTCGCATCATCATCACCTACTTTATACAATATAAACAAATAAAATGTATTTTAAATAGGTATTGGCACCTACTCACTATGGCTCCCCTGCTTGCTCCATTTGTGCCGGACATGCCAGCTGTTGCCTACAGAAGGGCCCCCTCTGTGGGCGACAAACTGGTATCCAGTGAATACAGGGCCACCAGAGGTGACATGTGCAAAACTCTAGGTACTTTCTTCTGAGGGGGATGTGCTTATTGTCAGTACATGGACAGACACAGAAACATCAGGCAACCCCAATGGACATTGTTTCTATTAGACATGTGTGATTCGTTTTGTTCTAAATTAATATTCAGACACATTTTTTGTTATTTGGAGATTCGGATTCGGATAAATTCGAATACCCGAATTACAATATAAACTAATTTTATCGTATGTTCCAAATAGTGTAATGAAATACGTCTGAATTTCGGAAATTCAGACTGAAATTCTAATCTAATTTTACAGTGAACTTCAGTCGAATTCTAGCCACACATATTGCTGAAATCAAAGACTGTGTGTGTTATTAGAGTACCATTTCAAAATAATGCTCTCTTTGTTAAGCCAAAGTTGATTTAAAGAGTCAATGTAATCATTTGATGGAGATAGAAAACAATGCTGCATTAGAAAAATTTGCTGCATTAGAAAACAATATAAAATTTTTCTTTCGATCGAGTCAATCAGTCTAATTCAGAAAATTTGAAGAAAATAATACGAATTCTGAATACGAATTCTGAATACGAATTGAGCAAATCAACCAAATTTAACTAAACAAAATAACTAGATTAACAAATCAAAACAAATTTTTTTCATCATGCATATGTCTAGTTTCTATCCCAAAAATTATGTAAATTGAAGGAAGCCGTGCTATATCTATTCTACTGTAGGTGTGGATGCTACTATGTTGGGAAAAAAATAAATGAATTCTGGAAGCGCATATACCAACATCTATCGAGTATACACAAACGAGATCCCGATTTACCTATTGGCCGACATATGGCATCAGTTCATCCTAGGTCTATCCCCAAGGTACATTTTCTGGCTCTGGATCACCTACACCCCAGTATCAAAGGTGTTGACCTAAACAAGTATTTATTACAATGTGAACTACAATGAGATGGATTTTTAACCTTAAGGCCACTTCATCCCCAGGCCTCAATGAGGCAATTAATTTCAAGCCCTTTCTCCCCGAATTTGTGTCAGGGGGATGAGAGTTAAATCTTTAATTCTTAGTCCTGAGAGTTCCAACTACACTGCATTGTCATTAATGCATTCTAGACCCGCTTTCGTTTCTCATACCGAAGCAATCCAGGACACCTGTGCTAACTATACTACTATATAATAAGTCTTGTCCTTATATCTGATCTAGATCTGTCCTTTTGGTCTTTTATATCCCTGGCTGCTATCCTTTATGTCATAACCTTCTGTTATTCCCTTTCCCTTTTGTTTTGGTTCTGTTTTTCTCTATATTTGTTAACCTGTCTGCACTTATTATTATTATTTTTTCTTTGTTTTGTCTCTTGTTTTTGTTTTCATTCACTGTGGCTGCTGTGATCCACGGAACTACCAGGTGGCGCTGTGTGTGTCCCCTGTGGAGTCGTTTGCTCACATCACCCAGCGGGTAGGCTCCACTTGTCCATGGCCGGCGGGCGGCACTGGGGGTTTCCACTTCCTGCTGTCCTCACAGCCTTTCTACGGAGAGGAGCTCCTACCCATCCCAGCCACGTCATATGATGCTGCTGGGGAATTCTCACGCCGAATACGTCAGAAAATCACCCTGTCCCTGTCTTGAGTCGCCCTTTTGATTTTATTTTCCCTGTTTTTCCATTTTTATTGTATGTGGATCATCATGTGAGTATTTAAATGCCTATGAATACATTACAAATTCATACTTTACCATTATCTTTTTTTTTTTTTTCCGCATTGTGTATTATAATGTGATTATTATGTGATTATTATGTGATTATGTTTACATTTCAGAAAGACAATTAAAGTCTCCCAATCATAATTTTCCCTGATGAAGGAATACACACTTGTTATTCCGAAACATGTTGCGCTATGTGCAAGAAATCCCTACGGATTCATTACTTCCCATATATGCATGCAATGCAGAACATTTTTGCAAAGAGTGCAGTAAGGTAAAAAAAAAATTCTACCTTTACAACCATTTTAACTAGTTTTATTATTTTTAAAAAGCTTTCAGCCCATTACCAGCCACAACCAGTGTCACAGCACTCAGCAAAAAGGTTTACATTTTTTTATTTTTTTATTTATATGTACCGTATTTATCGGCGTATAACACGCACAGGCGTATAACACGCACCCTAACTTTAAGAGGGAGGTTTCAGGAAAAAAACTTCCCACAGCCCCCTGCGTATAACACGCGGGCACAGTTTACCCTCTATTTTCAGGGTAAAAAGGTGAGTTCCAGAAGAATTCCCTCCTGAGGTTTTGTTTGAGCGCTGGGAGGCAGTTGATTTCTAGGCATTGGAGGTCGTCCTCCTCCCCCTCCATCATAGAATGGATAAACAAAATGAATGGTATCATGCTTATGGAGGAAATGCAGGCCAGGTCTCTGAATAGGTATGCTAAATTTTCTTTTACTTGGAGTGTCTGGAGGCATTACTGCACTTCGAATAAACTTAAGGACAGGGTTACCCCTGCGGGGTCCACCTGAGGACCGAAGGTTAGCCTCGAAAGCAACATTAGGGGCTCCCTTCTCGTTTAGTTTATATGTTTTACACCCTTCCCTGGATATTTACCAGGGGAGTTTGTCTGGGACACTTTGTTGCACACCTGCTGGAGGCCGAGCACACCGCTTCCCACACCTTTTCCTCACCTCCCCTTCCTTTTTTTTTTTTTTTTCCTTTCTTCTCTCCCTGTTTCCTTTCTCTTGTTTCTTTTTCTGGCTGACTCTTCAGCCACTTCATGGTTGCACTTTCGCACAATCCTATTGATGCACACGGTCATCTACTTGTACACTTCACCCTAGCATTTTCGCATTGTTTGCGTTTTGTATTATGGTGTATGGCAGTTCTGGTTACTTCATCACATTGGTCGATTTGACCCTTCCCACCCCCCTGGGCCTGGACGCAGATGGATCCCATAGGGGCGCCCAGGCCGGGGGAGGTCTTAACAGACCAGGGCCATACCCTATGCGTAGTGAAGTTTGCTATACTTGTATCTTACTGCAATGACTTCTTGTTTTGTTTTATGCCTTATGTAAGAAGGATTAAATATGCTGCACGTTTTATTTTCTCAGGCCTGAGTCGCCCTCTGTTGGGCCCTCGGTCGCACCATGTTCTATTTCTTTTTATACTGTCTAAAAATCTCAATAAACCTTTATTGAACCTAAAATACATTTTCTGCCTACAATGGTTTGCTGAACACACACCAAAAAAAGGTGCCCTGGATTTTTTTTTTCCGTAAATGTCAACTAGGAGCATGATGACAAGTCAGATAGCATGTTCAGAAGTTGAGATCTGCCATGGCAAATCAATTTTTTTTTCTGTGAAAATGTTTGCATCACCTTTCAATTTTAAATTGCATTTGGAAACTGAGGGCCAGATCCACAAATATCCTGCGTAACTTAAATCTTCCGATTTAAGTTACACCGCCGCAAAATTTCTACCTAAGTGCCCGATCCACAAAGCACTTACCTTGAAATTTGCGGCGGTGTAACTTAAATGTGTCCGGCGCAAGGCGTGCCGAATCTAATGGGGCGAGTCCCATTTAAATTAGGCGCGCTCCCGCGCCGGACGTACTGCGCATGCTCGGTCGGGTAACTTACCCGACGTGCATGGCGCTAACAGACGACGTCATTTGCTTAGATGTTAACGTAAATGGCGTCCAGCGCCATTCACGGACGTCTTACCCAAACGATGTAGAGTTTAAAATGTCGACGCGGGAACGACGGCCATACTTAATAGGGCTTAGTCAAATAGGACTTAGCCCTATTTTTACACGGCGTAACTCGACGTAAAAGACGTAGATTTAGCGCGACGGGCCCGCCGGAACGTTCGTGGATCGCCGTAAGTGTTCATTTGCATATTCTAGGCCGGCCGCAATGGCCTCGCCACCTAGCGGCCGGCCTAGAATTGCATCCTTAAGATCCAACAGTGTAATTCAATTACACATGTCGGATCTTCTGCCTATCTATGGTAAACTGATTCTGTGGATCAGTTCCATACATAGAAACAGGGATACGATGGCGTATCAGTAGATACGCCGGCGTATCCCTTTTGTGGATAACCCCCTGAGTCTTTGGCAAAATACAAGCCAAGCGCTAATAATTCAATATACCAGATTATTTTCCATAGCAAAGCCACACATTAGTGAGAACAGCTCCTGGTAGATACAAACAAAAGGGGGTTTGCGACTTTAAATGAGGTGTGTGGGATCACACGGCTCCATCTCTATCTATATGCAAGAAAAAGAGGGTTTGGGACTTTAAATGAGATCTAGCATGGCTAAAAAATGAGTCGATGTAAGAAGACATGTTGTATTCATTAAAAAACATGACATCATGGTTTTTATGAATATCTGGTCAATAATATTTGTTTGTTATGCTTATTTACTATGCATTTACTCATATTGCTATGTCATGTTTTTTAATGAATAAAACATGTCTTCTTATATTGACTCATCTTTTAGCCATGCTAGATCTACCTCAGTTAAAGTCCCAAACCCTTTTTTTTTGCTGCTAGATACACAGGGGAGATGTGCAAGAAAACTGATTTCACTGAAACAAGCAAACAGTAAGTAATGTTTTGCTCGATTTTTCCTTTTTACTTTTATGTCCTTCATTGACTTTCATGAGGTTATCATTGTCTGTAGTATGCTGACATCTAGTGGCGGTTTTGGGCCTCTGCAAATTGTTTACTAATGTCAGTCCTCTGACCTCCCCTCCTGTTTAGTGCTAGTTAGTTTAGTCCTAGCTAGACCCTTCCCATTTGTTCCATGTTAGTTGTTTGCAGAGACAGAGCTCCACAAAGTTGTTGTCTTACCCTTCAAAACACTGGAAAAAAAACTCTGTACTGCAATTAGCTGAAGTAAAATTGCATTTGGATTCAACTCCTGTGTCTTATTGAAGGGTTAAGCTGCTTGTGGATGGTCCCAAGTCAGCAGGTGACCCTACTGTTAGGACAGGCTGGGTCTAAGGTCAAAGCGACATTTTAAACTGAACAAGTAAGGTCAAAGTTAGGTCAAAACTCCTCACCAACATAGTGATTCCAGATTATTAAATGGGAAAGTATTGAAGGTATCGGACCATTATGACAGCCAGACAGCTAACATTTTCACAAGAAGAGGTTGTAATAGCAGTTTACATATTCCCTCGTAAAGATTTTCTTTAAATCCTTATTTTCTAGTGGGGAAGGGTAAAAACACTTAATGGGTTTTACTGCTATCTTGGTCTCTTTAACAAGAATATCAATAGATGTAATGATATATGGTGGAAAAAGTAAGTACACTTTCAGATGCTTTGGACAGATGGCCTCACATTTTAATCAAGTACACTTTGATATGATGCAGAATTGATACATGACTCAATGACTACCAGTTGCTTGCCCTAATGCAGCAGAGCAACACTAAAGCATAACATTTCTATCACTATGCTTCACAGTTGATATGAGGTTCATGTTGTTGTAGATATGTTTGGCATAAACTGAAGACAGTATATTGGCCAAATAACTCTATCTTCATCAGGTCACTGCACATTATTTTACTGAAGTCTTATTTTTGAAGAGCAGAGGTTTTTACCTGACCAAACACCCTAGCAGATTCAATTTATTAATATCTCTTTCTGAAAGATGCATGTGACCAACCATAGCAAGTGTTAACTGCAGATCCCAGGATTACATTTTGGCCTTCTTTTTTACCTGCCCTGCTGCTCACGCTATCAAATTCCACTGGGTTGAACAGAAAAGTTTCCTTAGAGATCTGCTGCATTTTATACAAGGACCAATGGAATTAACCACAGTGCACAGCAGGGAAATACTGTAAGCATCCAACACTCCCAGAAGTGTGGTAGATGCCGAAAAGCTTTTAGTAAGCATGTCTCTTTAACCCAGTTCAGTGGGCAAAGTGACCGTCTTTTTATAAGGCATTTCCTAGCAAAACTCAGTCATAAGTCATAAAATGAACAGGTACAGGACCTTGAAGAGGTTAAAAAAAGTATGAAACTTCAAGTATAATAAGGCTTAAGAACACAAAACGATGTGCTTTGTGTACAGTAAGTCATTGAATGAAGAGGTACATGACCTTGAACAGATAAAAAGGTATTCAAGTATTCAAGTATAATAAGGATCAATAACACAAAACTATGTGCTTCTGCTTAACTATTTAACAAGAGGTTATATGTGTTCAAACATTTTGTGATACAGGGATAAAACATTTAAGTTTTTTAAAAAAAAAAGTATTATGTAGATATGGAAGGATTTTTAATGAAGGAGAATCTAGTGTTACAATGTAACGCTTATGAGAGTGGACAATTTACAGACATACTGCTGAAAGAAAAATGATTTGCATATACTGCATGCTAAAAGTCTTGTAAAGCTGTACTTTTCCAAACATTTGGTGCAAGTGTACAATATAGACAGATATGCTTTGTCTTTGAATAAACATAGAACGTGGTGAAATGTGTTATTATCTTCTTATTAAAAAAGTAACTCATAAAGTTTGCTTATGCTCTGACTGTCCAGACATTTCAGTCTTCAATCTATTTCTTAAGGCAATACTACATTAATGCATCCTTTTATTTTCATGTTTTTGCAAGAAGTTAAAAATAAACTTTCTTACCATGTGATGTATTCTAAGCGCGGGACATTATTTGGGAGAAAGGTTTTCGATTTGGTTGTCAATTTGAAAAAGTCAGGTAACATGCAATAGGAATAAAATGTGATTCTTGGACTGGTGTCCTGGCAGACTGGTAGAGGTAATACTAGTTTAGAGCTTCCTTTAATTAATAGGGTCTAAATATGTAAATAATTGTTGAACATTCTGGTGTAGGGTTGCAGATCACCTAGATCAGCCATTCTCAACCTAGTCTCTGTGGAACCCTAGGGTTCTTCCAGAAATTGCTATGGGTTCCTTGAGCTGTGGATAATTGAAATCACATCTGATATTGCCCACATAGCTCCAGGGCTGAAATCACTTAGCAAACCCAGCAACATAACACCAATTACCTTTTTAGTTATCTGTAAGAGAGTGGCGTTCTGACCACCAATGTAAGCAGCGTTTTCTCATCGATTCCCTGGGAATTGCGTCTAGCATGGGGTTCCCCAAGGGGTGAAATTTATTTCTAGCATTCCTCTGAGATAAAAATATTGGGAAAGTCTGACTTAGATGTAAATGTTAGGTTAAGGAACTGTACTAAACGTTATTAGTGTCACAAACCTGCAGTTCTGGAGGCAAAAGGACAAAAGGAGTGATTTGCATGACTCTGCTCACTATATCAAAAAAGGAACAGACCCATTATTATTTAGTTATTTTTATTTTTTTGTGATTTGTGATGTATGTGAGCCAGGTAGATGTGCATTTACAAAATTGACTGTGCTTCAACTGGTGTGATGAAGGGCTTTCTGCACCCCCCCCCCCCAATATGCCCATCTCACTTTAACCTGTTTAATTGAATGCAATGAATGGTAGCAAAGGTATCCTGTGCATCCCTGCACTATTAGACATGGCCAATTGAGTTGTTTTGCAGGCTGGTCAGTAAGTGTGCTGGGAAATATTTTGTTTGTCTTTAATGTCCATTGTCCTTCCATGTACACCTTGCTGCAAAGGCCAGTTATAGATTGGGGTGGTTGTCACTTTTTTGTACAGTTGGACGAATTTGGTGCAGGGATGCATTGAATGCCTTCGCTGCCATTGTGCTTTCTCTGGGCATTTTGTGCATCCCTGTGTCTTTAAGGAGGGGGGGCTGCCCTTAATCTATTCATTCCTAAATGTGATCCTACTATGGAGGCATTGTAAATTTAGAGTTAGGCCCACAGTATATACAGAGGTCCTTTGGCATGGGCACTGTGGCTTATACATTAATTTGCAAATGCGTGAAAACAAAGCCCTCTGTTTTTAACGTAAACTGTTAGACAGGGCCAACTAGGTTGTGTTGCAGGCTGGTTGGTAAGTGTGCTGGGAAATCTATTGTTTGTTTGTGATGTGCATTGCCCTTCCATGTGCACTTTGCTGCAAAGGCCAGTTATGGATTGGGGTGGTTGCCCCTTTTTTGTAAATTTGCTGTCAAAGATGTTCGTGGTGGCGCTTTGTCATTGGGAATGTGGATCATTTTCAGATTCTTGTTCAGTCTCTTCCACCCAATGACTTCTCTATGCTTCAAGTCCTCTACGCAGATCAGTAAAAAAAAATTCTTCATTGGCTTTAAATGTTTCCAGCAGATCAAAGCAGATTTACACCCTTCTCTGGTTCTCTGGTCTCAACTGCTCAACTTTGCACACACTTTTCTAAGTCTTCCACCATCTTCTGTATGGCAATGTCCACAGTCCAGTTGTGCAGCAAGCCTATGGATCGTCTGTCCACGTGAATAAATTCACCCACTTTCTAATGATTTATGTCAGTGGGCACAGTTAATGGTCACCCACTGTGTGGTTTGTCTTCAATGCAGGTTTCCCCTTCTTTAAACTCAATTGCAGCATGTTTCTTCTACTTGGAACCTATTATTTACCTGTAATGAAAAAAAAGAAGAGCTACTACAGAGGAAGAGTTACTCCACCAACATTTGAAATTTGAACGACCTATGTAAGTAAATAAAAATGTTATACCTCCTTTTGCATTACTTTCAGTATAGACCTTGTAGTAAGGCTGGGTGACAATATAGAATATATAGTAAAGCAGATGAAATACATATTACATAATTGCATTAGGTAGGTTAGCTAATTGGCTGTTTGCCAAGTTGACATTTTATCATCTTGAAGCTAGTTTTGACTCCACAAAAAAGCACGTAAGTGCCATTGTTAACGGGTTGTCAAATAGTTTAAAAACTGTAGAAATGTTATTTGGTGAGGTTCAAAAGCTGGCAAGCATAGCAATTACTGTCATTGATTAAATTTAAAGTATTTTGCTTGAAATAAATTAATCTTTTACAGAAGCAGACTTGGCTTATTAAAAGAATATGATAAACAGTGTTAAAATATTTTACAGTATGTTGTGATTTACCTCCAATGTCAGTAAAGTAACAAAAGTAAAGTAAGAGATGCGTGAACATTGGAAAAATACACTTTCCCAGGAATTCACATGATTCAACCCCTCAATGTATTTTGCAATTGAAAAAAAAAAATAAGAAACTTATAAAATTCTTCCTAATGTGGGTGTTCAAACTGTTACATTACAAGTCAAAGAAAACAATGGAAGAGATTTACTAAAACTGGCGCACACAAAATCTGGTGCAGCTGTGCAAAGTAACCAGTCAGCTTCAAGATTTAAGCCTTGGTTCACATTGATACTACTTTGAAATCACGCTACTTCACTTGAAGTAGCACGCTTTCAAAGTAACAGGTCAGCGCGATTTCAGGTGTTACTTGAAAGACGTGTAGTATGGTTAATCTGCGCTATCCTCAAAGGAAGGGAGTGTGCAATAGTGCAACAAAGTGCAAAAAAATTCCACCATGTGAAAAAAATATATGTGGATAATACTTGTCCCCACTGGGACAAAATTCCAAATATGACAAAAAGAGGGTGCTGCAATTATTAAAATAGCTTGAATAGTTAACTAGAATAAATGTAATAGAGTGAAAATAATGCGCAACCTAAAATATCGCATTAACAGGCGAGTATAAATGTATATATATATGTATATTTATATATATATATGAACCATATGAAAAAAAGTGACTAGTATATATTGAAATAAAAAAAAAAGTGACTAGTGTAAACACAAACAAATTGCTGCTCACATATAAGTGATGAAAAAAACACAACAATATAAATAAGAATTGCCGCACACTTTCAGCAATATAATCTTGAGTGATCACTTTAAAGTCCAAAAAAAGAGCAACAAAAAAAGCAACTTTGAAGTCCAAGAAAAGAGAAACAAAAAACTGCAAAGATTCGATTAAACACAGGAACAGGGGTACTGTCACGGTCTGGAGTCAGGCTCAGAGGCAAATTGCTATAGCAGTGACAGAACAGGTATACAGACAGTACAGTAGTCCAGGAACAGGCCGAGGGTCAAACACAGGTGGTTGCAGATTGGGATCAGGCAATAGAGAAGTCCAGGAACAGGCCAAATGTCAAACACAGGTGGTTGCAGATTGGGATCAGGCAATAGAGAAGTCCAGGAACAGGCCGAGGGTCAAACACAGGTGGTTGCAGATTGGGATCAAGCAATAGAGAAGTCCAGGAACAGGCTGAGGGTCAAACACAGGTGGTTGCAGATTGGGATCAAGCAATAGAGAAGTCCATGAACAGGCTGAGGGTCAAACACAGGTGGTTGCAGATTGGGATCAGGCAATAGAGAAGTCCAGGAACAGGCCGAGGGTCAAACACAGGTGGTTGCAGATTGGGATCAGGCAATAGAGAAGTCCAGGAACAGGCCGAGGGTCAAACACAGGTGGTTGCAGATACAATGGCAGCAGAGCAGACAAATGGCAAGGCACTGGCTGGGAAGGCACAATAACCTGGCAAAGAGGAAGTGCAGAGACAAGGCTTTTATAGGAAGTCTGTGGGAGGAGCAAGGGGTTCAAGGTTCAATGCAATCAAGACACAAGGCAGGAATGTTCAATGGATCAGATGGGTTTGTCCAGCAGATCAGACAGGAAGCTGTCCAGCATCCCAGATAGCTCAGTGAGAAGGTTCACTGCCAGACACAGATGAGGTCCCAGGTTCAAGTCCAGGTCCTGACAGGTACAGATCTTCAGTTTATGCTTCCATCAGGTAAAGATAGATAAATTGGCCGCTTACCGACTCAGGTGGATCTCTGCTACGGAGATCAAATGGGCTCAGCACATAGGGGTTAATTCACCAGGCTCTGGACATGGAAGTTGATCCACAGCAGAAATCCTTCACCCTTAGCGATCTTTTTTCACCTCTCCATGGGATACCAAACAGCCTTAGGATCAGCTGGATCTTTCTCCCAGGACATATACACTATCTTCTCAGCTTGCTCGGCAGACTCAGTGCTCAGCAGCAGTAGGACAGATCCTCTCTTCCTCCTTCTCCCCGGCTTCCTCCAGTTACACTTACTCCACAGTACTGTTACTGTACCACCAGCCAGCAGTGGCATGCCCAGGCCAGCCACGTCAAGTTGTGCTGTGTTGTGTTTTTACACAGTGTCCAGTGGTGGTACAGTTAATGCGTTTCGGACATTAGTCCTTAGTCATGGACTACAGCCAGTACAGTGTTGCCTCTGCCTGCCGCCTGTATTGACTCTAGCCTGTTTATTGAACACATTTCTGCCTGATGCCCAGACTGATCATTTGTTTGTTTGCTGACCGTGTCTCTGCCTGCAGCCTGGACCGATTCATCTGCACATTCCACTGACTACATTCCTGCGAGACACCAGTTTCATTCCCTGCAGATAACTGCACTCCTGGAACCAGAGAAACACTATTGTTCTTCCTTTCTTCAGCCTTTTGTACTGATGTATTGATAGGCACTACTAAGGAATCCCAATCATAGGACACAATGCATATAGGAGGAAGGAGCCGAGCCTGGGACATCATACTGCTGCTATCTTAGTGTGACCTGGTTATAGTAATAAGAAGCTTGTTTGTTCGTGAAGTGTTTTTAATCTGTTGGGGTCTTAATACATTTACAAAACAGAGAGCACTATGCATTTGTGTTTGATCCATATGTGGTGACATATGAAAATCTCAGAGACCAGACGGTATATCCATCCTGGACCTTGAGGAGGTCAATGGAGGATTTTCCGTTTTTCTAATTGTTTATGAGGTGAGCAGATTTTTCACCTATGTTGTGGAGGCTAGAGATGGGCTGAACAGCCCCCTGTTCTGTTCTCACCAGAACTCCTGAGTATAACAAAAGTCCAGACCCGAACTCCAAATCCCATGAAGTCTATCGAACCCGAACTTAAAAAATCAAATGTCCCAATTTTGAAGGCAAGTTATTGGCCATAAAAATGGTATGGGGCCCGTTTACTGCCTGGGGGGACATGTATCAATGCAAAAAAAACTTTAAAAAAATGATTATTTCTAAAGGAGCAGTGATTTTCACGATGCTTAAAGTATAAAAAAAAATGAAAAATTCCTTTAAATATGACCCTGTATAGAACCTACTACAGCAAAACTGACATTTCTAAAGAAAAAAATTACGGCAATTTAAATGTAATTTTTTTCTTTAGAAATGACAGTTTTGCTGCAGCAGGTTCTATACATGGTACAGATGTGTCAGTTTACAGGCAGACTAAGGGGACCCCCAGGCACTATATTTAAAGGAGTTTTTCATTTTTATTGTTTAACAAGCATCAATAAAATCACTGCTTCTTTAAAAATGATATTTGAATAATTTTGTTTTGCATTGAAAGTTTTAAAAACAAAAAGAATAGTAAAATGAAGTAAAAAATGGTGTGGGGTCCCCCCAAAATCCATGGAAAAATTTACAAAAATTATAAAAGTTGTGTGGCCCCCAAAATCCATACCAGACCCTTATTCCAGCATGCAGCCTGGCAGGCCAGGAATGGGGGGAGACGAGTGAACACCCCCCTCCTGAACCATACCAGGCCACATGCCCTCAACCAGGGAGGTTGCAGTTTTTGACCATTCCTTTATTATAAAAAAATAAAAAAAACAATGTCCCCCGATGTAGATCTGACACCTGCTCCAACTTTCGAACACAAAAAAAATGCTCCACTGTAAACTAAGGCTAACCACTTACCGCAGGCTCCGCCATTTGACAGCTCTTATATAGGTAAGGGGTGGAGCCACCTGGCGATGTCATCTCGCGATACCACCCTTTTTGATGCCACCAGATGATGTTACCAGGTGGTCCCACCCTTTTCCTATATAAAAACTGTCAAATGGCAGAGCAGGGATTCAGCGGTCAGTCTTCCTTGCGGATGGAGGATTTTTTTTTCAGGCCTGGCTGTGGTGGCGGGGGCAGATCTGAATCGGGGGACATTGTTTTTTTTTGTTTTTTTTATAAAAGAATTGTCAAAAGCAGTGTTTTTTTTCCCTTATTGAAACTTTTTGTGTGAATGAGTAGGGGTACAATGTCATTCACATGTGGAGGAGGGGGGCAGGATCTGGGGGACTCCTTGTTAAAGGGGGCTTCCAGATTCCGAAAAGCCCCCTGCCTGCAGACCCCCATAACCATTGGCCAGGGTTGTGAGGAAGAGGCCCTTGTCCCCATCAACATGGAGACAAGGTGCTTTAGGATGGGGGAGGCAGCACCTCCTTGCCCCAAAGCACCCCCCATGTTGAGAACATGTGGCCTGGTATTGTTTAGGAGGGGGCACTCGCTCACCCCCCCTTTCCTGGCCTGCCAGGCCGAATGCTCACATAAGGGTCAGGTAAGGATTTTGAGAGGGACCCCACCCCATTTTTTTTAATGTTGGCGTGGGGTTCCCCTTAAGATCCATACCAAACCCAAAGGGCTTCCTGGCCCTGCTCCTTAACACCCTGCCGAGTGCACCACAAATTTGGGTGTTCACCATACAGATGAACAGGCAATGTTCAGGTCGAACTTTTGCTCTGCCCGTACTGTTTGCCCAACACTAGTGGAGGCAAACACATCACTTGCTGAAGTGGCCACTGATTGCACCATGGTGTCTTTGGATTTTCCTTAAATTTACAAACTTTATATAATTATTTATTACACTGTATTGTTGCACTACACTTTTTTCAGTATATTGGTATTATAAAGGAGGTGTTGTAGAATCACCTGCACAGTGTTTAGCAAGCAACATCATTTTTATTGTTTTTTTTTTTATAGGTGTTGTGCTAATTGAATTTGGACATTATGGCCCGGATTAACAAAGCACTTACGCCGACGTATCTCGAAATACGCCACGTAAGTGTAAATATGCGCCGCCGTATCTGTGCGCCGTGAGATACGCCTAAAATAGGCTTCCTATGACCGACGTAACTTGCCTACACCGTCGTATCGTGGGCGCATATTGACGCTGGGCGCATTTACCGCTCCCATTGATTTTCATATGCAAATGAGGGAGATACGCCAATTCACGAAAGTAGTTGCGCCCGGCGCATAATATACGCGGTTTGCGTAAGTCGTACGTCCGGCGTAAAGTAATTCCCCATATAGGAGGCGCAACTCATGCAAAGGTATGGACCAGGGAACATAGCCATCGTATTTTACGTCGTACGTGAATATGGCTAGGCGTAGGTTACGTTCACGGCAGTGATTCGGCGTATCTTAGGCAGTTGTTCCAACGTGATTGTGAGTATGCGCACTGAGATGCGCCCACGGGACGGCGCATGCGCAGTTGGCGATACGTATCTGTCTGGCGCTCGGCCCATCATTTGCATGGGGTCACGCCTCATTAGCATGGCTTACACCCACTTCCACTTACGCCGACTTACGCCTGAGAAACCCAGCGCAGATTTGGGAGGAAGTGCTTTGTGAATCCAGTGCTTGCCTCTCTGCGCTGGATCAGGGTAGCGTAAAGGAGATACGCTAAGGCGGCATAAATGTGTGCCAGTGTCTGTGAATCCGGGCCTATATCTTGTACTTACTGGCCACTGAACAAAAAATTATTTTCTTTCCGCATTTACCAAAAACTTGTGGCAATAAAACAATGTCTTAAAAGGACTCATCGTGCCCCTTATTGGGGTGGTAATTTTGAGGGTGTTTCCACTGTCCTGGTGCTCCAGGGCCTCCAACAATTTAATAGGTAGCCAGTAAGTTAGATGCATAATTTATGTCCCTAAAAGGCCTGAGGGTGGTCCTTGGATTTTGGGTCTCTCAATGTGGTCAGGCTGTGAAAAAGTCTCACATTAAAGGGGTTGTAAACCCTCCTGTTTTTTTACCTTAATGCATCCTATGCATTAAAGAGAATGTCCGCTGAAAAAAAATATTAAAAGCCAGCAGCTACAAATACTGCAGCTTCTGACTTTTAATATTAGGACACTTACCTGTCCTGGAGTCCAGCACCATCCGCAGCAGAGGACGAGCCCGTCACTCTGCTGCCCCCCCGCCATCCTCGGTGAGGGAACCAGGAAGTGAAGCGCTCCGGCTTCACTGCACGGTTCCCTACAAGGCATGCGCGAGTCGTGCTACGCCTGCCGATTGGCTCCCGCTGTGTACTGGGAGCCGAGTGTTCCCAGAACACAACGGGGGGGGGGGGGAGGTGACGTCATGCCCGCAGTTTACCCGAGACTATGTGGCCGGAAGTGGGTGTAAATACCTGAAAGGTCTCAAATGTGACACCGGAGGGGGAAAGGTTCCAATTGGCGGGAGTTCCACTTTAGGGTGGAGCTCCGCTTTAAGGTGAAAGAAACATCTAACAATTACAGGCCCCCAAGCCCCCTGTTTTACTTACCTGTTACTTGGAATGTCCCACGACGAGGACGTGCTGCATCTTTGCCCGGAGTTCTCGGCTCTTGATTGGATAGATTGATGACAGCGCAGCTATTGGCTCCCGCTTCTGTCAATCAAATCCAATGACGCGGGACTCTGGAGTGCGCCTGCAAGGTAGCCCCCTTGGGAGAGTGCTTCCCAGAGGGGGTTATCTGTTGCGGGGAGGAGTCAAGAGAGCCACCGGGGGACCCCAGAAAATGGCGTTCGGGGCCACTCTGTGAAAAACGAGCTGAACAGTGGAGGTAAGTATGACACGTTTGTCATTTTTTTTCTTAAATCGAACCTTTAGTGTCACTTTAAGTATCGCCACACTTGGAAGGAGTATGACAGTATTGCAGAATGTGTTTTGGGTAGACATGTGCATTCGTTTTCGTTAGAATGCATTTTCGTCCGAAAATCATTTTTTTTCGTTATCGTTTTAACAAACGATAACGAAAGTGCAAGAAACGAAAACCGAAAGATCCGACATAAAAAATGCTTTATTTTCGTTTTCGTTGCTGTAAAAATTCGATATAGAGAGATTTGACATTATAGGGAAAAGATTCGACATTATAGAGAAAAGATTTGACACTATAATAATAATAGATTCGACATTACAGAGAATAGATTTCGATTTATGAGAAAATTGATTCGACATTATAGAGAATAGATTCGACATTATTACTAGTCATACAACATTAGAATTCTTGTTGGCGGAATATTCGAACGGAAATGTACAATTCGGCGTAAAGATTCGACGTTCCGTCGAATTTTTTTTGACCATTAGACAGAAACCAACAAAGATTCGACGTTCCGTCGAATATTCTTTTGACCATTCGACAGAAACCAAGTATTATTGGATTTTGGGACGAAAGCTATTCCCCAACGAAAAACAAAATAAATCAAAACGATTTTCGGGAGTAACTAAATAAATTTATTTTCCAAACGAAAACGAAAAAACAAAACGAAATATTCCAGTCTGCACATGTCTAGTTTTGGGCTGTAATTCTAATTATGCCTATGATGTGTGTTAGAAATATCTTATTAATTGACAACTTTGTATATAAAAAATAAAATAATTTTCATTCTGCATTTCTAAAAACTTGGCAAACAAATGAAGTGTTTAATAGAATCCCCATGCCTATAAGGCCCTGTACACACGATCAGTCCAAACTGATGAAAATGGACTGAAGTTCAGTTTCATCGGTTAACCGATGAAGCTGACTGATGGTCTGATGTGCTTACACACCATCAGTTAAAAAACCGATCGAGTCCAATGCGGTGACGTAAAACACAACGACGTGCAGAGAAAAATGAAGTTCAATGCTTCCAAGCATGCGTTGACTTGATTCTGAGCATGCCCGGGTTTGGAACCGATGCTTTTGCATACTAACCATCGGTTTTGACCTATCGGTCAGGCGTCCATCGGTCCAATTTTAAAGCAAGTTCTCTATTTCTGGACCGAAGGACAACAGACCGATGGGGCCTACACACGGTCGGTTTGGACCTATGAAACTGAACTTCAGTCCATTTTTATCAGTTTGGACTGATCGTGTGTACAGGGCCTTAGTGTTTGCTTTTCAAAATGGGGTCATTTTGTGGGTATTTTCACTGTCCTGGTTCTCTAGGGCCTCCAAACGTGTGATAGATAGTATGGAAATTAGGGGCCAGATTCACAAAGAGATACGACAGGGTATCTCGAGATACGCGGTGTAAGTGTAGATGTGCGCTGTCGTATCTATGCGCCGTACCCACAGAAGCACATACACGGGAAATTAGGCTTCACCCGTCCAACGCAACTGTCCTCCGCCGGCGAAACTTAGGCGCATATTTAGGCTAGGCGTATTCTTCGTTCCCATTGATTTGCTATTCAATTATGCAAATGAGGGAGAAATGCAGATTCACATGCGTACGATTGTCCGTCGTAGGCTACGCGCGGTGCACGTAAGCTGCTCGCCCGATCTAAAGTTACCCTTCATAAAAGCAGGGGTAACTTTGCAACGGACTTGCACAGGTCAGCTGGAGAGCAGCAACAGCAGCAGCAGCGTGACAGAGGAGCTGAGCAACAACACTTGCAGGACAACACATCTGTGTGCCAACATGTCAGGGGCAGCCGTGGTCATAGTACTACGGCGTCTACAAGCACGCAGGAGGAGGAGGAGGGCACAGGAGAGGGTACCCCGAGATCGCATGGACCTCTTTGGCATGGTTGAATCGGAGGTGTTTCGCTTGTTGAGATTTGACACTGAAGCCATCATGGAAATAGTACGATCCCTGCAGGATGACCTCACCAGCACAACACATCGATCACAAGCAGTGCCGCCACTGCTCAAGGTCATGGCAACCCTGCATTTTTTAGCCAGTGGATCATTTCAAAGAACCAGTGGAAATTTGGCTGGGATGTCCCAATCCACAATGAGTAGGTGCGTGCACCAAGTTGTACCAGCTATCTTGAGACACATGTCCCACCACATTGTGAGACCCACCCAGGAGGTCCAGCAGGCGAAGGCAAGAACCGATTTCTATAAAATAGCCAGATTTCCACGCACTGTGGGGGCCATTGATTGTTCTCATGTGGCACTCCAGCCCCCCCGTGACGCTGAGCATATGTACCGTAACAGGAAGAATTGGCATTCCATTAATGTACAAGTAATAACCGATGCTCAAGGCCACATATGGCACGTCTGTGCTAAACACCCCGGGGCCACCCATGACAGCTTTATCTACCGGCAAAGCGACATCCCAAGACAATTTGAAGAGAACGTGTATGGGGACAGCTGGCTGGTTGGTGAGTGACATGGGAGTCAGGTATGACTGTCCCCCCCATGATGCAGACATCACGAGGAGCACATGCATGACTAACATCCTCCTGTCTTTTCCCTTCCAGGTGACTCTGGATATGCCCTGGGACCCCACCTGACGACCCCATTCCGGAACCCACAAACACCAGGAGAAAGAAGCTACAACGAGGCACATATACGTACCCGGGGAGTGGTGGAGCACACGTTTGGCCTCCTGAAGTCACGGTTCCGATGCCTAGATAGGTCTGGGGGTACACTGTTGTATGCCCCAGACTTTGTGTGCCAGATTATCGGTGCATGTTGCATTCTGCACAATTTCTTCATGAGAAGGGGCCTGCAGGTTGAACTCCGTCATGACCTGAGCCCCGAACCAGAAATTCCCCCCCCAACCGAGGGTCCCCCGTCTGCTGAGGGAATAGCAGTCAGGAGATGCCTCATGGTAGGCTTATTTTCACGTGCAACACGCACAAGAAACATGTCACAATGAGAATGCACGCATGCACACCACTGTGGTCCCTAACACACCCCCCCCCAAACCACAATAAATTGGATTAGACCGAAGTACACCGTGCGGTACTTGGGAGCAGCAACGCCACGTCAAGGCTCCAATTATGTTGCTGTATCTTTTTCAGAAAATAATTTCCTAAAAATATATCCCGAATAGTAATAAAATAAATACAACTCCAATCGAGTATCATAATAACATAATATCACTCATATCATGAGTATCATAACAAATTAATAAGACTCATTTCATGAGTATCAGTTAAGAAAAAAAAATCATATTGAGTATAAAAAGAAAATAATCTAACTGGCACTCATCTGGCCCGACGTGGACTACGCCTAGTGCCAAGGCTCCGTTCCCTCTGTTGCCTGGGGGCAGCCGCGGGTGGGGGGGTGGGTCATTGGGAGGAGGAACATCCCCCGGTCTCTCCCTGGCTGCCTGGATACCCTCTAAAGCCAGGGCTATGCGGGTGAGGACCGCAGTGGTCTGATTCCCCACCGCCTCAATGGCTGCTGTATTGGCCTGTATGGCCACTCCCAGGCTCCTGACCTCTGCCACAAGGCCTGAATTTGTGTCATCCAGGTCCCTAACGCAGGTCACCAACGCAGTGCTGTTGGCACTGACCTCCAGCACATTTTCGGTCATGGCGGCAGTGAAAGCAGCCTGGGTCTGCTGCATGGAGGCCAGGCTGGCTGCCACCCGGCGCATATCACATGCCACAGAACCCACATGGTGGGTCTGCCTGGCCAGGTCCATTGCCAAAGTGGCTTCTAATGCGTCAGGATCACCCCTCGTCTTCCTAGTTGCCTTCCTGGGTGCAGGTGAGGCTTGTGGACGACAGTATGGGGAGGCCCCTAAAGGGCACTTCCCTTAGGGAGGATGAGCTTCCCAAAAGGGTGGAGGCCCTTGGGGGGGATCCCACATTTGAGGGCCTTGGGGGGGTACCCATGAAGTTGGAGTCCCTTGGGGGGGTATCCCCTATGGAGGTGGAGGTATGGGAGGGTCCAGCGACGGTGGTCTCATCCCCCAGATAAATGCCATCATCCAGGTGCCCGTGCTCCTCCTCCACTTCCTCTAATGGAGAGGTGTGGACACTGGTATCCTGGGATGGGGTTGGTTGCCCAGCAGCCGGGGATGGGCCCGCTTCATCCTGCACATCTGTGGATGACACAAAACATTCACACCAGATAAAAGATAAAACACACTCACCTGTCCTCAAGGGCTGATCAAAAGACTGAAAGCCCTCCAGGCCCTCCACCTGGTCCTTCTCCAGGCACCTGGCAATGACCTGCTCATCAGGTGTCAGTCTGATCTTCAGGGCTGGTCCACCTCCGGTGCCCCTTCTGTGTTTATTGATCTTGGCCACCTTCTCCTTCACAAGATGCCGCAGGTCATTGATCTTCTTGGCTATCTTGTCTGGGGTCCGGTTGGCATAGCCAATGGCACTCACCTCCGCTGCAATCTGTGCCAATATTTGATCCTTACGGACCTTGCTGGTCGAGCCACTTTCCTTGCCGTGGAGGTACTTATTATATTTTGTCATGGCATCAATAATGACCGCCTTCTCCTCATTATTAAAGTTTTTTATCCCTCCTATCTTTAGACGCAGCTTCAGACATCTTTTTTGATAAGAACAAGGCAAAAGTAGCCACACCAAACGACCAAAACCAGCAGGTGTACTTTTGCACTTGACTGGCGCATGTCTGGGCGGATTTATGCCCTGGGCGGAAACGGTGGGCTGGGTTATCGTGGGGGGAATACGATAGGCGAATTGGCGCGCATGCGCAGTGGGACGCGGGGCATGCGATCACGTGACGGCGCATGCGCCGTTCGTTCGGACCTTAATTTGCATGGGGTCACGCTTCATTTAAATGGACCTCCTTCCCACTTTGAATTACGTCGGGTTACGCCGTCTAAATTAAGTTACGATGGCGCATCGCAGCGCGCATTTGCTTGCTGAATAGGCTGCTTGCCTCTCTAAGTTTCGACGGTGTAGTGTATCTGCGTTGCGCTACGCCCGCCTAATGATGCGCCGAGGTACGTGAATCTGGCCCTAGATGTTTATTTATGCCATTGGAATGCCTGAAGCAAATATTGGTAAAAAGATGAGGGATGGACAGCCGCACTCCAAACCAAACAGGTTGTCTTTATTCAAATCAACAGCAAGAACACAGCAGATCACAGCAATAGGAACAGGAGAATACCGACGTTTCGCACTGGCTTCAGTGCTTATTCATGGCTAACATGCATTGAAACTGTTCAGTATATATAGAGAGCAGAGGCTAGTGTGTGACCTGATTGAATAATTGGCTGAGGGTTGTCCGCAATCATTGGGCACACCAGAAGTCAATATCAGATTACAGACTGCCTATACATATCCAAGGGAACATAAAAAGAAAAAAAGAAAAAACAAATGTGAAATGTTGTTGAACAAAAATCCAAGGTGCCAAAAAACAGATGTGATCCACATAAATATTATTTAGACTAAGCATATATGAGTAAAATAAACATAGTGAGAATAAATACTGTCAAACCTCTTAACAAGACAATATATGCCAGTATAGATGTGGCAACAGGTTAAATAGATCGTGAATATAGAAGAATAAAGCGATGAAATAAATATAAACACGAATACACGTGTGGTGAAATGCTATTTCTAGATTGCCACATTGGCCATATATGCCAAAAAGTGTGTGAATATCTTGGGGGTTAAGCTGTATGAGTGTATAAACTCAAGTATCTATGGTTGCAATGGTGTGTCCATTAAGCAGACCTTCATCCCAATGATGATTCAAAAAAATAAATAAAGGAGGTGTACTATAGATCCTCTTATTAACTAGGAAACCCAGTGATATGTGAGTGTGTATTGATGCAAAGTGATGCATTCTAAAGAAGTAAGTAAAAAATGCAGTGTATATCTATGGTATATTCAAGTGGAGAAAATCTTTTTTTATATATAAAACATTTTTTCATTTTTTTGTTAATTTATTAATTGAGAAAAAAAAATGCTCAATAAAGCAGTGTAGAGCGGTGACGAACCGTCCTGTGAAAATGTGGAAAAGCACAAATGGACAACATATGAAAAAGGACGATTATAGTGTATAACGGAAAATGGGTATGAAAATCCAAAAACTAAATAGTTCCAAAAATGAATATGCGACCTACAGATGCACTCGTAGTATAAAGCCCTGTGGTATAATACCCCATGGAACATGGAAATATTAAACATTGAGATTGTCTGTGTCTGCATATTAATGGATCTGTGAGTCCCGTCATATGTAATTAAATAAAAATAAAAATAAAAATGTGGGAAGGGGGGGAGGGGGGGAGCGTGGGAAGGACGGGGGAGGGGAAGGAACAAAAAAAAAGGGGGGAGGGGGGGGGAGACAAATGTCATGGAAACACGAGCCCGGACTAAACACTAACAGAAACATAATGGGCCAAAGTGAGCATCAAGACTAGAGAATGTGGCTCATACACATATGCAAATATTTAAAAATGCATTTTTTACTTACTTCTTTAGAATGCATCACTTTGCATCAATACACACTCACATATCACTGGGTTTCCTAGTTAATAATAGGATCTATAGTACACCTCCTTTATTTTTTTTTTGAATCATCATTGGGATGAAGGTCTGCTTAATGGACACACCATTGCAACCATAGATACTTGAGTTTATACACTCATACAGCTTAACCCCCAAGATATTCACACACTTTTTGGCATATATGGCCAATGTGGCAATCTAGAAATAGCATTTCACCACACGTGTATTCGTGTTTATATTTATTTCATCGCTTTATTCTTCTATATTCACGATCTATTTAACCTGTTGCCACATCTATACTGGCATATATTGTCTTGTTAAGAGGTTTGACAGTATTTATTCTCACTATGTTTATTTTACTCATATATGCTTAGTCTAAATAATATTTATGTGGATCACATCTGTTTTTTGGCACCTTGGATTTTTGTTCAACAACATTTCACATTTGTTTTTTCTTTTTTTCTTTTTATGTTCCCTTGGATATGTATAGGCAGTCTGTAATCTGATATTGACTTCTGGTGTGCCCAATGATTGCGGACAACCCTCAGCCAATTATTCAATCAGGTCACACACTAGCCTCTGCTCTCTATATATACTGAACAGTTTCAATGCATGTTAGCCATGAATAAGCACTGAAGCCAGTGCGAAACGTCGGTATTCTCCTGTTCCTATTGCTGTGATCTGCTGTGTTCTTGCTGTTGATTTGAATAAAGACAACCTGTTTGGTTTGGAGTGCGGCTGTCCATCCCTCATCTTTTTACCAATATTTGCCTTAGTGCATTGCCTGCACCCTTGGAGTCCTATATTTTTGAAACGACCCTACAATAGACCTACCTTGAGCGGTGATCTTCTCTCTGGAATGCCTGAAGGTGCTCCTTTGGATTTTGGATCTCTATATGCATCCAAGCTGTGAAAAAGTCTCACACATGTTGTATCTCCGTACTCAGAAGGTGTAGCAGAGTGTGTTTTGTGGTATAAGCGGGCTATGCTGTTAACAGCAAACAACTTGTTAAAATGACAACTTTGTAAAGAAAAAATTTTTTTTTATTAAATTTCTTAATTTTTCAAAAAAATGACAAAAAATGACAACTCAAAAAACTCACCATGCCTTATACTAAGTGGGCCGGATTCAGATAGGTTAGCGGATCTTAAGATAGGCGTAACCTATCTGATTTACGATCCGCCGGCGCACGTTTTTGAGGCAAGTGCTTAATTCAGAAAGCACTTACCTCAAAACTTGCGGTGGCGTATCATAAATCCCCCGGCGGAATTCAAATTCCGTGGCTAGGGGGCGTCTACAATTTAAATCAGGCGCGTCCCCGTGCCGATCGAACAGCGCATGTGCCGTCCACGAATTTTCCTAGCGTGCATTGCTCCAAATGACGTCGCTAGGGTGTCCTTGGTTTCGGCGTGAGCGTAACTTGCGTCCAGCTCTTTTCTGAATCGACTTACGCAAACGACGTAAAAATGTAAAACTCTGTGCGGGAACGACGGCCATACTTAACATAGGATACCCCTCACATAGCAGGGGTAACTATACGCCGAAAAAAGCCGAACGCAATCGACGTAAAAAAAAAGCGACGGACGGGCATTCGTTTCTGAATCGGCGGAAATCCTCATTTGCATATTCGTCGCGTGTAAAAAACGAAACGCCACCTAGCGGCCGGCCTGGAATTGCAGCCTAAGATCCGATGGTGTAAGTCACTTACACCTGTCGGATCTTAGGGAGATCTATGTGGAACCTGATTCTATGAATCAGCCGCATAGATCCGACCGACGGAACTCAGAGATACGACGGCGTATCAGGAGATACGCTGTCGTATCTCTATCTGAATCCGGGCCAATGTCTTGGACTGTCTACTTTTCAAAAAGGGGCATTTGAGAGGTAATGTGATGTTCTTGCATTTAAGGGTCTCAAGAAATGAGATAGGCAGTCAGTACACCAGGACTGATACATTTTTAAATATATTGGGCCAGATTCTCAAAAGAATTACGCCGGTGTATCTACAGATACACCGGCGTAATTCGAAAATCCCGCCGGCGTATCATTGTTTTGTATTCTCAAAACAAGATACGCCAGAATTAGGCTAGGATCCGACTGGTGTAAGTCACATCGTAAGTCACACGTCAGATCCTAAATGCAATACTACGCAGGCCGCTAGGTGGCTTTTAC
The DNA here is from genome assembly GCF_905171775.1 of Rana temporaria. NCBI lineage: Eukaryota > Metazoa > Chordata > Amphibia > Anura > Ranidae > Rana > Rana temporaria. The sequence goes on from NC_053489.1 coordinate 422,146,327, forward strand.
GTCGATTTCAGCGTCGCATATTCAAATGAGCCGAATACGCCGATTCCCGAACGTTTTTGCGCCGCTTCGCTGTAGTTTACGTAGTTTCCGTAAGCGTAAGGTTACCCCTGCTATATGAGGGGTAACCTTACGTCGGTCCGCCGTATGCCATGTTAAGTATGGCCGTCAGGGCAGCGTTGGGTTTTTCCATAGTTTACGTCGCTTACGTAACTTGTCGCTATTGGGGCTGTGCGTTAATTACGTTCACGTCGCAACCAATGTATTTGCGGCGTACTACGGAGCATGCGCAGTGGCCTATGTTTAAGGCCGGTGCATGCGCAGTTCGTTCGGCACGGGGGCGCGCTTAATTTAAATACAAGCCGCCCCCTTTGATTTACGCGGGGATACGCCGCACCATTTAGACTACGCCGCCGCAAATTACGCAGCAAGTGCTTGGAGAATACGGCACTTGCTCCAGTAAGTTGCGGCGGCGTTGTGTTAATGGCATACGCTACGCCCCGCTCGTAGATACGCTGATCTACGAGAATCTGGCCCATTGTATATACCATAGTTTGTAGACTGACTAGGGTTATTTAATGAAAGAACTGTAGCAGAAAGATTTTTTTCCTAGATTTATGAAGAAAGTATACTAATTTGCAAAATGTTATACTAGGAACTACTCTTTTTTTGTTTTTGTTTTTGTTTATATAGCAAAAAACAAAAGCACAGTGGTGATTAAATATCACCAAAAAAATTATACAAATTAAATTTGGGTACTTGCCATTCAAAATGTGACAGCACTAAAATCTGAAAAATGGCCTATGTAGAAAGGGGGTAAAAGTGACCAGCTTTAAGGTGGTAAAGTGGTGTTATTTTTATCTATCAGTTATTTTGGATACACTCTTTTTGTTATATAAAGTGGTAGTAAAGCCTAATTCTAAAATGTTCCCTCCCCCCTCCTCTCCTACCCAGGGAAGGGCTGGCAGGGGGGGCAATGTGGCAATCTCCCCCTGGGCTGGTGACACTATGCACAGCCCCCACTACCAAATGCTGTTTTTGCAGAGCAGGAATATGCCTGCTGGAGCTCTGTTAACACAGCTGTGTCAGCTCCGAGGTAGATGGCTGCTGAGCTATGTGTCGTCTCACATATAGCTCAGCCTCAGTGCACACCAGTGACTATTTACACAATAGTCCACAGCATGCACGCTTAAATTAAGTTTCCCAGAACACCCCTTACATGAGATATGATGTATATGGGGTCTCTGTGCGGACTCTGATGTAAGGGGGGCCTCTGTGCGGACTCTGATGTGATCTTGTGATCCTGAAAAATCTTAGACTGTTTTCCTCGATCCATCACTTTTCCACGCTCTATAAGCCACTTGACTGGACTTGCCCCCCAGGCCTAAGGCTGCCAGCCCTCCCCTGCTCCTACCTATCCTGCATACCCTGTGTAAAAAAGATCTGTGTATTTACCTTTTTTTTTATCTGCTCCAGTCTGGTCACATTCAGCTCTCTGTATAAGGGACCGTTTAACAACGGCTGTGAGATCCTGGAGCTATGACATCACCCACATCAGCGCTCCCTCCTCTCCCTTACAGCAGACACAGGGAAGCAAGAGCTGCTGGATTATGTGACCTGACCAGAGCGTATTAAAATAAAATGTAAATGCACTTATCTTTTTTTATACAGCGGAAGGGAACATTTTTAGGAATAGTTAGTTATGATTTTCTTACATTTTAAGTAAAATAAATATGAGATATTTTGAATTATGAGTCTCTAAACCCAGTTCTTGCCTTGATGTTTAATATCCTGTTAACTGTTTCCCTGACAACCAGTGGCGGTTCGTCCATAGAGGGCGCTGGAGCGCCGCCCCCTCTGGCTCTCACCGCCACTGAGTCAAATAACATAGATTCATGCATTGCACGAATCTATGTTATTTTCGCCGCTGCCGCTGTTATTCAGATGGTCGGCGCTCAATGTCCGGCTATCTGAATAACGCCAGCTGGTTGGCTGTAGGGAAATGTCTATCAAAGCCAACGGCTCTGATAGGCTTTCCCAATACAGCCCCCGGGTCCCGGAATCTTATTCTCGGAGCGCACAGACTGTACGCCCCTTGAATAAAATGACAGGCGCCTCAGCCAATCAGGTTGGCCGGTTCTGGCTACCTGTAACCTGATTGGCTGAGACGCCTGTCAGTCATCGAGGGCGGGAGAAGACATCGTGGGACGTGGATGCCTGACTCCAGTAAAGGTAAGTGCCGGGCGGGGGGGGGGGGAGGAAGAACGCAATTTACAGGGCACACGGCACAGTGGGGACAATTGGCACAGCGGCGACCATTAAAGGGCACAGTGGCTGCGTTTAATGGCATGGCACAGTGGTGACAATGGATGGCACAGTGGTGACAATGGATGGCACAGTGGCTGCGTTTAATGGCATGGCACAGTGGTGACAATGTATGGCACAGGGGCTGCGTTTAATGGCATGGCACAGTGGTGACAATGGATGGCACAGTGACTGCGTTTAATGGCATGGCACAGTGGTGACAATGGATGGCACAGTGACTGCGTTTAATGGCATGGCACAGTGGTGACAATGTATGGCACAGTGGCTGCTTTTAATGGCATGGCACAGTGGTGACAATGTATGGCACAGTGGTGACAATGGATGGCACAGTGGTGACAATGGATGGCACAGTGGCTGCGTTTAATGGCATGGCACAGTGGTGACAATGTATGGCACAGTGGCTGCGTTTAATGGCATGGCACAGTGGTGACAATGGATGGCACAGTGACTGCGTTTAATGGCATGGCACAGTGGTGCGAATTGATGGCACAGTGACTGCATTTGATGGCATGGCACAGTGACTGCGTTTAATGGCATGGCACAGTGGTGCGAATTGATGGCACAGTGGCTGCATTTGATGGCATGTAACAGTGGCTGCGTTTGGGCACAGTGAGACTGCAATTTTTTTTTCCTTTGCGCCCCCCCAAAAATTTTGAGCACCAGCCGCCACTGCTGACAACTATGCCCATAACCAATGCTCCCTACTGACAAATGCAGTCACAGAACACAGCCATAAATGGGTGCTCAGTTGTCCAGGCATTAAAAAGCACACAGTCAGTGTTTTCCTGTCGTGATGCATGGTGAAATTGTTTTGATTTGCTCATAGAGGTATTTGAACATCTGCAGGGAGCATAACTAATTGGGCTTTTTTTGTTGTTGTTGTTTTTTAGGTCGCAAGATAATTTCAGTTGCCAGGTACAATCTCCTACCCTAGTTAACAATACACTCACTATAATAATTTAAAAAAAGGGTCTAAAATAATGATTCTGTTATGTAAAAAAATTGGAAAACAAATTAGATTTAGATTTTAGCATTTAACCACTTCCATACCAGGCACTTATACACCTTCCTGCCCAAGCCAATTTTCAGCTTTCAGCGCTGTCGCATTTTGAATGACAATTGCGCGGTCATGCTACACTGTACCCAAACAAAATTTTATAATTTTTTTCCCATAAATAGAGCTTTCTTTTGGTGGTATTTGATCACTTATGCGATTTTTATTTTTTGCGCAACAAATAAAAAAAGAGCGAAAATTTTGAAATAAAATATGTTTTTCTTTGTTTCTGTTAATTTATTTTGTAAATAAGTACCTTTACTTCTTCAGTGACGGGCACTGATATGGCTGCACTGACGGGCACTCATAAGGCGGCACTGACAGGCACTGATAAGGTGGCACTGATGGCACCGATAAGGCAGCACTGATGGGCACTGATGATGGGCACTGATAGGCGGCACTGATGGGCACTGATGGGTGGCACTGGTATGCGGCACTGATGGGCACTCATAGGCGGCACTGATGGGTATTCATAGGCGGAACTGATGGGCACTCATAGCAGGCACTGATGGGCACTCCTAGCTGGCACTGATGGGTACTTATGGGTGCCACTGATAGGTGGCATGGACGGGCACTGATAGGTGGGCTCTGATGGGCACAGATGGGAACGAATGAGCACTGATAGGTGGCACTGATGGACACTGGTGGGTGGCACTGATGACACTGGTGGGTGGCATTGCTGGGCATCACAATTTTTGTTTGTGCCATGATGGTGCCAGTCAGTGCCCATTTGTGGGCACTGATTGGCATATGTTATGTATACATTTGTACATGTGGATGGCCATGGGGACTTACCTGGACATCCACATGTTGGGTGCTTCCCTGGTGGTCCTGGGCGGTATCCTGGTGGTCCAGTGTGGGCATCCGAGAGGGGGCTGCGCTGATAAACAATCAGCGCAAACCCCCCTGTCAGGAGAGCCGCCGATCGGCTCTCCTCGTGTCTGTTTACATCGGCTCTTCCTGTTTACATCGTGATCAGCCATTATTGGACATGGCTGATCACATGGTAAAGAGCCTCCGCCGAGCGCGCGGCGGCTGTTATCCAGTTATCAATAGACGTCCAGTCAGGATAATACAACCACTTCCCGGACGTCAATATGCTATTGACCGGGCGGGAAGTGGTTAAAGGGGTTGTTTTATTTTCTAAATAGGTTCCTTTAAGCTAGTGCATTGTTGGTTCACCAACCTTTTCCTTTGATTTCCCTTCTAAATGTTTTTTTTCTTTGTTTTCTTTGTCTAAATTTCTTACTTCCTGTTCCTCCTCAGTAAGCAGTTCTGGCTGACTAACCCCCAGCCAGAACAGCTCGGATAATGGTGTGAAGTTTACTGAGGAGAAACAGGAAGTGAGAAACTCAGACAAAGAAAAAAAATATTTAGGGAAATCGAAGGAAAAGGTTAGTGAACCAACAATGCACTAGCTTAAAGGAACCTATTTAGAAAATAAAAAACAAACCTTTACAACCCCTTTAAAGCTTAACAAATGGAAATATGTTTATTTTTAGGATTGGATGAAGTGGACAGAGATTAGAACACCCGTAAGGTTTGTATTGCTGTCTGTGCCCCAATTAGAGAGATTCATTCTCTCTATTTGTCCTGTTTACTATTATTAATCAAAGTAAAGTAAAAGAAAATAGCAAATTTTCCTCTCACTTCCTGTTTTGTCTATGGGACAAGATGTGAAGGTAAATCTCCACAAAAGAACACAGAGAGCAAACACAAAATTGAAAGGGGTTATAGCCTTTCCTTATTGTATCCAAAATTAAATAAATCAACCAAAGTTTTGCCACTTTAAATTGTGTCTATGGTAAAAATGTAAAATAATATATATATTTCAACAGTGTATGATAATTATTTCTAGCCTACTCCTATTAACTGAAACTATCTTGAAATTTATAAACTTACTTTGTGGCGCGCCCCACAAATTGACTTCTTTGAATTTTGGGACACATGTTCCCTGTGATAGAAACTGGTGGTCACAGAATTCACAAAGCCTGTCTTTTGAACTACAGTGGTACTGAGAGGAGGAGTTTAAAATGTATGTGAACCTTCACCCTGTAATACAACCCATTGAATTTAAAATAGAAAGGCAAAGCATTTGTGTATACATATAAAAAAAAGCATTATAAATGCCTTTTGTTATTTTTTGTTTTTTTATAAATGATCACATATCCTCTGCTCTAAGCTGCATAAGGAGCTTAGGAAGGAAAAACAGCAGGACACTAGTCTTCCCAGTGATTGGTTCTGCAGGGGAATGTTACAGCTCAAGTCTATTCATCGGAGGAGAAAAGGATGAGTTCCAAGCACAGCCAGAAAACTATCTACACGTTTCTGTCATGCCTAGTGTGAATTTAAATGGGGCGGGGACCATTTAAATTAGGCACGTTCCCGCGCCGAACGTACTGCGCATGCTCTGTCCCTAAAATTTCCCGACGTGCATAGCGCTAAATGACGTCGCAAGGACGTCATTGGTTTCGACGTTAACGTAAATGGCGTCCAGCACCATTCACGGACGACTTACGCAAACGACGTGAAATTTAAAAATTCGACGCGGGAACGACGCCCATACTTAACATTGGTTAGGCCACCTAGAGGGCATGCTTAGTTTTACGCGACGTATCTCTACGGACACAACGTAAATTTACAGCGACGGGCAAAGCGGACGTTCGTGAATCGGCGTAACTAGTAATTTGCATATTCTACGCCGACCGCAATGGAATCGCCACCTAGCGGCCGGCCTAGAATTGCAGCCTAAGATCCAACGGTGTAAATCACTTACACCTGTCGGATCTTAGGGCTATCTATGCGTAACCATGAATCAGGCGCATAGATACGACAATCGTATCCCATAGTGTTTACAAAATAGGGGATAGTTTTATTGCATTTTTATTAATTACTTTTTTTTACTACTAATGGTGGCGATCAGCGATTTTTTTTGTGACTGCAACATTATGGCGGACACTTCGGACAATTTTGACACATTTTTGGGACCATTGTCATTTTCACAGCAAAAAATGCATTTAAAATGCATTGTTTTACTGTGAAAATGACAATTGCAGTTTGGGAGTTAACCACAGGGGGCGCTGTAGGAGTTAGGGTTCACCTAGTGTGTGTTTACAACTGTAGGGGGGTGTGGCTGTAGGACTGACGTCATTGATCGAGTCTCCCTATAAAAGGGATCACTCGATCGATACGCCACCACAGTGAAGCACGGGTAAGCCGTGTTTACATACGGCTCTCCCCATTCTTCAGCTCCGGGGAGCAATCGCGATGGAATGGCTATGAACGAATAGCCGCGCCGTCGTCCCGGATCGCTCCCCGCAGGTATCCGACCGCCGCATGTAGCGGGGGGTCGCGATCGGACCCCCGATCGCGTACATGTATGCCCATATGCCTGTACGTGCCATTCTGTGGACGTACATATACATGCGGCGGTCGGCAAGTGGTTAAGGGCTTTGTAGTGCAAAGTGGATTTACCCTTAGTAAATAACCCCCAGTGTCTATGCAAAGGGCATCCCCCTACTTTTTATACTCACCCCCCCTGCTGCTCCTTCCATCTAAGCAAGCATCCACAATACCAAGCACTTCCTAGCATGGAAGGGCTTGTGACCTCCTCCCTTGTGACAATTCTCATTTCTAGCAACCTACCACTAGATCCTAGTGCTGCCACATGACTAGGAGAGTGATGTCACCATTTCCCTGGACTGTTCACACCAGTCATTTCAGTGCAGACTGTAGAGTAGAAAGGAGAAGGGACGAGAGATCACTGATAATGTGGGAATGGGGGGTCTCTCTTTGCATATGACAAGGTTGCAGTCTCCTTAAAGGGGAGTTCCACCCATAAATATAACATTACATCAGTAGTTTTAAAAAAATGTCATTAGTCCATTTTTTTTTAGATGCCTTCAAAGTGTTGTTGCTAGGCAGAATAGTTAATCTTCCCACTTCCTGCACCTAGGTGCTTAATGCTTCCTAACCTACACCGCAAAGACTCCTGAGAATATAGTGGGTGTAAATTTCCAGGAGTCTGTGCATTCCCCAGTCTCAAAGAATCATGTGACTTGGACAGCACAGGTGCTGAAACCTGATCTGACACTGCTTGTGCAGCACTGAGCATGTGCGAGATTTGCAAGGCTGAAATCCATGAAGTCATACAGTCTGGCTTCATGATGCCCACACTTAAGATGGCCCCAGTCAATTTCTATTTTATAAAGTGTCTAAATGCTGTAACAACCTAACAAAACGGACCTTAGTTTACAGACTAACTTTACTAGAATACATTAAGCATGTGTATTACAGGGGTATTTATATTTAAAAAGTGAAATTGTGGCCGGAACTCCGCTTTAAAACATTTTCAGCTATGAATAGCTTCCAAACCCACCTGCTATTTCTGAGAACCCAGAACCACCTAAAATTATTTCAGAAAGTAGCACAGAGAACATTCAAAATTCATCTTCTCCCAATCTCCCTATGAGCAATGAACCAAAAAGACCTCAACTCTGAGTCTTTGTGAGTTCAGGGTTGTTAAATTCCAGCCAGTAGTGTGGATGAATAACAATAAATAAAATATGGAATAAAAAGGGAAGAGGTAGCTATTTTACAACAGCAAAAAATAATAATAACAACTTATAATATATACAGCAGTCACGATCTGCAGCTTGCACAAAGGCAAATTATGGCTTATGCACGGTTTGCTAAGTAGTACCATATATTAGTTTTTGTGCTAACAACATTTATCCAGGGGCTATAAAGATACATATGTCAAGAAAAACAAGGTGTAAGGAGAATTTACATTGATTCGTTATTGATTTGTGTTGGCAGCTTGTATGTTACTTACAAACTGGAGTATAGAAATTCACTCTAGGACTGCTTTATATCTTCAGGGTTTTGAGTTTATAGATTGTACACAAAAATACCACTTAAACCAAAGCAAGATAACCGCTTCTGAAACAACAATGCAATTTATTTTTTCTAGCTAAAATTACTTGTAGAAAAATTTCCACGTAATTTCACACCTCTTAACCAATGAAAGGTTCGAGTAACATGATAGAGTAAAACCATTACTGTAGCAACATATAATGATGCTGTTGTTCAGGATACAGACACTTTCTCAGTGCCTTCAGTTTTGTTATATGACAAGTTGACAACATAAAAGTTAAGAATCAACAGATTAACTAGACAAGGAAGATTAAAGTTAGAAGCAATGATGCAAACAGGTTTAGGATGGCAAAGAAATTGTATACACTGCAGAATAATACAAAGCAGATTATTAAAGCTGCACAAACATGGACTCTTCACAGAAATGTAATTGTAGACATGTGCAGACTTGAATATTTTGTTTTGTTTTTTCGTTTTCATTTGGAAAATAAATTTATTTAGTTACTCCCGAAAATCGTTTTGATTTATTTCGTTTTTCGTTGGGGAATAGCTTTCGTCTGAAAATCCAATAATACTTGGTTTCTGTTGAATAGTCAAAAGAATATTCGCCGGAACGTCGAATCTTTGTTGGTTTCGGTCTAATAGCCAAAAAATATTCGACGAAACGTCGAATCTTTACGTCGAATCGTACATTTCCGTTCGAATATTCCGCCTACAAGAATTCTAATGTTGTATGACTAGTAATAATGTCGAATCTATTCTCTATAATGTCGAATCTATTTTCTCATAAATCGAAATCTATTCTCTGTAATGTTGAATCTATTATTTCTATAGTGTCAAATCTTTTCTCTATAATGTTGAATCTTTTCTCTATAATGTCGAATCTTTTCCCTATAATGTCGGATCTCTCTATATCGAATTTTTACCACAACGAAAATGAAAATAAAGCATTTTTTATGTCGGATCTTTCGGTTTTCGTTTCTTGCACTTTCGTTATCGTTGGTTAAAACGATAACGAAAAAAACAGATTTTCGTACGAAAATGCATTCTAACGAAAACGAATGCACATGTCTATGTAATTGTCACTCAACTTGAGGAACATGTGGCTGCATAGTATAGTTTAGTAGGGATAGGCCCAATGTTCGATTGCTCGTAGAACAAACGAACATATAGGGCGCTGGCGGGACCTTTGCCCACCACAGAGCGCCCCATAATGCGCAGTGATGACAGGGGAATCAGCAATTGTCTTCTCCCGGCGGGGGGAGGGTGGTTGGGGGGGACAAGGACGGCAGACAGTAATTATCACTAGTGGCTATAGGAGCTGCTAGCGATATTTGTAAGTGAAACTGGCAGTTTGGTTTTACCCAAGCTGATTGATCAATTAACTGGTACATTTAGCATGCCCATTAATTGTTATGCCGCGTACACACGATCGGTCCATCCTATAAGAACGGTCTGATGGACCATTTTCATCGGTTAACAGGTGAAGCTGAATTGATGGTCAGTCGTGCCTACACACCATCGGTTAAAAAAACGATCGTGTCATAACGCGGTGATGTAAAACACAACGACGTGCTGAAAAAAATTAAGTTCAATGCTTCCAAGCATGCGTCGACTTGATTCTGAGCATGCGTGGATTTTTAACCGATGGTTGTGCCTACTAACGATCGTTTTTTTCCTATCGGTTAGGTATCCATCGGTTAAATTTAAAACAAGATTGCTTTTTTTTAACCTATGGATAAATAACCGATGGGGCCCACACACGAACGGTTTGGTCCGATGAAAACGGTCCATCAGACCGTTCTCATCGGTTTGATCGATCGTGTGTATGCGGCATTAGAATCTCATTCAGTTCCTGCTGAACCAAACTGTGTACGGCCGGCCTAACTCAACCCTATATTATGAGGTGATTTGTTAATCATTGTAGCATTGCATATTTATTTTGATACCCAACAACAAACTTCTCAAATTTGTCCCCTTTTGATCTGTTAAATATGTTATTGAAAATGTTTTGTTATATCTGTTCCAAAAGGACAAACAAATACCTATTGAATTATTCAGACACCTAGTGAGTTGATAACTATCCTGTTCCTTTCTCACCATTTTCAGTTAGCATAGTTCCCGTTCTTACAGTGAATAAGTACTGTCACCCTAGGTCAGGGTGGGTGTTACTGGCAGGTAAAAATAAAGAAAAAAAAGCTTGAAAAATAAAACAAAATCTAAAGATAAATTGCAATATATAACATTTTGTTCTTGGGTTCACAAATTGTATTTTCTAACACATTGTTTCCAGTCAGGGCCTTTAGATCATTTCACCATAGCAATCCTTTTTTTATTCCCCTAAAAAATTACTTTGTAAACACACTTTGACAGCCCAAGATCACTTTTCAGGATGCTTTGTCTGTGAACAAAGGTGTCTAATGATAAATCTAAAGGGCGAGACTAACTAAGAAGGAAATTTGGGACCTCTAATGAAGCATGCGATAAACATGGATACCAATTATGTCTGACAGGTAGTTTATAATAGTAAAACTTCTATATATCAATGTAAACAAGGAATAATTTATGTATAAAACAAATAGGTTTATTCCATAACATGTAATACATAGAAGCATAATAGCAAAATAAATGGTAATACATAAAATAACAGACTCATTTGATCCATGTGCATAAGTTGTAGAGCCATATATCGTAACAACAGCATAATACAATATAGGTTATGAGATGTTCATGGGATGTAAACACCTAGGTAGAATCCAATTGTTTGACGCGTTCATGGAACAGCTCCACTCATCAGGAGCAGATGCAATGCAAAAATCTAAAATTGGTAATAGATAATGATAATTATCAATGGGTCTCAGCATGGGAGAGGGGGTACAAAAAAAGTGGAAAGAAACCCACCCTACTATGGTCAAGTCAGAATCTGGATATGTGACGTGGGCCAGCCGGGGTGATCATCGGTCCCGGGAGCTGAGGTGATAAACACCAAGGCATAAGATGACAACTCATCAAGGATCAAATTTACCAAGGAATGAGGTAGCCCGTATAAGAGGAGTGATGTGTATAGCATCAACATAAATCTATGTAAATAGATAAAATAATATATATATTATATTTACAGTGCCTTGCAAAAGTATTCACCCCCTTGACATTTTTCGTGTTTTGTTGCCTCACAAACTTTGAAGATTTTTTATTTATTTTTTATTGTGACACAAACAACAAATAGGACAAAATAACAGAAAATGTCAATGTGCATAACTATTCACCCCCCTAAAGTCAATACTTTGTAGAGCCACCTTTTGCGGCTATAACAGCTCCAAGTCACTTTGGATAAGTCTCTATGAGCTTGCCACATCTTGCCACTGTGATTGTTGCCCATTCCTCCTTGCAAAACTGCTCCAGCTCCTTCAAGTTGGATGGTTTGCGCTTGTGAACAGCAATCTTTAAGTCTGACCACAGATTTTCTATTGGATTGAGGTCTGGGCTTTGACTAGGCCATTTCAACACATTTACATGTTTCCCCTTAAACCAAGTGTTGCTTTAGCAGTGTGTTTGGGGTCATTGTCCTGCTAAAAGGTGAACCTCCGTCCTAGCCTCAAATCACACACAAAGTGGCACAGGTTTTGCTCAAGAATATCCCTGTATTTAGCACCATCCATCTCAACTCTGACCAGTTTCCCAGTCACGACTGCTGATGGTGTTCTTTGGATAATGACATTGGGGGTTATTTACGAAAGGCAAATCCACTTTGCACTACAAGTGCACCTGGAAGTGCAGTTGCTGTAGATCTGAGGGGAAGATCTGAAATGAGGGGAAGCTCTGCTGATTTTATCATCCAATCATGTGCAAGCTAAATTGCTGTTTTCTATTTTCCTTGCTTGCCCCCCTCGGATCTACAGCGACTGCACTTCCAAGTGCACTTGTAGTGCAAAGTGGATTTGCCTTTCGTAAATAACCCCCATAGTGTCTTCTTTGATGGCCAAAAAGTAAAATTTTAGTCTCATCGGACCAGAGCACCTTCCTCCATACATTTTGGGAGTCTCCCACATACCTTTTTGCAAACTCAAAACGTGCCATTTTGTTTTTTGCTGAAAGTAATGGCTTTCTTCTGGCCACTCTGCCACAAAGCCAAACTCTATAGAGCACATGGCTTATTGTCGTTCTATGTACAGATACTCCAGTGTCTGTTGTGGAACTCTGCAGTTCCCCAGGGTTACCTTAGGTCTCTGTGCTGCCTCTCTGATTAATGCCATCCTTGCCCGGTCTGTGAGTTTTGGTGTGCGGCCGTCTCTTGGCAGGTTTGCTGTTGTGCCATGTTCTTTCCATTTGGTTATGATAGATATGATGGTGCTCCTAGGGTTCATCAAAGATTTGGATATTTTTTATAACCTAAACCTGACTGTACTTCTCATCAACATTGTCCCTTACTTGTTTGGAGAGTTCCTTGGTCTTCATGGCAGGGTTTGGTTAGTGGTGCGTCTTGCTTAGGTGTTGCAGCCTTTATCATTGACAGATCATGTGACACTTAGATTGCACACAGGTGGACATTAGTTCACTAATTATGTGTCTTCTGAAGGTAATTGGTTGCACCAGAGCTTTTTATGGGCTTCATAACAAAGGTGGTGAATACATAGGCACATGCCAATTATCAGTTTTTTATTTCTGAAAAATGGTTTTATGCAGGGATCCTCAAACTACGGCCCTCCAGCTGTTCCGGAACTACATATCCCACGAGGCATGGTAAAACTCTGACATTCACAGACATGACTAGGCATGATGGGAATTGTGGTTCCTGAACAGCTGGAGGGCCGTAGTTTGAAGACCCATGGTTTTATGTATATCAGGTAGGTATGTGAGTAACACAACAAAAATGGTTCCCAGTAATAGTGAAAAGGGAGAGCAACAAAGTATACAAGATAAACCTGAATATGATTTTAAGAATTACAAGTGACACAATAGATCCATAAAGCAAGAAAAGGAAAAAGGGACAAAATCTAACCTACAGTGTGAAAGAGCAGAGAAAGGGAAAAAAAAGTAAAATTACTAATATTCTTAGTCAATGTACTAGACTAAAATTGCATAGTGTCCACACAACCAGCCACAAGAAGTGATAGAACACGCTGAGGGAAGTATAAATGCTCAAAAACAGCCAACGGGGAACCACCAACGTCACGCCGGTGCGTGAGGGGAGAGGAGACGCCATGCGTGGTGAATACTTTTGCAAGGCACTGTATACCAGTAAAAGTGATTAGTTATAATTCATTAGATTAATTCAAGATCCACAAGATCTCCCCCTTTCCACTCCAGAGTTCTAATTTGTTGGACTACTGAACATTTCCCCCTTATATTATAGAGATGAGGGAAGTTGTACAGTCCAGCAACAGAGAACTGAAGCAGGGCTGACAGCAATGTTTGGGATTTTGGTAAAGAAGTGGCAGTCTTTTCTCTACAGAATGGTTAGGAACTTTCTGTATTTCTCGCAGAACAACAGGTTTTTGCTTGCAGCATTTTAAAGATACACAAATGGGTAAATGCCCATGCATTGCAAAGATATATTGCATCTTTCCTAAAACTGTAGTTCACATATAATTCTTATTGTATAGTTACTGTACGTTGGTCCAGCTTGGACCAAAGTATACAGTACATATCTCATAGAGATCCCTGTGGAAGCTGCAAATTACTGTGGTAGTCACAAGATCCAGTGCTGTTGCCCTTCTGCACAGTAACCACAGGCAGTGGCTTGATTGGCATTAGCACCTCTCCACCTTGTCCAGTCAGAGAAAATCTCGAATTAATTGAAATAAAATACAAGGTGTTCTGTATTTAAGCAAGCAACTCCCTGTGGTTACTATGCAGAAGTGTGGCAACTCAGCCTTGGACCAAGAAGACTGCTGCTATGATCGTAGTAGCAGCAACTACTACAGTTATTTGCAGTTTCCACGGGGATTGATCAGGTATGAGATATGCATACTTATATAGGTCCAAGCTGGTCCAAGTTGGTCCAGAGATATGCATACTTACATTGGTCCAAGCTGGTCCTAGTTCACTTTCCTACTAGGGCCTGACTTCCGTTCAGCTCCAGGCAAATATTATTCCATGTATGGGCAGGCAGGTTGTACACAAGTCGATCTATCCATTGGAAATTTTCTCTTGATCAGCCCCACCAGCTGTAGCTGTCGGGGCTGATCTATGTATTCTGATGGCGGGGAAGTCTCCCCACTGTCAGGATGCAATAGAAAGGCGCTGTCATTTTCTTTCATTCAACCTGCTAAAAAGACAAATAATGTATGGCCAGCTTTAACCGCTGCTGGACCGACCGCCACACATTTACTGCAGCAGGGCAGCCGGAATACGTGCAACATACAATAGCATACTTGGGGGGCACACCCTAAAATGCATTTAAATTCAAGATGGTGCTTTTATTAGACCAACAAACAGTACAAAACACATTATAGCGCACACATTCAAGAATTACATTTATCTTGCAAGGCTAGTTAAAAACACCTGAACATATTCAAAAAAATACGGGGGGCTTGGTCACACTATATGGTATGGTGCTAACAGGGCCGGCCTTTGCGGTGTGCAGGTTGTGCGGTCGCTCAGGGCGCCATAGCAACATGGGTACCTGACGACCTGCACAGATTCCGATGGTCACAGTCAGATTCGGCGGCGCAGCGCCCCCCCCCCCCCCCCCGCGCGACTGAATATGACTTAGCGCCGTTAGCGGGCGCCGGGTGGCATGCTTGGTGACAGCCGGGAGGCAGCTGCAGGCACACAGCAGGCATGGAGGGTGCAAGTCGTCAGCACACCCGGGACCCGGCAGCAATAATCCCCCTTCCCTTTGCAGCGCCGCGGGTCTGATGAGTCTCAGCTGCCTGTGACTGTCTGTCTCAGTCACAGGCAGCCCAGCACAGTGCAGCCGCCTCCCCCTTTTCCTGTGCTGTGTGTGTGCAGCACGTGGCTCAGATGATCTATATTGTGTGTGTGGGGGGGGGTTCTGCATTGTGGGGGGTCTGTATTGTGTGTGGGGGGGGGGTTCTGCATTGTGGGGGGTCTGTATTGTGTGTGGTTCTGCATTGTGGGGGGGTCTGTATTGTGTGTGTGTGGGGGGGGGGGGGTTCTGCATTGTGGGGGGGTCTGTATTGTGTGTGGTTCTGCATTGTGGGGGGGGGTCTGTATTGTGTGTGGGGGGGGTTCTGCATTGTGGGGGGTCTGTATTGTGGGGGGGAGGGGGTTATGTATTGTAGGGGGAGGGGGTTCTGCATTGTGGCGGATCTGTATTGTGTGTGGGGGGGTTCTGCATTGTGGGGGGTCTGTATTGTGTGTGGGGGGGGTTCTGCATTGTGGGGGGATCTGTATTGTGTGTGGGTGGGTCTGTATTGTAAGGGGGGTTTGCACTGTAGGGGGGGACTGTAGGGGGATGGGTCTGCACTGTAGGGGGAGACTGTAGGGAGGTCTGCGTGACATGCAGGGGGTCCAGAGCGGTTAGGGGGGTGTCTGTGTAACATATAGGTGTCTAGAGCTGTGGGGGGCTGTGTAATGTAAAGTGATGCAGGGTGTTGTATAATGTAAAGGGGTCCAGAGGTGCAGTTGTGGAGAGGGGTACACAGTAGTGACAGAGATATTGAAGGATGCAGGGGGCACAGTGGGATTTTAAATTTTACCGTGGGGGGGGGCAGACATAGGATCCGTCCCGGGTGCCAAATGCTCTAGGTACAGCCAGGCCACAGGCGGATTCTGCAGGAATGACAGCGTGGGCGGCTGTCCCTGCCTTGTTAGGAGTCGGAGATCACTGTCACTGGCAGTCTGTGGGTTACTCATTAAGATTGCCGCCGCTCGGCAACAGTGCGGCGGCCATCTTTAAAACTGGACAAAGTACTGGCAGGCCACAGGCGTATTCTGCCGGAAAGACGGCGTTGGCGGCTGTCCTTGCCTTACTATGAGGAGCAGGAATGAGGAGCTCATATGCCATGCGCACTGAGAAGACAAAGGAGCGCAAGAATCCACAGAAGCAGGCAGCGGATGTAAAAACTTTTTTCTGTAAGTAAATTCTTTTTTTATAAATGCAGTGTACTGCTTATTGTCTGTTTTTGTATTTTCTTATTTAAATAGGGTGTTTCTTAAAGGAACAGTAAATACAAAAGTTAAAAAATACTTTACTGTAATTATGTTTGATATTTGATAGTAAATTTACAGGTAGTGGTATTATACCATGTGATTTATTTTTTATGTGGCGTTATTATACCATGTGATTTATTTTATATGTGGCGTTATTATACCATGTGATTTATTTTATATGTGGCGTTATTATACCATGTGATTTATTTTATATGTGGCGTTATTATAGCGTGTGATTTATAGTATAGGCAGTGTTATTATAGCGTGTCATATACAGTATAGATGGCGTTATTATGTGAATAAAAGTTGTATTTTTATCATAGCTTGTAATCTGTTTTTTGGGAATGGAAGGCTTTAAATGGAGCCGGTATTGGAGAAAGGTGTGGACACTGAAAGGGCGTGGTTATGGAGGGGTGTGGTTACTGAGGGGCGTGGTCACTAGGGGGCGCTGTAAATCTTTCTCGCACAGGGCGCCTAAAGGCCTAAGGCCGGCCCTGGGTGCTAAGGCCATTTACTGCAACAAAGTACCCCGATTAGTGGGTCCTACCCTAGTAATAGAATGAAAGATCCTGCGTCTCAACCATAGGAGCCAAACTCTTCTATGTGGTAGAATTGAAGGGATTCCTCCTATGCATTGGTCACTACTAATAGTAACTACGCAATGACATACTTGTATGTTGTTTCCTCTTTGGGGTCTGAGGCACGCGCCGCCGGTCAACCCGCTCCCGCTGTGACTAGATAGAGCGGGAGCCAATCAGCAGGTCTGCAGCCGCAATGGCCACCGGGGATCCGCCAATTGTTTACTGGAGAGTATGTAAACAAGGCAGACCGCCGTTCTATCATAGAGGAAGAGAGAGATCTTGTGTTTCTGATAATCAGGAACACAGATCTCTATCTTCCTCCAATTAAACCATTCCCCTCACAGTTCGAAAGCATTCCCTAGGAGCACACTTTTTGCCCCTAATGTTAACCTCTTCTCCGCCAGTATCATTTATACAATGACTGTGCATTTTTTTTAGCACTGATCACTCTATTAGTGTCGCTGGTCCCCAAAAAGTGTCACTTAGCGTCCAATGTGTCTGCCGTAATGTAGCAGTCCTGATAAAAATAGCTGATCATTGCCATTACTAGTAAAACAAAAAATAAAAATGCCATAAAAATATCCCATAGTTTGTAGACACGATAACTTTAGCGTAAACCAATCAATATACGTTTATTATGATTTTTTACCAAAAACACGTAACAGAATACACAAATTGATGAAGATTTTTATTGGGTATGGTTTATAGCAGAAAGTAAAACATATTATTTTTTTTTTTTTAATTGTCAGTCTTTTTTTGTTGATAACGCAAAAACTAAAAACCGCAGAGGTGATCAAATACCACCAAAAACATACATTTTGTTTGGGTACGGCATCGCATGAACGCGCAATTGTCAGTTAAAGCGACGCAGTGCCGTATCGCAAAAAATGGCCTGGTCATGAAGGGGGTGAAGTGGTTAAAGTGGAAAAGTGGAAAATGTAAAAATAAATAAAGAGAAAACATGTTACACTTACCTGAAAAAAAATCAAAAGGGCACTAACTGGACAATTAAGTGAGATGTGAACCAAATTAATTAAATCGCTCAATTAAATTAATAGGTAAATAATGGTATAAATAAATTAAACCATCTAATGTATAATTAAATGTAAACAATAAAATGTGCACAATAAACAAATTGTCAATCAATGCAATGTATAATCTGTTAAAGTTCATGATTTCTGTGTGTGATCACTCTGAAATAATAAGGTGCTCCCATGCTCCAAAACAACAGTGCTCCACCCGTAGTGAGAAATGAATTGACTCACCACATCCGGCCAGCAAGTGACCATCAAACTTGGATATTAAAAATACCGCTCCAATCAATTCATAGGTCAATCTCCATCATATTCACCATCCACCTCTTCTCCTCATGTGGTATATGGATGGATACGGCCACGACCAGATCACCAATTTTGTTTTGGAGCATTGGAGCACCTTCTTAGGATCACGATGTTGGAGATTTTATTTCAGAGTGATCACACTTTAACTGATTATACATTGCATTGATTGACAATTTGTTTATTGTGCACATTTTATTGTTTACATTTGATGGTTTAATTTATTTATACCATTATTCACCTATTAATTTAATTGAGTGAGTTAATTAATTTGGTTCACATCTCACTTAATTGTCCAGTTAGAGCCCTTTTGATTTCTTTTCATTTAAAGCGGGGGTTCCGCGGGAAAACGTTTTTTTTTTTTAAAGATTAATCTCCTGCAGTTTAGCTAGCAAATAGTTTACTCACCAGTCCTGTTCTTGCTGCCGCCAGGATGTTCATTTCCCCCGAAAAAGATGTTTTATAAAAATGTAAGATGGACGTTGCCATCTTAATTGCGGGCACTCTGAAGCCCTCCTGTATTTAGTTCCGGGATGCGGTGAATGCTGATGTCCCAGCATTCACCGCTCTATCCCGTGCATGCGCAGTGTTGACGGCGAGCTGCGCCATCAACACTGCACAGTTGCCTGTTTTCCAGAATTTAAAATGGCCGAATTGTATCCTCCCTCGTCACATGACCGGCTACAGAGTCATGTGACGTGTCAAATCTCGCGAGAGTTTGTCTCTTGCTCGTTATCAGAATATCCTAGTCAGCATGATGAGACACTCGTCATGAATACCATGATTCAATGCGGCGATCGCGACACGCCCAGTCCTGCACAGATTTAAACCAGGAAGTGCCTGGTTCAGGACACAGAAAGGAGGTATGTAATCGTTTAAAAAAATGTTTAACTGCGACTTTGGAATATACATGCAGAGCACTATTGTTTAAGGAGAACTTGTAAATTTGGGTGAACCTCCACTTTAATTATTAGGTTACACTAATTTTAGGAGCAGCACTGGCATACATATTGCACCAGTTTAAAGTTGGCTCCCTTGTTTTTATTCTAAATGTTATTATAATGTGTAATGGTTTTGCACAGAGCAGCCCCCAACGTTACCTATCTTTCATGGCGCATTGGGTGACTCTGCTGGCAGCTGGGAAGGATGCAGGACAAAGTACAGTAGTGTTGGAGGTTGTTCCGCCACCACGTCTCCAAAGTGCTACTACTGGTGATTCTGACACACCTCTCTCCTCCACCCCCTCCTCTTCTTCTTCCTCCATGGCCTCTTCCTGCGCTGATTTGTCCTTGCAACCAGCGGGGCTCCGTAGGTGTTCAAGGGGCTCAATCCCCTTCTCAGGTCCCTCGTTGGCACTCTGAACTCTACTCTGCCTCTAGAACCACTTTAAACCAATGATGGCCAATCAACTAGCATCAACAAGCATCTTCAAAAGGAGGTCAGCAATTGCAGCCGCCATATTTCTTTCATTACAGGTTTCCTTCAAAGGGTAGCTACCACATTGTAAATGTTGGCACCTGAGTGCATGACTTGCCATTTATACCTATTGCAAAGAGCAAATAG
The DNA here is from genome assembly GCF_905171775.1 of Rana temporaria. Lineage (NCBI taxonomy): Eukaryota > Metazoa > Chordata > Amphibia > Anura > Ranidae > Rana > Rana temporaria. The sequence continues at coordinate 422,166,177 of NC_053489.1, forward strand.
CACTGTAACATCTTTGTATCTGATTATTGAAAAATATTGGGTTATGTTTTTGTCTACTAAATATGTTAGTTCACACGTAGCGCACTTGATGTTTCTTGCAATATAAGTAAATGTTTGACAGATATTGTACAGGTAACAACAAATTATGATTTGATTACAATTTTCTCAAAATAGTTTTCTCAAAACAGTTGCTAGTTTACAGAATTCCTAGGATAGATTAAATGGCTTTGCTATACTTGCAACGAGAGGCTCTGTTAATTTTTTATTTGGCATCTTGCTTCTACCCTTAAGGGAAATCAAGTAATTCTAGGAAAGCGCTTTGTGTTTGGTAATTTGACAGTTATCTGGAAGTAATTATTTCACACAATTAGATGCTTTCTTTACAGCTTTTATTGCAAACTCTATATACAGAGCAATATTAATCTTTGCAATGGGAGTAATCAGGAGCATTTTCCCATACAGAGTTCAAAGTTTGCAAATGTGGAAATCCCCATGTGCAGAGAATTGAAGAAACTATGAATAAACAAAATGTTCTTGGGCCCAGACTGTTCATTCAGTGCTGCATTGTAAGGGTAGAATTTTTAACATGTGTTCCATAGAATTTTTTTAGGGAGAAAGGGGAGTGGATTATGGAGGCCGTGTAGTCTTGAAAAGAGAGAAACTGCGGAGTGGATCTAGGGAAAACCAGGGCTTTTTTTTAGCGGGAATGCAGGGGAACGCAGTTCCGGCACCTCCAGAACTAAATATATGTAATGGCAAGGGGTGCTGGAGGATCTATTGATGTTGGTGCTGGGGAATCTTTTTTTGCTGGAGGGAATCTATTTGCTGAGGATGGGGGAATCTATTGTTGCTGGGTGAGTCTTATCTTGCTGGGGGGATTTACTGTTGAAGAAGGGGTCTTTGTTGCTGGCTGCTGGAGAATCTATCAATGCTGGCTACTGGGCAATCTATTGTTGCTCGAGGGGACTTATTTGATTTGTGCGGGGGGGTGGTATTGTTGCAGTGGAGGTCTGTTGCCAGTGAGGGTTGTATTGTTGCTGAGGTGGGTCTTATGTTGCAGGGGGTCAATCATTGCTGGAGGGAGGGGTCTAGTATTGCTGGCTGCTGGAGGGTCTATTGATGCTGGCTGTTGGGAGTGTATTGTCACTGGGGTGTCCATTGTTGCTAAATCCATTTTACTACTTTTCTTGTTATCATTAACAAATTCCATACAAAATACTTAGCACTATAAAATGACACTTGGTTCTGTATTCTCTAAAAGGGGTGGTACTGGGAGGTGGGTAGGAGGTGGAACCAAGGAACAGTGCTTGGAGGTGGGTAGGGGACGGAGTCAAGGGGTGACTCAGAAAGGAGGAGTTTCTGCACCTATTCTCTGGAGAAAACCATAACATTTTTATGAGTGCTTCTTCAGCTCTGTGTGAGAAAAAGAAAGATTGTCAGGACCGTATTTTCTTCTAGACAAAAACTATTACCTTAAAGTGGTTGTAAACCTCATTCATGAAATCCGAGCAAAGCACATTCTGTACTGTATATCTGTAGTGTTTATTTATCTCTCTCCAAAGCTCTAATGCCGCGTACACACGACCGTTTTTCAGGATGTAAAAAAATGACATTTTTAATGGTCTAGAAAAAACAAAGGTTTTTTCAACCCGATCGTTAAACCGGCCTTGCCTACACACGATTGTGAAAAAAAATGCTCTAGCAAAGCGCGGTGACGTACAACACGTACGACGGCACTATAAAGGGGAAGTTCGATTCGGATGGCGCCACCCTTGGGACTACTTTTGCTGATTTTGTGTTAGTAAAAGACGATTCGCGCTTTTCAGTCTGTTACAGCGTGATGAATGTACTTACTCCATTACGAACGCTAGTTTTACCCGTTTCATAACTTACTTCTGAGCATGCATGTTTTTTTTCACGTCGTTAAAGCCCATACACAACCATTTTTTAGACGTTAAAAACCACAATGTTAAAAACAACGTGAAAAATTAGAGCATGTTCTAAATTTTTAATGCCCATTTTTTACATCAGGAAAAATGCTCTGGAGCCCACACACGATCGCTTTTAATGACATTAAAAAAACGTAATTTTTTACAACCCGAAAAACGGTCGTGTGTACGCGGCATAAGTGTCGTTTCTCTCTGGTGTTTCGTTCCTCTGTTATCGGCACAAGTCACTTCTTAGAAGTTTTCCTGACTCAAGATAAATTTGGAGCTCAGAACGGAGCTTGTCTATTGAGAACACAGTTCTTCTGCTGTGTGAAGGGGGGGGAGTTTCTTTCCTCCAATCAGCTAATGTACACTGTAACTGCAGGCTCTCTGCCCCCTCCTCTGTGATACTAACAAATAGAGATAGAGTTTATCACTTTTCTGTCCTTTTGAAGGGGTGTAAGGAAGAGAGTGCTGCAGATAAACAAGTAATACCTTTGTAGGAGGATTTGTTTAATCTCTGTGTATCATCTGAGACTGTTTACTTTACAGGGTATATGTGAGGGTTTACAACCACTTTAAAGGATTACTTCACCTTTTTGGGCAGAATCTAATTTTTCATAAAGCCTATAAAGCCTCGTACACTATTAGGAAAACTGCCATGAGAACTTTTGTAAGTCTTTAGCTGACACTCTAGGATTCTTTTTCACCTCAGTGAGCAGTCTGCAGTGCTCTTGCAGCCATCTTTACAGGATGGCCACTTTTAGGGAGAGTAGCAGCAGTGCTGAACTTTCTCCATTTATAGACAATTTGTCTTACCGTGGACAGCAAGGCTTTTGGAGATACTTTTATAATCCTTTCCAGCTTTATGCAAGTCAACAATTCTTAATCGTATGTCTTCTGAGAGCTCTTTTGTGCGAGGCATCATTCACATCAGGCAATGCTTCTTGTGAAAAGCAAACCCAGAACTGGTGTGTGTTTTTTATAGGGCAGGGCAGCTGTAACCATCTCATCTCATTGATTGGACTCCAGTTGGCTGACACCTCACTCCAATTAGCTCTTGGAGATGTCATTAGTCTAGGGATTCACATATGTTTTGCACCTGCACTGTGAATGTTTACATGGTGTGTTCAATAAAAACACAGTAATATTTAATTATTTGTGTGTTATTAGTTTAAGCAGACTGTGATTGTCTATTGTTGTGACTTAGATGAAGATCAGATCACATTTTATTACCAATTTGTGCAGAAATCCATATCATTCCAAAAGGGTTCACATACTTTTTTATGCAACTGTACAGTATGTAGTACAAGGGCCTGTCTGATTTGATACAAATTGCATGGATTGGTCAGGTGTGTCCACCAATTCCATAGTTCTGGTAAATCTAAAGCAAATTATACAGAGATTGTACAATCAGATTGCATAGTGTATGGCTATCTTTATACAAGTATCTAGCAGGGAGTGGACACTGGACAAAGACACTCAGTTGTCATGCAACACAAAACCACACAGCTTTGGTAAGAAAAAGCCAAATGCTGGAATGGACGGTGGCACACCTAGTCCAGGTGCTCTGGCTCAGGATGTCCCTTCCACATCCAAAGACAAACCATAAATGTACATTGAAGAGCCGGCACCACTGGAAATTCAGTCTTGTTCTCATATGACCATGGTAAAAGAACGCGCAGATGCATTTTGGCACACAGGCCTTGTTCACAGCATGGTACAAGTAAATATAATAAACTTTCTTATCTATTTACTAATGCTAGCAGCATAAGGCTGCTTTCACATTGAGGCGTGGACTTGCAGTGACGGTATAGCCGCGCTACAAATACCGTCGTATTTACCGCGATATTCGGGCGCTAGCGGTGAGGTTTTAACCCCCGCTAGCGGTGAACACACCGCTCCTATACCGCGGTAAAGATGCGGCTAGCAGGACTTTTGGAGCGCTCCTGCTAGCGCACCGCTTCAATGTGAAAGCCTTCGGGCTTTCACATTGAACACTACAGGGCAGGTTTTTTCATGCGGTATAGCAGCGCTATTTTTAGCGCTGTACAGCATGAAAAATGCCTCAATGTGAAAGGGGCCTAAGGATTGAAAATAGTCAGGGATTTTTTTTCAACCAGAGAGAAGTGGAAATCAGGTCTAGCCTTCTGCCCCCCAGTTTACTATTCTCACTTCTACAAAAGCCCAGCTCAACACTCCTAAACCTTGCACTCTAAACACTCCTGAAGTCTGCATATAGAGCACTCCTGAACCCTGCACTCTGTGTTTAGTGCACATCTGAACCCTGCAATCTTTACCTAGTGCATTCCTGAAACCTGAACTTTTTTTATGTAGTGCACACCTGAACCCTACACTCTGTATGTAGTGCACATCTGAACCCTACACTCTGTATGTAGTGCACATCTGAACCCTGCACTCTGTATGTAGTGCACATCTGAACCCTGCACTCTGTATGTAGTGCACACCTGAACCCTACACTCTGTATGTAGTGCACATCTGAACCCTGCACTCTGTATGTAGTGCACATCTGAACCCTGCAATCTTTACCTAGTGCATTCCTGAAACCTGCACTTTTTTTTACGGAGTGCACACCTGAACCCTGCACTCTGTATGTAGTGCACATCTGAACCCTGCACTCTGTATGTAGTGCACATCTGAACCCTGCAATCTTTGCGTAGTGCACACCTGAACCTTGCACTCTGTACAGAGTGCACACTGGAACCCTGCACTCTGTGCATAGCACGCTCTTGAACACTGCACTCTTAACGTAATGCATGCCTGATATTTAATGCCATTTTCAGACCCTCCCACTATTAGCGCAATTTGGCCACACCCATCATTTGATGCAATTCGGCTGAGGTGGTGCTTTGGGTTTTTGCAGGGGGGTTGGGTTTGGGGCTGAGTTGTTGAATTCCTACACCAATTCTCTGAGGGAAAAAGCCATTAAGATAGTTAATGTTGATTGAAGATGCTTAGTTCCACTTTAAATGTTCATCAGGCAGCAGAGTTATGACAGATAGTTTACTTTTATAAGCAACATTAAGACCATTTTCTGAGCTTTTACTTCCCTAATCATAGGCAGCTCCATGAAGTCCAGGCTTATATTTATGTACATTTAAGTATTTTTAGTACAAAGATTAAAAATATATATTTTTTATGCTGGCGTTCCCCCTTGAAGCCTAACATATGCTGATATAACTTTCATTAAGATTATTATATTAAGTTACACATATACACATCTTTTGGGAGTTCCCAATCACTAAACATTATATGTACTGTACTGCCTGAAATTATGAAATGCATTAAGTGTGTCAGCATGCATGACCGCAGGTCTCCTTTTGAGATGTTAAACCAAATCCCAGCTGTCGTGTTTCATTTAAACTAACTTCTTTTTGTGCAAAATACATTTGAGAGGTGCATTCTATAAGAAATACTTTAATTAAATGAAGGGAGCATAAGAGGATATGCATTGTATTTGACTACATCAAACATATTGCTATTACCTTTGCATTGTATGTCACCTAATAACATCTGTACAAGATTACGTCAAAATTACAACATGTCTTGTTACGCCATAATTTTCACTATTGTACTATATGCATCATTTAAACTTAGAACTTAAAGCGGTAATAAACCCAAAACCAAAAATGTATCATATTGCAGCTTACCAATCATTAGATTAGTGGTGGCTACATCAGTTTTCTTTGTCTTTTTTTCCCCTCTGGTTTCACCTGGTGATATATAGCCAGATTCAGAGACGTTTACGCCGGCGTATCAGTAGATACACTTAATTGTAGCTAAGATACAACTGCCTGCGCCGTTGTATCTTAGCTGTCTAGTTCCGCTGGCCGCTAGGGGCGTGAACGCTGATTTACGCCTAGAATGCGTAAATCAGCGAGATACGCCTATTCACGAACGTACGCTTGCCCGTCGCAGTAAAGATACGCCGTTTACGTAAGGCGTTTTCCGGCGTAAAGTTAGTCGAACAAAAAGCTGGCCTAGCCAATGTTAAGTATGGACGTCGTTCCGGCGTCGAATTTTGAAATGTTTACGTCGTTTGCGTAAGTTGTCTGTGAATGGGGCTGGACGTAATTTACGTTCCCCTTCAAAACCAATACGTCCTTGCGGCGTACTTTGGAGCAATGCACACTGGGATATGTCCACGGACGGCGCATGCACCGTTCGTTAAAAACGTCAATAACGTCGGGTCACGAGTCATTAACATAAAACACGCCCCCCTGTTCCTCATTTGAATTAGGCTTGCTTACGCCGGCCCATTTACGCTACGCCGCCGTAAATTAGGAGGCAAGTGCTTTGTGAATACAGCACTTGCCTCTCTGACTTACGGCGGCGTAGCGTATATGCGATACGCTACGCCGCCTCAAAGTTAAGCCAGTATTTCTGAATCTGGCTAATAGTCAGTAAAACACCTCCGGTATTAGTGAGACGCAACTATGGAGGAATGAGCACAGAAAGTACCGCAGACAGCAGCATTGTCAGTCTGGGGGGAAAGTGTTGCTAAATCTATTAGCAGATTTAAATACAATACCAAATTAAAGCCAAACTCCAACTCACACTTTATAATCAGTTACATCAAACTGTTTTTTTTTTTCTTTTTGGGATTAGGGTTTTACATGAATAAATAAATCTGATAATTTTATATTTCCCTGCCAGTGTTAAATGGTTTGTCTCATCCATGTAAACTGAAACACTCTGCTGGAAAGCTTGTGCTTTTAAAAAAACAGACTTGCTGGCTTTTTCTGGTGTATCTTTGACATAAAATTTGCAAACCATTCACCAATGTAAAACCAAGTGTATAGTCATACAAGTCATTTTATTCCAATAACACATTTTTTTTTTAACGTTGAACATAAGTTTTATTGATTAAAAGGTGCATAGATGTTAAGCATACTTTGCATAGAAACTTGGTAACTGAAACAGTAAAGTCATACATTAGGTAGGCAAGGGAACAGGTACATTGTCATTGCCTTATGAGCACACTTTATAAGAATACATTGAACACCCGAGGACTACCCAACGAAACATGTGTCTGAGTGTTCATTCCTGACTGGTATAGTTTTGTCATGTACATGTATTAGACTCTTAAAGCCAGCGGTCCCATATCTTGTTATATTTGTTAGGGTAACCCCTGTTGATATATATACATTTCTAATATGGCAGGGTATTATTCACTTCTATTTTCCATTCTACTATTTTGTGAGGTGTTTGTCTCATCCATTTTTTAGCAATAATTTTCCTGGCTGAGAACAGCGTCTCATGGAGAAATATTTTTGTATTTATTTATTTATTTATCCATTGCATCCGATAATATCCCGAGAAGGCATTGTTTGGGGTCTAGTGCCAAGGGAGAACCCATATTGTCATGTAGAATTATCATGATTTGTTTCCACAGCCCCTGTATCTTAGGGCATACCCAGATTATATGAAAAAGGGTGCCTGTCTCCTGACCACACATCAAACATGTTGTAGACTGTGTACGTTTGTACCTTGCCACTCTGAGGGGTGTGAGGTACGCCCCTATGTAGAATATAAAATTGTGAGAGTCGATCGGATAGCTTGGGAGACACCACTTTACAGGACTCCAGTGCCTCGCCCCACTCCTCATCTTCTATTGGCCCCACCTCCCTCTCCCATCTGGGTTTCAGATCGTACGCTATTTTAGTAGAAATAGGGATGGAAAGCCTCTAGTAGATTTCTGAGATCAGTTTGCGGGGGTCTGTGCTTTTAATTACTGCCATAATTACATTGGGCGTGGGGTACGGGGCAGAGTCAGGAAATTGCGATTGTGTTGCATGACAGAGTTGCAAAAATCTAAAAAAACATTTGGTTTTGAAGTGTAAATTCTTCTCTGAGGGAATCAAAGTTTTTCAGACTTCCGTTTTCTAGGAGGTGGTGGAGATAAATTACCCCCTGTGTGGACCATGTACTTGCATCCTGTATTTTTGCGAACTGGGAGATTCATATTATGCCATAGCGGTGTGTAGTCATTGTATTGTGGAGTACTGAGTTTGGAAGAAGCTAAGTCCCATATTTTCCTGTAGTGATATAACATGGTGTGCCTATTTGTACCTGGTTCCGCCCCCCTCGAGCCCGATGCGATTGCATATATCAGGTCTTTGGTGTGCTGTGCCCACCTTGGACATAAGAAGGTGTCTCTGTCTATCTTATCTAAGTGAAACAACTGTGACAGTTGTGCTGCAATGTAGTATAAATTGAAGTCAGGAAGAGCCGTGCCGCCAAGATCAGTCGGGTTCTTAAGAGTTTGCCATGCTAATTTGTGTCTATTAGCTCCCCACACAAAGGGCTTAAGAAGGGCCTCCATAGATTTGAAATGTTTCAAGGGTAGATAAACTGGGGTATGCCACATTACATACAGTATCTTAGGGAGTAAGACCATTTTAATTAAATTTACGCGGCCCCAGATTCCAAGTGGAAGTTGGGACCAGATCCTTACTTTGGTTTTAATGAGGGAGATAAGGGGTTCTATATTGAGGGAAATGTAATCTGCAGGGGACCGAGATATATGAACCCCTAGCTATTTAATGACATTGACTCTACACAATGGTAAACTGGCTTGGGATTCCGGGGGTGAGAAGCTGTCTATGGGAATAATTTGGGACTTGTCCCAATTGATTTTCAACCCTGAAAATATCCCAAATTGTTAGATGGTGCGGAGTGCTGTATGCAGAGATGGGCCCAAATCAGCTAAATATAGCAGCGTATCATCAGCGTACATACTGATTTTTTCAGTGAGGGATCCCAGTCTCAGACCCATAATCTCTGGATTTGTTCGGACAGACATCACCAGAGGCTCTGCCGCAAGAGCATATAGCAGCGGGGACAGGGGGCAGCCCTGTCTCGTGCCTCTACTAAGGTCAAACATTCGGGACGGCCACCCATTGGCTACCACCTTGGCCCTGGGTGCCTAGTATAGTAATTGAACCCACTTAATGTATTTGGGACTGAAGCGGTAACCCTTAAAGCATTTCCAAAGATATCTCCACTCCACCGAATCGAAGGCTTTTGCTGTGTCACTACGACTCGAGACCCAACCTCCTCATGTGTGGCCTGTAAGTTTATATATAATTTCCTAAGATTAAATGATGTGTTACGACCAAGCATGAAACCTGCCTGGTCTGCGTGTATTAGAGACAAGATGACCTGATTGAGCCTGATGGACAGTACTTTGGCTAATATTTTGATGTCAACCTGTAATAGGGATATGGGGCGATACGATTCTGGTTATCTCGGATCCTTCCCAGGTTTGGGAATGAGGACTATTAAAGCCTCTTTCATGGATGGAGGTAGTACACCAGACTCAAATAGGTTGTTATATAAAACTAGTAATTTAGGAGTGAGAGTTTCACCAAATTTGGAACAGAACTCAATGGGGAGCCCGTTCGACCCTGGGGATTTAGACCTGGCAAAGCTTGCGATAGCCGCTGTGAATTCATCTATGGTGAGGGGTGCTTTCAGAAGTTCCACCTGTTCCCTGGTCAGTTGCGGGAAAGCAATCCCCTCTAAAAAAAGGGACAACGATTCTGCCTTGGTAGGGGCCGCCGTTTTGTACAAGTCAGCAAAGAAGTCTCTAAACATAGAAGTTACTGTAGGAGGATCGGTAATGTGTTTTCCCCTAGGGCCATGCAGTGTGATAACCACGGGGGACTGTCCTCACTGTGTATCAAATACGCTAATAACTTGCCCGATTTCTCCCCGTGTTCAAACATTTTTTGTTTAGAGAAAAATTGTTTTTGTCTTGCTTTTTGGAACTGAAGCTGGGTGACTACTCTAGTGTGTAGTTTGAGCTGGCTTGCCTTTGCGTCAGTTAGGGCAGCGTAAAATCTCGCTCAGAAGAGGACAAGTCCGTCATCGCCCTATCAAGGGTGCTGGCGGAGTCAGCCCTAATTTTATTAATTCTGGTAGTCAACGTGGAGCGAGCAAACAACTTAAAGTATGCTTAGCGTTATCCAATAGGGACTATGATCTGAAAGTTTTCTGGGGGAGAATGCGGCCTCAACTAATCGCTGTGTCAGTCTATGAGATATGAGTATAAAGTCGATGCGAGACATATAATTGTGAGTGGATGAAAAACAGGAGTATGATTTTGTATGTAGGAACATGTGTCTCCACGTGTCTATTAAGTGGAAGGTGGAAATGAGCCTATGAAACGTAGTCTCGTTAGGAATGCCCGGTGCAGAAGGAGTCAACTGTGCCCTGTCCAAAGTGAGGTTTAGCGAGTATTAAAGTCACCCAACCAAACTGCAGATACAGCAGGGTGACGGGCCATAAAGGACAATCCCTCCTTGATTATGGTGATGTTGAATGGGGGTGGCACATAAAAGGCCAGTATGAGGAGGGGTTCACCATATAGTTTAGCTAGGAGGAATACATATCGCCCCTGCGGGTCCGTGGACAATTCACATAGTTCAAAATGTACAGATTTAGCTATCAAAATTGAAACTCCCCTAGCATGGGATGTGTGGGTAGAATGTAATGCCCATCCTATCCAAGGCCGGTGCAGTGCCATCTGAGTGCTCCCCTCAACATGTGTCTCTACCAAGACTATCACATCAGCGTATTGTTTCTTGAGGAATGTGAAGACTGCCGCGTGCTTAATTTTATCACGCTTGCCCCTCACATTCCACGTAAGAAATTTTAAAGAGGCCATAGTGGGAAGATGTCGGAAGCAAGTGGCCCCGGCCGGTCATACAATGTACTCCCTGTGGAGAAGGGCCCTAGGCTTCCCATATTCAGACATAAATGTAGCGGTGCTGTTTCACATATCATATATGAACACTTACATAAACAAAACACTTCCCTGCCCTGCACTGTCCCCAACGTGTGCGGGCATATTTCCTTAACTTGTGTGTCCCAACTGGGAAAAACTCTGCCATCAAAAGTGCATAAAGGATGTATTGTAGCTGGTGGGATCTCTGAGATCTGAAGGGGTCAACGGACAACGGATTAGTAGATCAGTAGAAGTCAAAATAGGTTGAACCCCACGTTTCTGGCAGAAGGCACTAATTGTGCCCGAGAAAGATCTCCAGCAAACATGAGAATGATTCCCAGTGGTGAATGGGGCAAAGTCTCGTTGCACAGTGCACTTTGCTGGCAGGACCCTGTATCTCCGGAGCTCCTGTGGTCAATGTGGTCAGAGATAATACTTAAAGGGCCAGATTCTCGTAGACTGGCGTATCTTAGCGGCGGCGTAACGTATCTGATTTACGTTACGCTGTTGCAACTTACACGGGCAAGTGCTGTATTCTCAAAGCACTTGCTCTGTAAGTTGCGGCGGCGTAGCGTAAATCGGCCGGCGTAAGCCCGCCTAATTCAAATGTGGAAGGGGGGGCGTGTTTTATGTTAATCTACTGTGACCCGACGTGATTGACGTTTTTCACGAACGGCGCATGTGCCGTCCCTGGAAATCTCCCAGTGTGCATTGCTCCTAATAAGACGCAAGGACGTATTGGTTTTGACGTGGATGTAAATTACGTCCAGCCCCATTCACGGACAAGTTACGCAAACGACGTAACTTTTTCAAATTTTAACGCGGGAACGACGGCCATACTTAACATTGGCTGCGCCTCATACTCGTAATTGAGGAGTTTGGCTATGAAAGTGTGAGGGGGGCACCCTGCGGGGGAGGTCTGGCTGGCATGCGGTGCAAACATGGGGGAGATGGCTTCCCTCCCATAGGTGTTGATTAGGAGTTGCTCCAAGAATGTGGTGGTGTCCCTACCCTCAGCCCCATCTGGCATACCTACGAGGTGCAGGTTTCATATTCGTAGCCTGTTCTCCATATCTTCCTGCTTAGTGAGGATTTGATGTATTTGCTGTTGCATGCGGTCTGAGGATGTTTGTAGGGGTGAAATGACGTTTTCCACCGTGCTCAGTCTGGTCTCGGTCTCCGTCACTCGGTCCCTAAGCTTTGAAAAGTTTTGCCTGATAAGAGAAATGTCCATCCTCACCTCCTGTGCTGTAAGGGAGGTTCTACATAAGGTGATCGCTTCAAGCAAATGGTCAGTATCGCCTGCTGTTCGTTCTCCCCCCCCCGACTTCTCAGTGGCGACATCTCCCTCCACTTCCTCCCCCTCCTGTTGGCGGTACTGTTCAAGTTTTGCCGCCACCACCTTCTGGGCCTTGCTCGGCGACATACTGAGGGAGTCTGGGGCAGAGCGCTGAGGCGCTCCAGCTCGTGAAGGTGGTACAACCTGGCTGAGTATGTAAACTGACCAGTGTATGGGCTAAGGGACCTAAAGGATCAAAATGGCTGCTGGTCCTCAGAAATAGACCCCAACCTCAGACTTTCCCAGTCACGGCGACACAGGCTGATGGAGGGTGAAATGTTTGTGAAATAAAAGAGTAGGTGCGGCTAAGTGTTCCAGGGGGGTCATCCACACCAAGCTGCTTAGTGACAAAGCCCGAACCCAGTGCTGGCCTAGGAAATGGGTAGAGCAAGATGGCCGCCGGCCTCCTTGTGTGTAGGCCCAAACCGCAGCCTTTCCTGAGGATTTCTGTGCGGCCTATGGGCGGCTAGAGGCCCGCCCAGGTGGAGGGTGAATATGGTGAGGGGACCTAGGTGGTTAGCCTACCGCTGGTGGCCTGTTATTGCTTCGGCCCCAGAGGCCGGGTGTAGCAAGATGGCCGTGACTTCCGCGTGTAGGCCGAAGCCGCGGACTTTTCTTGAATGTGGCTGCCGAGCGGCAGGATCGTTGGTCCGGTCGGGTCGCAGGACGTTTTGGGGTTCGCGGATCTTGGGGAGAGGGTACACTGGGTCCCCAGGCAGACACCCTCCCCTTAGTGCAGACTGCAGACCCCCTCATTTAGACACCCCCCCCTCAGTGCAGTCCCCCCTCAGTTACAGACACACCCCCCCAGTTACAGACACCCCCCCTCAGTGCAGACCCCCCTCAGTTACAGACACCCCCCTCAGTGCAGACCCCCCTTAGTTACAGACACCCCCTCAGTGTAAACCCCCCTCAGTACAGACACCCCTCCTCAGTGCAAACCCCCCCAGTTACAGACAGGCCTCAGTGCAGACCCCCCTCAGTACAGACACCCCCTCCCCCCATCAGTATAGACACCCCACTTACCTTACAGACCTCAGAACAGCAGATAAACACAGCAGTGTGTCCCTCAAGCACGGGATACTCCTCTGTGGATGTAAACAGAGAGGAGGGGGCGGCGGCTTCGTTCCGCTCCGCTGAGGGACACAGCTGCGGTGCGAGGCAGCAGGCGGTTTTAGTGGTGCTGCTACCCATAGGTGACACTCCTCTGGTCGGTGTCACCCGGGTGTGGCCCGCACCTGCCTAGCAACAACACTGTTTACAGTACAGTTATAGCTAAAGTTTATGTAAAGCCTTTTTCAGTTTTGGATAGAGTAGCAGGGGTAGGCAACCTGGGAGTAATTGTAACTGCCAGCCTTGCAATGACTCATGGAAAATGTAGTTCCGCAACAGCTGGAGGGCCCCTACTCATGGAGTAGAGAATAATTAGGAGTAAGATCCCTGACAGTTTTTTTTTTTTTTTGCTGTCTATATTTAATTGGGGAGATTTTCCATTATTAAGACAGAGAATTCCCTTTGGAGCCAGTTGTCACAAACAGGTTTCCTCCCTGTAAAATGTCCTCCTTACCTGCATTTTTCTTTGACAACTATAAATTGTGGATTTCCAATTACTTTCTCTACCACAGACATTGGAAAACCAGGCAATCAGAGAAGTTCACATTATAAATGTGGTTTAATGATTTAAATGCTAATTTTACTTTTTTTCCTAAATTTCAGCTCTACTATGTACCATTAATGTGCCTCTTTTGCAGAAAAGAAAAAACTTTCAAAGGGCAAGTTCACTCCACATGCGTTCTAGTGCTCTTTTATTCATAATCCAAAACAAATAGAAAGTAGGTTACGTGCTTTTCAATGGCATAGTTCACCCCAGTGCTGGCAGTTCCAGTGTGTTCCAGTTCCAGAAGTTCCTTATCTATGCGTGTTTTATGCATCTTTTTGTAAGTGCAAATGTTTGCACGTTATTCAAAATGTCAAGGATTTTACACTATGGAAGCCTTATCTTCTTTGGGATCCTTATGTGATCGGGTTCTTCCTTGAGTGGCGGGTGTTCTCCAGCTTGATCCCCCTGAGAGGACAAATGCCTTGGCTGGGTTTTATAGCCACATGTGGCAAAGATCTTCTGTTATAGGAGGTCATAAGGAGCTGGTAAGCAGCCATTTTTTGAGGTAGTGTGAATTGGGCGACTATGTGGCAGATGAGGTTTAATGTTGATAAATGTAAATGTAGCGCCCCCTTACTTTTAGTATGGGCACTACGCTAAAGTTAGTGGGGAATGGGAGAGTTACTTTGCTCCCATTCAAAATTTGCTAAAATTGGGACTTCTGTCACTCCAGAAACGTCCACTGGGTCGGTCTGTGTTCCAGGGATGCAATGCCATCCCTGGCCAGCAGTTGGCGCCAGAGGGGTTCTGGCGGAGCAACTTTCCCCAGCGGCCAGTTGAAGAAGTTTCTCCCTCGCGGGGCATGCTGGGGAGGGATATATCTGGGACAGGTGTCATGTGCTAACCGAGTTTCGCGGTTTCCTGGTTCCAGGTGCGGCATCCACCTTCAGGGTGCACGCATCCATGGACCCCGCCAGCGAGGCCCACCAGGCCAGAATTGCAGTCTACATAAACCCTCATCCGGAGGTAAAAAGGGACTCCAGTGACTTACTGGATCCCCAGTTCTATTGAGAGGATCCCAGGCTGGGTGCCGTTCGATTGGGGGGTCGGCTGAGGAGAACCCGGAGGCAGGTTGTCCAACAGGGCTTGAACGAACCAATCGGGGATCTGGTGACCGGAATGCTGACAGGTATGCTTTGCTGTCATCCGGTAAACAATGTTAAAATTCTACTGGGAGGATTCACTCCATTTATCCATCTAGCCCACCTAAAGTAATCGGCCTGTGGCAGAGGCCCTAGAGCCAGGTCTGTGAGAGAGATCTGTTCCTCCCAGAAAATCCTAAGTGACACTTCGGCTCCCAGTCTTGTGAGAGGGGTCTGTCCGGGGGCACTTTACCCACTCCAACTAGAGTGGCGACGAATAACAGTTTGGTACTCTATTGAGCAAAGACTTCTCAATTAATATCCGGGCCTGACACTGCAAGGTTCTCTTTTTCTTTCTTCATCAACCTGCTCTTCCCACTAAATGTTGATGTTGGCCGTGTTTGGCCTGGAATAAAGCATTGAAAAACCCTTTATTTCACTGTCTGGACCTTCGCTCACTGCTTTGTTCTCCAACTGCACCCAAACGCCACATTAAGGTAACTCAATATGCCGATCCCAATAACAAATCAGCGGCTCCTTCGGGGGTATCGCTACATAAAGTTTTGCACTTGGGGGCTAAGAATATGCATGCATCATACATACTAGGAGGAGTACAACTGGGGGAATCCGTAGTGGAGAAGGATCTTGGTGTTTTGGTAGATCATAAGCTCAATAATGGCATGCAATGCCAAGCTGCGGTTTCCAAAGCGAGCAAAGTCCTTTCTTGTATTAAGAGAGGTATGGACTCCAGAGTGAAAGATATCATTTTGCCCCTGTACAAATCATTAAGAACTCACCTTGAATATGCAGTTCAGTTTTGGGCACCAGTTCTCAAAAAGGATATCGGGGAACGGGAGAAAGTGCAGAGAAGGGCAACCAAACTGATAAGAGGCATGGAGGAGCTCAGCTATGAGGAAAGATTAGAGGAACTGAATTTATTCTCTCTTGAGAAGAGGATGATAAGGGGGGGTATAATCAACATGTACAAATATATTAGGGGTCCATATAGTGAACTTGGTGTAGAGTTATTCACTTTACGTTCAACACAAAAGACAAGGGGGCACTCTTTACGTCTCGAGGAAAATACATTTCATCTCCAAATACAGAAAGGTTTCTTCACAGTAAGAGCTGCGAAAATGTGGAATAGACTCCCTCCAGACGTGGTTCTGGCCAGCTCAGTAGATTGCTTTAAGAAAGGCCTGGAGATTATTTCCTAAATGTACAGAATATAACTGGGTACTAAGATTTGTAGGTAAAGTTAATCCAGGGAATATCTGATTGCCTCTTGGGGGATCAGGAATTCGTTTTTTCCCCCTGCTGTAGCAAATTGGAGCATGCTCTGCTGGGGGGTTTTGCCTTCCTCTGGATCAACTGTGGGTGTGGAATTGGGTACATGGGATTGTACGATATTTCATTTATTTATTTATTTATTTATTTATTTATTTATTATCGTTGAACTGGATGGACTTGTGTCTTTTTTCAACCTGACTAACTATGTAACTATATAATAATTATTTTGCTTTGAATTTTTTGAGCCCTGAAAACAATATAGTGCCAGTACTGGAGCTGCACTCATTACCAAAATGATTAGGAAATCATTTGGGAAGGAAAAGTGGTCTTCTTTTTATTGTATTTTTAACAGTATGTTTTAAGAGATAAAGCTGATTTAAAATATCGACATTGGTTCCTGTCTCAGAAACTGTATCTTTCCTTCAGAGAGAAAAGTATGTATAACAAGTTTAATTTTGGCCCCATGGGAAATTCATGCACAGTGTATAAATGACAATACTATTCTAAAGTTGCATATTTCATGATTCTGGCTTTTGCTTTTATAAAAAATTTTTTCAGTATCCTATGAACTACTAGGTTGCTCAGATTTCACACACATTGGTGGGTCATACAAAATGTCCCCAGAACAAAAACGATTTATTAGTTAATGAACTTCAAACATGGCAGGCATTATTTAATGGACGAGTTCATGATTTTTTTCTCACTTTCGACAAACATTTTCGTAAATCTTTTTTTTTTTTTTTTTTTAAAGCATGGGAAATGTTAAAACTTTTTTTTTTTACATATCTTTTATTTTGTTTTCTTCAATAAACAACACAAAATGTTACAACTGTGAATACATATTCCACACATTTTCATCTATCGGTACCTTTTTCCTAGACCATCTTCGTTCATATCTCATCTTAATCTCCCTCCCTACCTAAAAAACCCCACCCCCCCAAGAAAAAAAAAAAAAACCTGATCCCCCCCCCTTCCCCTCCCTCTCTCCTCTCTCGAGATGTAGGGCTCAGACTTCTCAGTTCTTTCCCGTCCGCCTCTACCTTAATTCCTTCTCTCTAAAGTTCTTAGTTTTCCTCCAACAACCTCTTTCCTTCTTCTGATCTAATAAATACCTTCCACCCCGACCATGTTTCTTCATACTGTGTTTTCCTGTTCTGCGCTGCATGCACCAAATCCTCCATTGCTCCTACCTCATCAATCCTTTTAAGCCAACCTGCAATAGATGGCGGGCGTACATCCCTCCACCTCAACGTAATTTCTACCCTTGCCGCGTTTATCATATGGCACACTACCGACCTCCTATACTTCTGCACTGGTATCTGTGAGCTATGTAACAGGAAGAGAGCAGGATCGTCCGAAATCAATTCTTCCGAAAATTTTTGAGAGATTCTTCTCACTTCCTCCCAGTAATGTCTCATTTTTTGGCATGACCAAAAAATATGAAACAGAGTTCCTTGTTCTCTACCACATCTCCAGCACATTTCATCTACTTCTTTATCAAATTGATATAATCTTTCTGGAGTGTAGTACCATTGTATAAGGAGCTTGTAATTAGCTTCTTGCATTTTTGAGCATACCGAGGAGTTGACTGCCAGGTATATTATTTGTTTATGCTGAATTGGGGTGAATATTCTCCCCAAATCTTTCTCCCATTTCTGAATACCTGGCATCACAAATTCCTCAGCTGGCATGTTCAAAAACCCATACATTTTAGATAATGTCCTTGATACTGGTTCCACCCCACTACAGCATTTTTCCAATATTGTCAGTTGCCTATGAAATTCTGTTACCGGGCCCAAAGATCTTAAAAAATGGCTTACCTGAAGTGCCTGCCATATTGCAAGTTCAAATGTACCTCCTACTTCTGTCAGGTCCCCGATTGATGGCCACGCGTTTGGCCTCAAAAAATCTGAGACCTGACAGAGGTCCTTTTCTTTAAGCTTTTCTTTTATATTTTTTTCCATCCCTGGAGTAAAATTAGGATTACCTATTATAGGTATCAATGGCGATTTACTTGGTGTATATTTCTTATCTCCACATATTCTCGCTGAGATTTGCAATGTAGGGCCTATTATAGGATGTCTCTTGAGGTATCTGGGAAGAACCGCGTAACACCAAGTTGCTCTAGCCAAAGGTATCTGACTCACATACTGCTCTATGTTTACCCAGCGTTTAGACTCCCCATGTCTACACCAATCTACCAACCTAGTTAAATGCGTTGCTCTGTAGTATTTTATTATATCTGGGACTGCCATCCCTCCTACATTTTTCGGCATTCTCAGCAGTCCTTTTTTAATTCTGGCTTTTTTCCCTGCCCATATGAATTTCATGAACAGAGTGTTTACCTGTCGAAGGAAGGTCATTGGTGTGGAGATTGGCAGTGCCTGAAACAAATACAATACCTTTGGCAAGATACACATTTTAACTATACTTCCTCTCCCAAACCAGGAGTGCATTCCATGTCTCCACTTTTCTAACAATCTTCGTATTTCATTGTACAATGGGGGAAAGTTCAACGCATAGATATTTTTGATATCTGATGATATATATGTGCCTAGATATTTTAATACCTTCCCCCATTTAAACCTAAAATTCTGTTTAATTATGTCCCCCATAGGTTCTGGTATCGCCACCTTCATTGCTTCAGATTTTGTGTTGTTTATTTTCAAATTAGATATTCTACCATATTCCTCCATTTCTCTTACGAGATTAGGGAGTGATACATGGGGATTGGTCACTGAAAAAAGCAGGTCGTCCGCATATGCTGCTACTTTATGTGTCTGATCTCCCATCTGAATTCCCTGAATGTCTACATTTTGTCGAATCCTATTTAATAGGGGCTCTAGTGTAAGGGCAAACAACAAGGGTGATAGGGGGCATCCCTGTCTTGTTCCATTTGTAATTTTAAAAGGGGGTGATATTACTCCGTTAACCCTTACTGAGGCAAGTGGGCATGTATATACACTCATAATCCATCTGACCATCTGTTCACCTATTCCCACCTGTCTCAGTACTTCCTCCAAAAAACGCCAGCTCACCCTATCGAACGCTTTTTCTGTGTCGGTGTTCAAAAACACACAGGGGATTTTTTTTTCTCCAACATAATGCACCAGGTTAAGTATTTTAGTCGTATTGTCTTTAGCTTCCTTTCCTGGGATAAATCTCACTTGGTCCATATCTACTAACTCTGCTATCCATGGTTGAAGCCGAGACGCTATTATCTTGGAGAAAAGTTTAAGGTCTGCGTTTAACAATGAAATAGGCCTATAACTGCCACATTTGGCTGGATCCTTCCCCTCTTTAGGAATGACAGTAATATGGGCCAGAAGTGCCTCCAGGGGGAATACCGCCGTGCTTCCGATTGCATTAAAAAACTTTGCCATCTGTCCGTTTAATATCATGGAAAATTCCCTATAATAACTTACCGAGAATCCGTCTGGGCCGGGAGATTTCCCTAACTTCACTTTCTTTAAAGTTTCCCCTACTTCTTCCACAGATATAGGACTCTCTAACTTCTTTCGGACTGAAGATGGCAGTCTAGCTATGCCTGCCACAGATAAATATTCCTCTATCTCCAGCTGTTTGTCCCCTACTGTTGGTAAATTGTATAACGCCGAGTAATATTCCCCGAATGTCTGGGCTATCTCTCTGGTTTTTTTTTGAAGCTGTCCTTCTTTCCCTTTAATCTGTGGAACATATACCGACCTATTCTTTTCCTTAAGTTTCCCTGCAAGTAATTTACTGCACTTATCCCCCAGCTCATAATTAGCCTTCCTGCCTCTCTGTATGATCGCCTTAGCTTTATACCGCATAATCTCTAAGATTTGCCTCCTTAGTTGTCCCAACTTTCTCCAAACCTCGGGAAATTGTTTTTTTTTTATGTTGGAGTTCTAGTTTTTGAATTTCCTCTAGTATCTCCCTGATCTGTTTTTCCCGTTTTTTTTTCAAATAAGATCCATGTTTTATCAGGATTCCCTGGATGACTGTCTTATGAGCCTCCCATACCATTCCTGGATTACTTCCTGGTGTGTCATTGACCTGAAAGTATGCTGCAATCTCCTTAGCAACATCATTCCTGACTTCTGAGTTTTGCAGCAGGCCCTCATTCAAGCGCCAGTTTCTATCCTGGGCAAATACCTTGTTAGAAAGGGAGAGACATAGACTAATTGGAGCATGATCTGACCACGTTATGTTCCCAATTGTTGTCTCTGTTACCGAAGTGATCAAATAGTGAGGGACAAGAAACATATCCACACGGGTATATACCTGATGCGGGTTAGAGAAGAAGGTATAGTCTTTTTCATCTCCATGTAAAATCCTCCACACATCCACTAGTTGTATCTCATGTAGTTTCTTTATTATCCCCCTTCTGACACTCCTTGGTGTCGACGAGGTCCCTGAGGATGTGTCTATTCTGGGATCCAACGTGGTGTTGAAATCCCCTCCCAAAATGAATTTTCCCTCTGAGAATTCGACCAGTTCTGTAAGAACTTCTTTAATAAATCTGTCTTGTTTAATATTTGGTGCATACAGCGAGGCCAAGGTAACCCTAACCCCTCCTATGCCACCCTTCAGGAAAAGGAACCCGCCATTCGGGTCCAGGCGTTTATCTTGTAGAGACCAAATCACACGGTTTGAGATCAAAATTGATACTCCCTTAGTTTTCGCCTCTTGATTCATCGAATGGTATACGTGAGGAAAAAATCTATTCTGGAGGTATGGCAGGCTCCCCCCCCCTGAAGTGGGTCTCCTGAACAAAAGCTACATCCGTACCCCAGTTCTTTAAATCCTTCAAAATCATTTTCCTTTTTTCAGGAATATTCAGTCCTCTCGCATTCAGAGAGGTTATTTTTATTGTCCCCATCTCGAGAGAAAGAGAGAGAAAAAAAAAAACCAGACACCCCCCCTCCCTTCTCTATTTCCTCCCCCTCCCCCTATGTCCCTAAGGGAAAAAAAACACCCAAGACTGGATCCTTCTCCAGTAATCACCGTGGGTGTATACCTATTCTGGGGGGAATAACGGAGCGATCAAGTAGCTCCACCCCGCTTCCCTCCATCCCTCCCCCGACCGTCATTGACCATTTTACTCCATCCCTTTCCCTTTTCTCCCCTTCCCCTTCACCTTCCCTTTCCCTCCCACTTCCAGCTCCCTTATTTTCCCTGCTTTCTTATCTCTCAACCCCTTCCCCTTCTCCCCTTCCCTCCCCCCCTCCCTCTTCCACCCTCTTCCTGCCTCTCCCTCTCTCCTCCCCTTCTCCCCTACCATCTAGCTCCCCTTTAAATTCATTTCTATGTATTTAGTTTCCCCGGATTATTTAGTATTAATATTTCTTCATATCTAATACCCATCCCTTGGGTTAAATAGTGCTTACTCTTTTTTTTGGGGGGGAAAGGATGAGAGACCTAGACGGAGACTCCGCCTTTATAACTATAATCTCATTCTAAAGAGGGAAAGGGAGAGAAAAAAAAAAAAGGGGGGAGAAAGGGGAAGAAGAACTGTACTGTTTATTTTGACCTCACCCTTTCTTCACCATATGTAACGCAAGAGGCTTAATAAAGAAATAGGACCCCACGCTCCCCCCCGACCCCCTCCCCTCCCCCTCCTCCCCACCATCTACCCCAGTCCCCCCACGTTCCCCTTATTGTGTTAAAAAAAAAAAAAGGGTGTATACATATCTGCATATTTCTACCTACATCTGTACCTCTACACATTCCTTTGTATCTTTACTTTTTATAACTCTCTTAGGCACATTATTTCTCAATTCTAGCAGATACTGTCCAATAATTCCTGTGAGTCCTATGAGACTGTGATTTCTTGTGAAAAAAAACAAAAAAATATATATATTTACTCCATAATACTATAAATCCCCCCCACACACAAAAAAAAACCCCTCCCCTTCCACCCCCCCCCTCCACTCCCCCTCCCCTCCACTCTCCCCCCCTCCCAAAATAAATAAATAGTAATTTAGTAAAAAATACAAATAAAACCCCCCTTCCTCCTTTAATCTTGTGATTCGTGTCACGTATCTCAGTTTTCAAAAAATTGTTTCTTCTTATCTCTTCTGTGTCTAATTGTGAATTAGTGCAGTTTGTGCGATTTGTGCAATTTGTGCAATTGACGATTCAGGTGGAGGGACCTGGCAGTAGTAGGGAGGCAAAAAAGAAATCCATCCATATTTCCATATTTCCCAAAAAAAAATTGGAAGGAAAAAATAAACTTTTTAGGGGGGGGCCAGACAGGGAGCAAGGAACCCCCTAATCACCCTCCAGGGTTTCCCCCCGCTCTTCAGTCTCTCCTCTGTTTTCTCCTGGCCTTATTTTCTAATATTTGATAGCTGCTGTAGCCAATCTGGAATTTCTATTGGCTCTATTCCCATAAATTTAAACAAACCAGGTAGGTCCTCGTATTGCTGTACAAGATAAGATTCAGCCCCTCATTTTACTGTAACAGATATTGGGTACCCCCATCTATAGCTTCCTCCTGCCCCCTTTATTTTGTCCAGTAGCGGACACAACATGGCCCTTCGTTGTAGTGTAGCTCTCGATAAGTCCGGGAGGATTTTTATTTGTGCCCCTTTAAATCCAACCTCCCCCGCCTCCCATGCTGCTCTACTGACCAACTCTTTGTGGGCATATCTATGGAAGCACCCGATTATGTCTCTCGGTCTATCCAAGTTCGTTGGACGGGGACCCAAGGCTCTGTGCAACCTTTCAAACTCAAACCCTTGAGGGGGCGGTGAGCCCACCAACTGAGTGCATATCCCATTTATCGTTAGTTGTAAGTTCTCCTTTTCCATCGTTTCTGGGACCCCCCCGAACCTTAAATTCTTGCGTCTGCTACGGTCCTCCATTTCTTCCAACCTAAGCTGAATACGGTCAACCTGGGATATTTTTGCCTTATATGTCTGCTCTATTATTGTAACTCGTGTATCCAAATTAGACAACAACAGCTCATCTCTTTCCAACTTATCTGTTATCTGCTGGACTTCTTCCCGTACGACCTCCAAATCCTTATGGTGGGATTCCTCCATGCATTTGACCAGTGCCTCCATGTCAGCCTTTGTGGGGAGAGCTTGCAGCATAGCTTTTAATACACTTAGCTCAGTCTCATGGTCTCCCTGTGAGATCTGTAAGGGCTGGGTCTGAGACTGCTCCTTTTCCCTCTGTTTTTCCTTCTGCTCCATCTGCGGATTCTGACCTCCGTTCTCTCTAATCTCCTCTCCTCCTGTAGACAGCGTACGTGTCCCTGCAGACACAGTTGGGGAGACAGAGAGAGCTACAGCTGGCGTCTCCCCACACGTCACACTATCATGTGACCCGGTCTCGCGATGCTTACTCAAAGTCGACCGCGTCAAGGGGAAATACCTCTGGATCTCTGGCTGGGATGGATGACTCTGCCTGCCCGGAGCTGGTGGTCCCGACGGTTTAAGCAACCGCTCACCCCGCGATGGCACCCTACGCGGCTCTTCTCCAGGTGGGTTAGTCAGCACTTTTTCCTTCCTCATGCCCTGGGTCCTTTCCGCCGCAATCCGGCTGGTCTATAGTCCGGGCGTCCGTTGTACTCCACCGCGCTGCTATAACCCCTTTAACCGGAGTGTGAGCAGGCTGAATGCAGGCTGGATGCAAAGTGGGAAGTGGCAGGTTCATTCAGGGAATCTCAGGCGGGGAAAATGAGAAAGATTCCTTCACTCATGGTCGGGCGGAGGAGCGTGGTGCAGCGTGTGGAGAGTATCTGTCTCTACTCCATCTCCTTCCGGTCACTCCCCCCATGTTAAAACTTTTAAACATTCTGTTTAGTTGCAGCTATTCTAACAAAATAACTGTCAACGACTAAAACATTTCTAATAACAATAAAAATAATACAACTGAATTTACAGGAAATAAAGAAAGCTAATTTTAAACATTGGATTTTATGTGTATAAGTTGTGATTAATGAGCACATGTAGTGAGGAAGTGATTGCAAAATCTAGAATTACTAGGGTATTGGCACAATTGTGCAACATGGTCTGTTTTTCCTACATGTCTGCCGACTGCCCCAGATCTGGTTGTGTAATAATAAGGGAAAGTAACAGTACGAAAGCTCAGAAGGATTGTTTTTGCTTACTAATAAGCAGGGGCGTTGCTAGGTGCCAAAAGACCAGGCGCTTCAGCCCGCAAGCCAAGTTGGCACCAGGGGAGGGGGGGCGCGGTCGGTGGAGTGGCTCAGGGTGACCTACCTGACACACACACATCCAGACCTACGTGAGTGTGTGTGTCAGTACTCACACATTGACATAGCCTGCATACACTAACACTGACCTGTCCTGACTACACTGACCTGTCCTGACTACACTGACCTGTTCTGACTACACTGACCTGACCAGCATACACTGACCTGACCTGACTACACTAACCTGTTCTGACTACACTGACCTGACCAGCATACACTGACCTGACCTGCATACACTGACCTGACCTGCATACACTGACCTGACCTGCATACACTGACCTGACCTGACTACACTGACCTGACTACACTGACCTAACTACACTGACCTGACCTGCATACACTGACCTGACCTGCATACACTGACCTGACCTACATACACAATCACTGACCTGACCTGACTACACTGACCTGACTACACTGAACTGACCTGACTACACTAACCTGACCTGACTACACTAACCTGACCTGCATACACTGACCTGACCTACATACACAATCACTGACCTACATACACAATCACTGACCTGACCTGACTACACTGACCTGACCTACATACACTGATCTGACCTACATACACTAACCTGACCTACATACACAATCACTGACCTAACCTGACTACACTAACATGACTACACTGACTTGACCTACATACACTGACCTGACCTGCATACACTGACCTGACCTACATACACAATCACTGACCTGACCTGCATACACTGACCTGACCTGACTACACTGACCTGACCTGACCTACATACACAATCACTGACTTGACCTGCATACACTGACCTGCATACACTGACCTGACTACACTGACCTGGACCTGACCTGACTACACTGACCTGACCTGCCTATATTGACCTGACTACACTGACCTGACTACACTGACCTGACCTGACTACACTGACCTGCATACACTGACCTGACCTACATACACAATCACTGACCTACATACACAATCACTGACCTACATACACAATCACTGACCCGACTTGACTACACTGACCTGACGACACTGACCTGACTACACTGACCTGACCTGACTACACTGAACTGACCTGCATACACTGACCTGACCTACATACACAATCACTGACCTACATACACAATCACTGACCTGACCTGACTACACTGACCTGACGATACTGACCTACATACACTGACCTGACCTGCATACACTGATCTGACCTACATACACAATCATTGACCTGACCTGCATACACAATCACTGACCTACATACACAATCACTGACCTGACCTGACTACACTGACCTGACCTACATACACTTCCCTGACCTGCATACACCGACCTGACCTGCATAAACTGACCTGACCTCGTACACAATCACTGACACAATCACTGACCTAATGTTGTTGTCATACATTGAGGCCATTTTGACCCTTCTGAAAGAACTCCCAGACAACAATGCCCATGTCCTGGTTTGTTGCTAGTATGTGGAAAATAAAGAACTTTCGCTTTTGTAATGGTGGGAGAGTGCATCCATTTGTTTTCACACGCTAGTAACAAGGCAGGATTTTGGAATTGCTAACTGGGAGTTTTTCGACCACACTTCTGGGGGTTTAAATGGCCTAGGCTATTTTCTGGAAAAGGTGACTCAGGCCGCGTACACATGGTCGGTCAAAACCGATGAAAACGCACTGAAGGACCGTTTCATTCGTCGGTCCAAACCGATGGTATGTGGGCTCCATCGGTCAGTTATCCTTCAGTCAAAAAAAAGAGAACTTGTTTAAAAATTGAACCGATGGACGGCTAACCGAAAACCGACGGACGCCTAACCCAAAACCGACGGTTAGTATGCAAAAGCATTGGTTAAAAACCCGCGCATGCTCAGAATCAAGTCGACGCATGCTTGGAAGCCTTGAACTTCGTTTTTTTCAGCACGTCGTTGTGTTTTACGTCACCGCGTTGGACTCGATCGTTTTTTTAACTGATGGTGTGTAGGCACATCAGACCATCAGTCAGCTTCATCGGTTAACCGATGACAACGGTCCTTCGGACCGTTCTCATCGGATGGACCGACCGTGTGTACGCGGCCTTAGAAGTCAGATGAAATCCGAAGAATAAAAGTTGAATAACCCTGTGACAGTAAAAAAGAATAAGAATGTTCCATTCATTTCAAAGGCAATATTATTACAAAATCACTGGGTTGCTAGTGAAGATGCTCAGTTCAAAGTTTTAAAACCCTGTAGGCAAAATGTTTTGAATGAATGAAAACTTATATAGCGCAGCACATGCAAACTTAATCGCCTCTGGGCGCTTGTTGTTCCTGTCTCCTTTGGTATCAAAAGAGATGAGTCTTGATCTTTCTCCTGAATGCTAAGTGATTCTCCTCCAACCGAATGCTGGTTGGTAAAGCGTTCCATAGTCTAGGCCCTTGGACCGCAAATCTCCTTTCTCCTTTGTACTTGTATCTGGCTTTGGGTATCTGGAGGAAATTTTGATTGGTGGATCGCAGAACGCGATTGGGATTATGAGCTTTTATTTTTTCGCATAGATAATGGGGAGCATTCCCATAGATACATCTATGCGTTAGACAGAGTGCTTTAAAAGTGATTCTGTCTTTTACTGGTAACCAGTGAAGGGTTCTCAGTGAAGGTGAGATTGATTCCCAAGGTTTTTTCCCAGTCACAAGTCTAGCGGCCGTATTTTGAACGACTTGTAGACGAGCGATTTGGTACTTGGGGAGTCCGAGGTAAAGGGCATTTGCATAGTCCAATCTTGAGTTTACAATAGCTCCCACCACGACCGCTATGTCCTCCTTGGGAATAAAAGGAGTAAGTCTGCGTAGTAGGCGCAGCAGATGGTGAGATCCGCTGACTACTGACACTATTTGTGCGTCCAATGTCATGTGAGAGTCAAAGATGACCCCGAGACTTTTGACTTTGGCGCTAGGGGTGATGATTTTGTCCAGAATGGGCGGGGGGGGTCCAAGTTGTTGTAGGTTGATTCATACGCTTGGCGTGAAACAGGAGAAGTTCTGTTTTCTCTCCGTTGAGTTTAAGATAACTCTTTGTCATCCAGTCCTCTATCAAAGAGAGGCATGTCTCTAGATTGAGGTGATGATCCTTTTTATTGCAAATGCGGAAATATAGTTGCGTGTCGTCTGCATATGAGTGGTAGAGCAGTTTTTGACTGCTAATAATCTCAAAAAGAGGGCGAAGATAGATGTTGAATAACACCGGCGACAGGGGGGATCCTTGAGGGACTCCGCACGATAATGTGCGTTTCTCAGAAGTGAAAGGTCCTAACTTCACTATTTGCGATCGGTTTTCCAAAAAAGAGGAGAACCAAGATAAATCGCCTTCTGCGACTCTGGCTACTTCAGCTAGCCGAGTCAATAAAAGCTTGTGGTCTACTGTGTCGAAGGCTGCGCTCAGGTCCAACAGAACCAGAAGACAAGATTCTCCTTCGTCTGCGGCCTCGAGAGCGTCGTCCCATATTTTGAGCAATGCGGTTTCTGTCCTGTGTCCAGGCCGGAATCCCGATTGAAATGGGTCAAGTAGGTTGTGGGTATCTAGATGCTGTTGCAGCTGTTGTACCACTACTTTTTCCATTACCTTTGAGAGTACATTTAGACCTGTTATTGGACGACGGTGGAGTGGGTCCTTGGGGTCCAGGTTGGGTTTCTTCAAGATGGGTCGAATTATACCCTCCTTCAACTGGGAGGGCACTATGCCTTCCCTGAAGGATTGGTTGATAAGCTGCGTGATAGGAGGTGCCAGGATGTCAGCACATTCCTTCAGCAGTTTAGTGGGGATGATATCATTCGGCGCGGTGCTGTTACGCAGAGTACCGATGATATTTTTAGTGGCATGGATAGAGATAGGTTCCAGCGTGAACTTACCTGGTTGTGGTGAATTACTGCAGGTATTGTGTAAATCATTACGGGGAGAGTTGAGGGGGGAAATATTTTGCTGAATGCTTTGTCGGATCCCCTCGATTTTATTAATGAAGTAATCCGACAATTCACTGCAAAATTCTTGTGAGTCTGAATTGGGGGCTTCAAGACATCTTGGATTCATGGTCTGAGTGACCAATTTAAAGAGTTCGCGTGGGCGATTAGGGGCGCTGTTGATAGCCTCGGAAAAATAGTTTTTCTTGGCTTTGAAGATTTCTTTGTGGTATTTTCTTGTTGTTGCTTTGTAGACGATAAGGTTCTCATCTGAAGAGCTTCTTTTCCAGGCGGCTTCCGCCCTTCTACGCTCTTGCTTCAGTAATGCCAGTTGGTTGTTGAACCAGCTGGAGTTATTTTTCCGGATGCGGGTTTTACGTTTTGGCGCTATTAAGTCGGCTGACTGTAATATGGCTGTATTTATGGTATCCAGCGTTTCTTCAGCCGTTTGATGCGGCTGAATTGTATTTATTTTTTTCCTTAACGTGGCTTTGAAGAGTTCCGAGTGGAGCTTCTTCTGACATCTAGTCCAGTGTGTTGTCACTAGACAAAACTGCAATACACTTTTTCATCTCTATTAAAAAGCTGGAGTAGTCATTTTTAAATGTCAGATGGCAATAGGTGAAGCTATCTGTAATGTAGGTCAAAAGGGTTAGATAACTCACCCCGCATTGTCTGAAACTATTGCATTTTTCATACTCTGAGTATTTCAAAGCTAAACAAATCTTTCACTAAGCACGTTTTAAAAGTGACTACATAACAAGATCCCATTTATGATATCACAATGTCTAAAAACTATTTTGAAAATGAACATACTGTTATAAAGTGGAAGTGTTTGGTGTGTCCTCTATTAGATACGTCACCTCATCCCATACAGTAGAACATACTGTTATGTTGTTCCTGTGCCTCTCTCTTCAACAAATGCAGGGATTTGAAGCATACTTGTTTTATGTGCTCTCTCCTCTTCCTCAGCTTTAGATAGCTAGGCTTTTCTAAACTAGGACAAACCTTGCTCTAATGATCAAATCCCAGCTTTTTTGTTTTGCTCTTAGCAAGCTGTGCCTATACAGAGTAGTATGATATAGTGGGTGGATGAGCACAGGCACACGTTTTCTAGGGTGTGAGGCTCTGGGCATCATATAAACTAGAAAAGAAGCAATTTGAATAGGTCATTATTATTTCAGGTACTTATATAGCACCGTCAATTTACATATACATTGTACATTCACATCAGTCCCTACCAGCAATCAGCTTACAACCTAAGGTCCCTAACACATATTCATACTATACTAGGGCCAGTTTAGACAGGATCCAATTAACCTACCAGCATATCTTTGGAGTGTGGGAGGAAACCAGAGTACCTGGAGGAAACCCACGCAAGCACAGAGAGAACATGAAAACTCCAGGCAGATGGTGTCATGGGTGGGATACAAACTAGCGACCCTTTTTGCTGCTAGGTGATAGTGCTAACCACTACAACACTGGGGTGGATTCAGGTAGCAATTGCGTCTGCGTAACCATAGTTACGCAGCGCAATTGCTTAGTTGCGCCGGCGTAACGACTTTTCTGTATTCAGAAAGCTTGTTACGCCGACTGCAGCCTAAGATATGACTGCACGCCATTTACGTTCACTTTGAAGCAAATGACGTCCTTGCGACGTCATTTGCCGCAATGCACGTCAGGAAAGTTTCCCGACGGAGCATGCGCACTACGTTCGGCGCGGGAACGCGTCTAATTTAAATGATCCACGCCCCTTACGGGATCATTTAAATTACGCGACCTTACACCGGGCAGTTTTAAGGAGCGCCCGCGCAAATTACGTAGCTACTGCTTCATGAATGAAGCGTAACGCAGATAATTTGCGTAGGCGCAGGGTAAAAACGGTACGCTGCGCCTCCGTAAGAAGTGCACAGCGGTATCTGAATCTACCCCACTGTGTCAAAGCTCAGTAATTCAAACAAAATATTGGAATATTTGATAAAATTAAAGTGGTTGTACACCCTGTACAACCACTTTTACCTACAGGTAGGCCTAGATTAAGGCTTACCTGTAGGTGCTGGAAATATCTCCTAAACCTACATGGTTTGGGTGATATTTACAATAGAGTAGCATGCCGATGACTACGGCGCATGCACCGATGTCTACGGTGCAGGCGCACTTTAGAAACGCTGATCGTGGCGTTTCTAAAGGGGTCATGCCGTGACTGGAGGCTGCCGAGTGACGTCACACGACTCCAGCCAGTCACAGAGCTGGAGTTCGCTGCCCTGGAAGGAAGAGGGTGAAGATGGATGCTCGCTGCTGAGGACAGCGGTGACATCGCAAGCTTCGATTTTAGGTAAGTGACACATAATGGGCTACTATGGGATGCATAGTAGCCCATTATGCTTTACCCTTGCAGGTAAATAAAGAGGAAGTAAAACCATCAGGGTTTACTTCCTCTTTAAATAATCTGACTTCCATACACCAAAAGCTGAATGTTGTTATAGGTTATTACTCTCACCACTCCTTCCATATAATTGTCAAATGCCAGGAGCCACACTGCTACCACCACTCCAAACCCCACTCATTCAAATTAGAAAAATACGATTTTTTTCATTTGAGCCTGCCTTTACCTGTCTATTGCCAGTGCCTCTTCTTAGAATAGAGACATGTGAATCAGTGCCTCAATCTATGGCTCTATGCCCACTGTCAACCAGCCCTCTCATCATCAAGCTACTGTCATCCTAAACTTGAGAGGATATTGTCACAGGACAGCTAATGGCAGGTGTTCATGTCACTGAGCAGTGGATCATGTGGACACCCAACTAATCAGTCTCTCACTATGAAGTCTAGACGATAAAATACTTTTGTCAGTATAGTCAATTTAAATGTTATGCAATGCTAGGTCAAGCTGGCTTATAATTGCAGAATTGCTGTGATGCTGTGGTCTGCCAGTAGTTAGATCACTATTTTATGTGCATGAGGTAAAAAATCCAGCTCCACCTTAACAACAAAAATCTGAGGTCCAGTGTGAATATAATTTTAAAAAAAGCAGTTCCAGCTGTAATACTCACTCCTTTCTAGCATTGACCCTCACAGAAATTTCTACCCAATGTCTAGCGCTACAAATGTTCTGGGCTATATGACATCATCAAAGGATGAGTATAGCCTCTATTAAACTTGCTATAAAGCTAAGTATATGTGCCATCATCCCGTTTAGTTTGTAAAGAGTGAGACCAATTGAATACAGGCTAGCGGCTGCTTGGGGCCCGTCAGCATAAATACTCTTAGGTCAAAAAAAGGGGCGTTGGTTGGGACTTTCGAGGCACTGATAGTAAACCATGAATAGGTATAAAACAAGATTTATTTACATATAAAAATACAAATATAAAAAGACATAAAAACATTAGGGACAAGCCCCACAAATCAGATGAGGTAATGTAAGGATAACAAAACCGCTTCTTCAGGAGAGTCTAGGAGATATATACAAAATGTACAATAAACACCAAGCACAATGTGAATATAATATATAGCCACAAGATTTTCAAAAAACAGTACATTATCTAGAGGAGTCAAAACAAATTGCTCACCTAAACTGGTCCAAGGGGGATATTAGAGACGGGCTCTGGTAAGGTAAACAAGAACCTTAATGATGATATAAAGTGGTGGTAGGTAAATGGGGGAGGGACACCCAGTGGAGAAATTAATAAGGATTGGGAGTGGAACTGGGAGGGAAGTGAGGGATGGGGGAAGGAAGGAAAGAGGGAAATCATATAATAATGTCATCCAACTATCTTTTTTTGAGCCCAGGCCATCAAAGACACAGCCCATGGGGGGGTTGTGTCAACATGTCAGCCTGGGCTCACAGTACTAGTGGACAGTATGATTCTCAATTGTAATTACCTGAGTGGCAAGCTGTTGAGAACAGCACCAGAGGCGAAGCATGAGACTGCATGAAAAAAATATACCGTATGTACAGCAGGATGTTTTTTCTTTTTTAGTGGCAGTGGGGCTGGAGTTGGGCTTTAACCTTTGCTCATGTATAGCCTTATATAAAGGAGTAGTTGTTTGTTTGTTATGGGTACTTAGATAGTGCCATCAATTTACACAGCGCTTTACATATATATTATACATTGAGTGCATTCAGTCCTTGCCCTCAATGAACTCAAAATCAAGGGTCCCTAACTCACACAATTTAAACAGGAACCAATTAACCTACCAGCAAGTGTGGGAGGAAACCGGAGTACCCGTAGGAAAGAAAAACAGGGAGAACATGAAAACTCCAGGCAGGTAGTGTCAAGGTTGGGATTCAAACGGATGGCCCAGGTGCTGCTAGACAGAAGTGCTAACCACTTAGTCGCTGTGCTGCCTTTAATACAGATAATACATGCTTTTTTTTAAATATTTTTATTTAATTGGAAATATATTATAAATATATAATATAATATATATTAATAAAATAGCATGGTTCCATCACCCTGCATAGCAAAAACAAGAAATAAAGAAGAATTATTATAATTATCACTATTTATTACAATCGTTCCTTAGCACAAGTATGCCATATAGGGTGTTATACCTGAAGGGTTCCACATGTACTGGCACTTTAAGGCTGGCTCCACCCAGCAGTGATGACAAGGGGCATAGTAGCCATCTTAGAGAGAGCGCATGTACTGTAGGAAAAGATAACCTGTACTGTCCTGAAATGCATGTTGCAGTGTACAGCCTGTACTGAATAAACATCCATTGTTCCAGTCCAGAGTCTTGTGTCTCTCACAACACAGAGGATATAACATAGGGAACATCACTTCTATGAATCATTACCCCCATCTATATTAGATGCCGTATATGGTTTATCCAACCACTTTGCCCAAACTTTATCATACTTACTAGGGCGACTCCTATTCCTATAAGTATCTCTATACAGTTGAAGATTATTATTTATCAATTGTTTCCAATACATAAGCGTAGGAGGATGAGATTTCTTCCAATATAATGCAATAGCTTTTCTTGCGTAAAATAATGTTGTATTATTAAATATTTGTTGGGTCACTATAGAGGTAATATCCTTTACTAATCCCAGCAGACAAACTGACATTAAAACCGGTAAATGAGCAGAGGTGATAGAATTTAATAGAGTCACCACCTCCACCCATTTAATTATATATTGACAGGACCAGAAGATGTGTGTGAAATCCCCTGCTCCACACCTCCAGCACTTAAAGCAGGGGTGGGGAACCTTTTTTCTGCCAAGGGCCATTTGGATTTTTGGAAGATCATTCGGGGGCCATACAAAATGATCGGACATGGTACAGGAGAGGGAGGACAGAGACTTCGGACATGGTACAGGAGGAGGATGACAGAGACTGCGGACATGGTACAGGAGGGGGAGGACAGAGACTGCGGACATGGTACAGGAGGGGGAGGACAGAGACTGTGGACATGGTACAGGAGGGGGAGGACAGAGACTGCGGACATGGTACAGGAGGGGGAGGACAGAGACTGCGGACATGGTACAGGAGGTGGGGGACAGAGACTGCGGACATGGTACAGGAGGGGGAGGACAGAGACTGCGGACATGGTACAGGAGGGGGAGGACAGAGACTGCGGACATGGAACAGGAGGTGGGGGACAGAGACTGCGGACATGGTACAGGAGGGGGAGGACAGAGACTGCGGACATGGTACAGGAGGGGGAGGACAGAGACTGCGGACATGGTACAGGAGGGGGAGGACAGAGACTGCGGACATGGTACAGGAGGGGGAGGACAGAGACTGTGGACATGGTACAGGAGGGGGAGGACAGAGACTGTGGACATGGTACAGGAGGGGGAGGACAGAGACTGCGGACATGGTACAGGAGGTGGGGGACAGAGACTGTGGACATGGTGCAGAAGGTGGGGGACAGAGACTGGACATGATACAGGAGGGGCCCCCACCCATAGAAACCTCATCTCTCTCTCTCTCCACCATAGGATGCGAGGACAGGAGCGGGGCCCACCTCACACCTCGGTGTTAGAGAAGGAGTACACCGGGGACACGGGACAGGTCCTCTTCCCCCATAGAGGAGGGCTGACCATGAAAGTGCGGTCCCTGGGGATGGGGGAGGGAGGGGGGTTCCCAGCTTACCTTTCCTGCGGAAGTACAGCTCCATGACAAAGCTCTGCGTTGTTTCCATCCTTCCTCGCTGGCCGCACACACCCCGGCTTTCCTAATATGAATGACACTTCCTCCTTCCTGCACACTGAGCTACTGAATACAGCCCGTATGACCTACCGGGAAACGCATGGCCTGCTGGGTAGTCTCCACTCTCCTGAATCCTCTGAACCCCGGTCGGCCATCTTCGTTAGGGGAAACCTGGTGCCCGCGGCCATCAGTTTTACGGGCACTGCTGCCCACACTCAGCGGGACCGGGTGGGCCGGATGGAATGATTTTGCGGGCCGCATGTGGCCCGCGGGCCACAGGTTCCCCACCCCTGACTTAAAGGAACAAGCAGGGTTTATCTTTTGAAGTCTATATCGCGTAATATATGCTCTGTGTACCAGTTTCAATTGGATAGCACGATCCCTCAAGGAAACCAGAAATCTCCAAGGGAAATCCCACATACAACTTCAGTCCTCCATACTCAGATCTGGTATATCTTGCATCCACCTAGCCCGAAGACTCTCTAATGGCAGGATAGAGGTTAAAGTAAGATGAGAATAGAGGGCCAAATCCACAGCCAGCGGCGCAAATTAAGTTACTCAAAACTTATGTCATTTAAGTTACGGCGCCCTAAGTTGGTGTCGTAAGTGCCGTATCCACAACGCATTTGCGCACAAAATTGCGCCAGCGTAACTTAAATTCCGAGGCGTAAGGCGGGGTTATTGCAAGTGGGAAGGAAGTGGGCGTGCTTCATTGTAATGAGCCGTGACCCCATGCAAATGAAGGGCCGGCCGTACTGCGCATGCGCGCACGAATCTGCTGCTCACTGCGCATGTGCAGAACTTTGCTCGGCGCAATCAGTGAGATAGGTAAAAGGCCAAGCGTACTTAGTTTGAGGATCGCCCTGTGTATAAAAAGCCCCAGTCAAACACACTTCCCTTGCAAAAGTATATCCCAGTGTTTCCCTTCCATGAGCAATTTGCTTCTGCTCTTAACGTTTGTTGGTGTGTTGGTAAGTTGTGTTTGTGAGAAAAGTGTTTGAGGAGTTGGAGAGTCTAGTTGGTGTTTGTTTTTGATAAGTGTATTTTGTTAATTTGTTTGTTATTGTTTTTGCTGATTGTTTTTTTGTGCTTGTATTTTGTTTATTTTTTGTTCGTGTTTTATTTTGAATTTATAGTAGCTGTCTGCTTGTGTGTTTAGATTTTTGTTTGTTTTTTGGGTGTATATTTTTGTCTGTTTTTTGGGTGTGTATTTTTGTCTGTTTGTTGGGTGTGTATTGGTGATTGTTTTTTGGGTGAGTTTCTTGGTGCTGGGTGGTGTCTGTGATGGCCCCCAAGCGCAGGAAGCTTAATTTCACCCTGGGAGAGAAGCGAATTCTTGCTCAGGGCATCGTGCGATATGGGCGATATCTGCATGGCCCTGAGAGCCAGAACACCACCCCGGCCAGGAGGAAGGAGCTCCTTAAACGGATAACGGATCAGGTCAATGCGGCGGGGGGGGGAGACCAGGACCCCCGCTGGCATACAGAAAAAGATTAACGACCTTAGGAGCGTCGTCCGCAATAAGATGGCAAAGATGGACGCCCATACCAGGGGCACTGGAGGAGGGGGACCCTGCCCAGTCAGACTGACGGAGGAGGAATGGGCAGTGGCCCAGTGTTTCCACCCACAGCAGGTGGTGGGCCTGCCTGGCTATCAGTCAGATGTTCCTGTGAGGACAGGTAAGTTTTTGGTTTTTCTCTCTGGTAATTAGCATGTGTGGGTGGGGGAAGGGAAGATGTGCCAAGTGTGTGGATCCTCAAACCTGTGATTGTTTTGTGTCCTCCACAGATGGCCAGGAGGTTGCAGGCCCATCAGGCCAGGCTGCTGCACCACCCCCAAGACAGGCTGCTGATGACTCCCAAGAAGGGCAGGATTCCCCAGGGGAGGGGAGTGGCCAAACCTCCCCTCATGAGGAGGTTGAGGGGGAGGAGGTTGAGGGGGAGGAGGATGAGGGGGAGGAGGATGAGGGGGAGGAGGAAGAAAATATTCAGATTGGCCGGGAAGTCCTGTTGGCCTCTGATATGATGACCTTTGAGTCTTCCCCTGAGGCTACCCCAGAGGCTGGCACCAGTCAGGCCACCATCAGGGGTAGCCCCTCCCACTTCTCCCCCAACAGGCCTCCACCCACAAGGGTCACTCTATCCCCTCCTCCCAGGCCACAAGCCTCAGGGGTAGGCAGGATGGCGACCCAGGACACCAGGGGGGTGGCCGAGCGTCTGCCGGTCAGTCTGCTGAGGGACAATGCCCGGCAGACCCGCACTCTGGCTAAAATGCTACAAAAAATGACCCAGATGGAGCACAGCCTGGGTGTAATGATGGAGGCAGTCGGTGATGTGGCCACCAACTCAGTGGCGGTCATTACATGCATGAACGACCTACAGACCGCCACAACAGGCGTGGCCCG
Organism: Rana temporaria; assembly: GCF_905171775.1. Taxonomy (NCBI): domain Eukaryota; kingdom Metazoa; phylum Chordata; class Amphibia; order Anura; family Ranidae; genus Rana; species Rana temporaria. Next base: position 422,202,916 of record NC_053489.1, read on the forward strand.
GGAGGTGACTGCCCTGACCCAGGCTGTGCAGGACAATACTAGGTCTGGCCAGGCCAATGCGGCTGCCCTCACTGCCTGTCTCACTAGAATTGCAGTGGCCTTGGAGGGCAGGCCAGCAGGGGAGGCTCCTCCTTCCCCTGCTCACCCCCCCCAGGAGGCTCCTCCTTCCCCTGCTCACCCCCCCCAGGAGGCTCCTCCTTCCCCTGCTCACCCCCCAGGAGGCTCCTCCTTCCCCTCCCCCCTCCAGGAGGATCCTCCTTCCCCAGCTCACACCCCCCCAATGGACATCCTCCGCGAGGGCGTGGCCGTGCCCGTGGCCAGCCAAGGCGTAGCAATCGCCGCCGATAATTAATTAGCAGGGATACTTTTGTTTTTTTATTTTTATGTTTTTTTTTTATTTTTATTATTTAATTTGGTATTCTGTACTTATGATTTGATTTATGTGTGTGAATGATGTGTGAATGTGGGGGGGTGGCATTCCTGATAAAATAAGGGTGTCACCCTCAGTTTTGGTCGAGTAGGGATCCCCAGGACCAGGGAGAAGTGATCCCAGGTTCCTGAATAGTGTATGAATGCACGGTGACATAATTGGAGCCGTGGCGTGGCGTTGCTGCTCCCAAGTACCAAAGGGGGGGACTTCGATCTAATCCAATTCGATGTGCATGTGATGTGTCTGTGCTAGGGACCACAGTGGCGTGCATTCATGCATTCTCATTGTGACATCATTAATGTGCGTTTACTGTGCAAATATGCATTCTGCGAGGCGTCTCCTGACTGCTGTTCCCTCAGAAGAGGGGGTACCCTGGGTTACTAAAGTCACTATTATAGATAGTGGCATGGATGCCCCTGGCATGGTGGCATACAGATTGTAGTGCAGCAAGTGTGTGTGCTCAGCTCTTCCTTCATGGTATTGCTTTAGCATGTGTAAAATTAGGGCTGCTTTTATAAAGTGTAAAATTGCTCCGGGAAACTAACAGAAGCGCACAGGTCGTAATCTACGCCGCACACACTTAATTTTGTGGATCGCCCTATCTCCCTCATTTGCATCTTTGCCTATCAAATACAGCGGCGTGTCTAGCGTAATTTGCGCACAAAGAAGCGCCGGTGTAATTATTTTAGGTAGGATGGAAATACCGGAATTTCATGCGTATATCGTTTTGAGGATCAGGCGCAAAGATACGCGCCGTGTAAATTTAGAAATCTCGAGTTAAGTCGGCGCATCTGCTTTGTGGATTTGGCCCAGAGTCTCGAGGTAGGCTTATCCAGACATTCAGACTTAAGTACTAACTCCAAAGTAGATTGTATCATTGTTAAACTATCCTGTGGAAACTGTGCATGAAAAGTATGTGAAAGCTGGTAGTATCTAAATAGATAAGCGCTAGGAAGATAAAAAATTGAGGTTAGTGTAGAGAAGGGGGATAATCTCTGATCAGTAACCACTTGGGCAAGTAATTTGATATTGTATTTGGTCCATGCAATAGGCTCTGGTATTTTAAAGAATTGAGGTAGGGTAGGGTTTAGCCATAGAGGGGCATTTGAAGAAATAGCTTCCTTTGGATAACCCTCGCATCTAAAGCCAGCCTCCCAAACTTGAATAGTATTAAGCATAGGAATAGTCACCTGATGAGGAGCCCTATGGTCACTAAATAAAATAACCTTGAGAGCTTCTACAGAACCTACTACTGCTGCTTCCAGCCGGGTAGAGGGGTTGTATAAATCTGGGTTTAACCACCATGCGGCCGTAGCCAACTGAGTGGCTAAAAAATATTTGTATAAATCCAGAGAAGCTAGTCTTCCACGTCCCAGTAGAAACAATGGTAGAGACTTCCATACTTGTAATTTAGACTCTAGGGCCCAGATTCTCGTACGAGTTACGCCGGCGTATCTCCAGATACGCCGTCGTAACTCTGAGTTTGAGGCGTCGTATCTATGCGCCTGATTCTTAGAATCAGTTAAGCATAGATTTGTATTAGATCCGACCGGCGTAAGTCTCTTATGCTGTCGTATCTAAGTTGCATATTTATGCTGGCCGCTAGGTGGCGCTTCCGTCGATTTACGCGTCAAATATGGTAATGAGCTAGACACGCCGATTCTCAGAACGTACGTGTGGCCGGCGCATTTTTTTAAGTCATTTGCATAAGGCTTTTGTCGGCGTATAGTTACCCCTGCTCTATGAGGCGTAGATGAGGCGTACCAATGTTAGGTATGGACATCGGAACAGCGTCAAATTGTTTACGTTTTACGTCGTTTGCGTAAGTCGTCCGTGAATGGGGCTGGACGTAAGTTACGTTCACATCGACTAGGCATTGAGCGGGCGCAATTTCATTTGAAAATTCAACGTGATACTGAGCATGCGCGCGCATGCGCCGTTCGAAAAAAGCATCAATTACGTGGGGTCAATAGTAATTTCCATAAAACACGCCCACCACTTCCACATTTGAATTACGTGGGCTTACGCCGGCCCAGTTACACTACGCCGGCGTAACTTAAATCGCAAGTTCTTTGAGAATACGGGACATGCCGCTCTAAGTTATGGCGGCGTAGTGTATCTCAGATGCGCTACGCCCACCTAAAGATAGGCGATTCTACGAGAATCTGGGCCAGTATCTCCAAAAATTGAGGTCAGATTCAGAGACATAAATTCAGAGGACTGACAGGAAATTACCACTCCTAAATACTTAAAATGATCTACCCACTGCAGTAGAGTATCCTTCATAGCCGTACTATGAGCCTCCATATTTATTGAAAACAGCAATGACTTAGTCCAGTTTACTTTCAGCCCTGTAACCGTTGAAAATGAATCCAGTATATCTAAGGCTACTTGTAATGATGGACCAGCATCATATAAAAATAAGAGGTCGTCTGCATACAGAGCTACCCTCTCTTCCAGCCAACCGATCCGCAATCTCTTCATATTAGGGGAAGTACGTAGAGCCTCTGCCACAGGCTCCATAGGAATCGCAAAAAGGGCTGGAGAGAGAGGGCAGCCCTGACAAGTTCCCCTAAATAGTGAAAAGGAAGCTGACAACCCTCCTCCCATCTTTACTGCAGCTCTGGGATTCCTATATAAGACCTGTAACCGTTTTATAAATACCGTTGGGAAGCCCATTCTGCGGAGTACTTCCCACAGAAAAGGCCACTCCAGGGAGGCAATAACCCTATACTTCACAGGTGAGTATAAAATGGCTGTACCAGCTCCCAGAGGAGCTGGCTCCCAGTTGATGGTGGCCTCACATGTGCATTCTCTGACCAGAAGTGCATTCTTTGATCAAAAGTGCCGGAGTTAAAAACTTGGAGTTTGAAACAGGAGGTAAGACAGGAGTCTTCATTATTTTTTCCAATCACTGATACAGAACAAGCTTGCAGCTAATAAAGTTGGAACTCTTGATATACCGAGAGCCCCTGGCGGCAACTCTGTATTCCCCGGCTTGGCGCCCCCCCCCCCGATACACCATTCACCTGCCAGCTGCACATCAATCCCCCTGACACCAGCAGGACCCCCCTCTTCCCTAGGGCCAGAACTGCATCCCGGCAGCTACCGGCGCACGCTTCCTAGGAGTAGGGCGTGTGGCCCACGGCGTGTAGATAGGTAGGGCCCCATCCCCCTCCCTTCATCGCCGCGACCGAGTGGCTCCTCACTCCTCCCCTCCAGATACCAGCCTGCTACCCCCTTGTAATTGGGTCACCTACCACCATCTCCTAACTCAATAACTACCAGTTGGCTATCCCCCCCCTGCCCCCCCCCCTCGAGGTCACCACCTTGGCTCTTTGCAGCCGGAGTGGTGGCCATCTTGCAACACCCTAGCCCCACTCCCCCTCTCTCAAATACCATTTGTACTTGATCCAGGGTTCGCCCGATCGCCTCTCAAGGGGTCAGGAAGGAATTTTTTTCCCTGTCGTAGCATATTGGCGTAGCACAACCAGGGTTTTTTTGCCTTCCTCTGGACCAAGTCAGGATCGAGGATTAAGTTAATCCTTGATTAATCCCCCCTCCCTCCTCCCCCTGGTGTTTGGCGACTATGGTTAATCTGCAATATTCTGCAGAAACCATTGGGGATCTGAGACAATATGCCGCAATACTACCAGCCATCACTAAAAAAGCCCTAAGAACTGAGCGACTTTTGAGAATCGATCGACGATCGACTATCAAAAATCTCAGCCGTTTACCCCAGCCTAAGCATATATCGTGTGCTTTGATCAACACAAGATCGGCAGTAAAACACCGACTGGAAATCCATGATTTCATTCTACAATATGATTTAGACTGCCTCTTTATTACAGAGAGCTGGCTTACAGCTGACTGTAACACCATTCTCGGAGAACTGGTGCCAGAAAACTATTGTATCATAACTGAAAACAGAATAGGGCAAAGAGGAGGAGGACTGGCGGTGATCCATAAGACTCATCTTGCAATCACTAAACCTGTCCTTCAAAACCCTCTTCCATTTATGGAAACCCTTACCCTGCAACTACAAACAAACTCCCAGGAGACCGTCCGGATTCTACTCTGCTATAGGCCACCTGGCCCAAAATCGCAGTTTCTCCCATCATTGACGGACTTTATCTCCACCTATAGCCTTAACAGCAAACACCTTTTGCTGCTCGGGGACTTCAATCTCTGGGCCAACTCCCCGCAAGACCCCGTTGCCGACGCCTGCATTGATCACTTCGAAGGATTAGGGCTACAACAACTAGTATGTGGGCCCACACATGCTTCAGGTCACACACTCGATCTTATTTTCAGACAAGATCTGGAAATAAAAATCTTGGAAAATGAACCATTGCCATGGACAGATCACCATGCAATTAAATTCATTATTTACGATTTCCCACCCTTAACTAAAACATCAAATCTAGTGACAACACACTGGACTAGATGTCAGAAGAAGCTCCACTCGGAACTCTTCAAAACCACGTTAAGGAAAAAAATAAATACAATTCAGCCGCATCAAACGGCTGAAGAAACACTGGATTCCATAAACACGGCCCTATTACAGTCAGCCGACTTAATAGCGCCCAAACGTAAAACCCGCATCCGGAAAAATAACTCCAGCTGGTTCAATAACCAACTGGCATTACTGAAGCAAGAGCGTAGAAGGGCGGAAGCCGCCTGGAAAAGAAGCTCTTCAGATGAGAACCTTATCGTCTACAAAGCAACAACAAGAAAATACCACAAAGAAATCTTCAAAGCCAAGAAAAACTATTTTTCCGAGGCTATCAACAGCGCCCTTAATCGCCCACGCAAACTCTTTAAATTGGTCACTCAGACCATGAATCCAAGATGTCTTGAAGCCCCCAATTCGGACTCACAAGAATTTTGCAGTGAATTGTCGGATTACTTCATTAATAAAATCGAGGGGATCCGACAAAGCATTCAGCAAAATAATTCCCCCCTCAACTCTCCCCGTAATGATTTACACAATACCTGCAGTAATTCACCACAACCAGGTAAGTTCACGCTGGAACCTATCTCTATCCATGCCACTAAAAATATCATCGGTACTCTGCGTAACAGCACCGCGCCGAATGATATCATCCCCACTAAACTGCTGAAGGAATGCGCCGACATCCTGGCACCTCCTATCACGCAGCTTATCAACCAATCCTTCAGGGAAGGCATAGTGCCCTCCCAGTTGAAGGAGGGTATAATTCGACCCATCTTGAAGAAACCCAACCTGGACCCCAAGGACCCACTCCACCGTCGTCCAATAACAGGTCTAAATGTACTCTCAAAGGTAATGGAAAAAGTAGTGGTACAACAGCTGCAACATTTATCTAGATACCCACAACCTACTTGACCCATTTCAATCGGGATTCCGGCCTGGACACGGGACAGAAACCGCATTGCTCAAAATATGGGACGACGCTCTCGAGGCCGCAGATGAAGGAGAATCTTGTCTTCTGGTTCTGTTGGACCTGAGCGCAGCCTTCGACACATTAGACCACAAGCTTTTATTGACTCGGCTAGCTGAAGTAGCCAGAGTCGCAGAAGGCGATTTATCTTGGTTCTCCTCTTTTTTGGAAAACCGATCGCAAATAGTGAAGTTAGGACCTTTCACTTCTGAGAAACGCACGGTATCGTGCGGAGTCCCTCAAGGATCCCCCCTGTCGCCGGTGTTATTCAACATCTATCTTCGCCCTCTTTTTGAGATTATTAGCAGTCGAAAACTGCTCTACCACTCATATGCAGACGACACGCAACTATATTTCCGCATTTGCAATAAAAAGGATCATCACCTCAATCTAGAGACATGCCTCTCTTTGATAGAGGACTGGATGACAAAGAGTTATCTTAAACTCAACGGAGAGAAAACAGAACTTCTCCTGTTTCACGCCAAGCGTATGAATCAACCTACAACAACTTGGACCCCCCCGCCCATTCTGGGCAAAATCATCACCCCTAGCGCCAATGTCAAAAGTCTCGGGGTCATCTTTGACTCTCACATGACATTGGACGCACAAATAGGGTCAGTAGTCAGCGGATCTCACCATCTGCTGCGCCTACTACGCAGACTTACTCCTTTTATTCCCAAGGAAGACATAGCGGTCGTGGTGGGAGCTATTGTAAACTCAAGATTGGACTATGCAAATGCCCTTTACCTCGGACTCCCCAAGTACCAAATCGCTCGTCTACAAGTCGTTCAAAATACGGCCGCTAGACTTGTGACTGGGAAAAAACCTTGGGAATCAATCTCACCTTCACTGAGAGCCCTTCACTGGTTACCAGTAAAAGACAGAATCACTTTTAAAGCACTCTGTCTAACGCATAGATGTATCTATGGGAATGCTCCCCATTATCTATGCGAAAAAATAAAAGCTCATAAACCCAATCGCGTTCTGCGTTCCACCAATCAAAATTTCCTCCAGATACCCAAAGCCAGATACAAGTCCAAAGGAGAAAGGAGATTCGCGGTCCAAGGGCCTAGACTATGGAACGCTTTACCAACCAGCATTCGGTTGGAGGAGAATCACTTAGCATTCAGGAGAAAGATCAAGACTCATCTCTTTTGATACCAAAGGAGACAGGAACAACAAGCGCCCAGAGGCGATTAAATTTGCATGTGCTGCGCTATATAAGTTTTCATTCATTCAGATCCCATATTAAGATGTGAAGCATAAATATTGGTATATAATCTCCTCAAATTTACATTGGTGGCTCTGCCTGGCATAAAACCCGTCTGATCTGAATCAATGATATTAGACATCAACGGTTGTAATCGTCAGGAAATTAACTAGGTCAAAATCTTGAAATCTACATTCAAGAGTGCAAAAGGCCTATATGAAGCACAGGAGGATGGGTCTTTCGGATGCTTGTAAATTAGGACTATATGAGCTTGACTCATTGAGTCCGGCATGGATCCCTCCTTCAGACAATCTGAGTAAAGAGAGGCCAGTACAGGAGATAAAAGCTCTCCATGAGCCCTATAGAATTCAATAGGAAGGCCATCCGGCCCTGGTGACTTCCCCAGTGAAAAGGAGCCAATGACAGAAAGGACCTCCTCCGATGTCATAGGACGTACTAGCATCTACCTCTCATTATCGGTTAGCCATGCCAATGCGACTGAGATGTATATACTGTACCGTATCTCCAAAAGTGGTATGTATTTCCGAGATCTGGATACTAGATTGTTCATGTTTAGCCATCATGGCCAAAAACCATCCATTACGGTCCCCCGCTCAAAAGATTTCTGTTTATTTTTACATAGATCTATCCTTGTAGCCTAAGTCATATGCAAATGTAGGGTCTGTTTACTATGTAGTAAGGCATTAAAATGTAATTCTGAGGGATCCGCAGTATATTGGGCTGTTTGTTCCTCTACTATACATTTTAAACCTTATTTTTTTGCTCGTTGAGACTTATTAACTGCTTTAATAGCGGATATATATTGTCCTCTTGCATATGCCTCAAACGCATCCCATAATATTGCCCAAGTGGATGAACCTGCATTGAGTGTGAAATCCAATGCGTGCCCAATCTCCACTGTGCTGCATAATGAAAGCGATGCATGCAAAGTGTAAGCATGAGCAGAGCATGATCGGACAATCCACTCTGCAAGTATTTAGCATCTAATATACTGTATCTGCTAATATCACTGAATTGACAAAGGCTAAGGGCCAGATCCACAAAAGGGATACGCAGGCGTATCTACTGATACGCCATCGTATCCCTGTTTCTATCTATGCGGCTGATTCATAGAATCAGTTACTCATAGATATTCCTAAGATCCGGCAGGTGTAATAGTTTTACACTGTCGGATTTTAGGATGCAGTACCGCGGCCGCCGCTGGGGGCATTTCTCGTCAAAATTCCGCGTCGGGTATGCAAATTAGCACTTACGGAGATCCACGAAGCTTTTTCCCTTCGTTTTTTTCCGTAAGTGTTAGTTTGCCGTCGCAAAATTAGGGCTGCTTTTACAAAGTGTACACTTAGTACACCATGTAAAAGTAGACCCTTCTTTCCCGCGTCGCTGTCAAATTTTTTTTAAATATTTTTTTTTTCCCGCCGCAACTCTTTTTTTCTTTTACACCCGTCGCGATTCTCAAAACTCGGCGCAACGTAAATCCGCGCAAAGCACGTCGGGAAAATCGCGTCGGAGCATGCGTAGTACGTCCGGCGCGGGAGCGCGCCTAATTTAAATGGGACTCGGCCCATTAGATTGGGCCCGCCTTGCGCTAGACGGATTTAAGTTACACCGCTGCAAATTTCTAGGTAAGTGCTTTGTGGATCGGGCACTTAGGTAGAAATTTTGCGGCGGTGTAACTTAAATCCGAATATTTAAGTTGCGCCCGCTGTACATGGATCTGGCCCTAAGTCTATACATGAAGCGGTCTTATAAGAAAGAAAATACATGCTTTGTTTCTTTTAGCGCACAAATACAGTTTCTTCCCTTGTCTGGTTGTCCTAAATTCACATACTCCAGAGGTTCTTGTTAAGGTGCTAATAAGAAAAAGACAAAGTATCATGCAACTCTATGTAGGGCACCATAGAATCAGAAATTATAAAAAAGACTGTTGTTACATTGACAGTTCCTTTAAACTTGTAGCTATTTTCTGGAGTTGGTAGTAGATTGGAAGAAAACCTAGAGTAGCTGCTACAGCTCCTGCTTGTAAAAAGATTACAAAATATACAGCACATTTACATAATGTACAGGAATCCACAAGTATCACCATGGATTTAAGGGGTTGTAAAGGAAAAAAATGTTTTCTCTAAATAGCTCCCTTTACCTTAGTGCAGTCCTCCTTCACTTACCTCATCCTTCGATTTTTCTTTTAAATGTCCTTATTTCTTCTGAGAAATCCTCACTTCCTGTTCTTCTGTCTGCAACTCACCACCATAATGTGAGGCTTTCTTCCTGGTGTGGAGAAAGCCTCTTGAGGGGGGAGGGGGCGAGCAGGCAAGTCAGGACTCTACTTTGCAGATAGAGAAAGGAGCTGTGTGTTAGTGGGCGTCCTGACACTTCTGCTCGCCCCCTCCCTCCTCAAGAGGCTTGCTCCACACCAGGAAGAAAGCCTTGCATTAAGGTGGTGAGTTACAGACAGAAGAACAGGAAGTGAGGATTTCTCAGAAGAAATAAGGACATTTAAAAGCAAAATTGAAGGATGAGGTAAGTGAAGGAGAACTGCACTAAGGTTAAGGAAGCTATTTAGGGAAAAAAGCTATTTTTCTTTACAACCCTTTTAAACTATTAACAGAATTTTATTTTACTTAGATAAAAAAAAGGGGTTTGGGGGGAATTTTTAGGAACACACAGTGACAGACACAGAAATATATACAAATAAATATGGCCTTAAAGCGGGGGTTCACCCAAAAAAACTTTTTTTAACATTACATACAGCGTGTCACGAGTTGCCGAAAGAAGCCGAATGTCGGTGGGCAGTCCGGCTTCTTTCGGCAACTCGTGACGCGCTGTATGCGATGGTCAGAAGCATATCAATCAATTAGGAACGCCCAGTCCCGCAGATTATACCCGGAAGCCGCGGTGAACATATATCTATAAAACGGTATGTACGGCAACGATTAAAAAAAAAACACCCGATTGTGATTCTAACTCGCCTGAACCTAATGTTCAAAAAAATTTTTGGGGTGAACCCCCGCTTTAAGATGAAATTTAAAAAGGTAAGATTTTAATTGTAAATTTTTAAGGTTTAAGTGATAAAAAAAATAACTAAAAGGTTCAGTCCATCCAAAATTGATACTTTTTTTAGCAGATGTTGATAAATTAAACCTTACAGTTTCTTACAGCTCTCAAGGAATCTATTGGTTCTCAGGTCTTCACATTGGCCGTGGTCATTATTCATTATGTGAGCCTCACTTTCCTGGCTGGATTTTTAATTACTGAATTTTATGATTATGCAAAATGCAATCTATTATTGGAGGAGGAAAACCTTTCATTCATCAGCCCATCCTTTTCATTCATGGAAACTATACTACATGAATGAAAGAGGGGTCAGAAAGAGCAAGCATACTCTTTACAGGTGCATATGAAAGGTCCATCAGCTTATATTAACTCTCATGGCAGTAGAAGATTTTCACTGCAGTTGGAGAAGGAGATGAGAGGACTGAAGATTTTAACAAAATCCACAGCCAGCAGCACAAGGGATACTTCACATTAGGCCAGATTCTCGTATCCTGGCGTAAAACTATGCGGGCGTAACGTATCTCGTTTACGCTACGTGGCCGCAAGTTTTACGGGCAAGTGCTTGATTCACAAAGCACTTGCCTGTAATGTTGAGGCGGCGTATCGTAAATCCTCCGGCGCAAGCCCGCCTAATTCAAATGATCCAGGTAGGGGGCGTGGATCATTTAAATTAGGCGCGTTCCCACGATCTGCGCATGCGCATGTGCCGTCCCTAAAATTTCCCGACGTGCATTGCGCTAAATGACGTCGCAAGGACGTCATTGGTTTCGACGTTAACGTAAATGCCGTCCAGCGCCATTCACGGATGACTTACGCAAACGACGTACATTTTTAAATTTCGACGCGGGAACGACGGCCATACTTAACATTGGTTGCCCCTCATATAGCAGGGGCAACTTTATGCGTCGCAAATGCTACGGAAACGTCGTAAATTCACTGCGTCGACCGCGCGTACGTTCGGGAATCTCGCGTAAATAGCTAATTTGCATAGACGACGGGGAAAAAGACGTCGGCGACACCTAGCTGCGGGAAAAAAAATTGCATCTAAGATCTGACAGCGTAAGAGCCTTACGCCTGTCAGATCTAATGGATATCTATGCGTAACTGATTCTAAGAATCAGTCGCATAGATACGCCGGGCCAGATTAGGACTTACGATGGCGCAAATGGCGTTGCGCCGTCGTAAGCCCTTTGAGAATTTGAGAAAAATCCCATTGAATCTAAGTCCTGTCCCTTGTGCTTGTTAAAAAAATGTTTTGATTAAACTTAGGCTTTAAAATTTGTCAAAGTCAAATCTCTTTCTCAAGAGACCCTGTCACTGGAATAAACAAACCAAAACAGCAGAACCCTGTTAAAGAAGATTACTTATATATACCAGTCCGGCAGACTGGTAAGCATCCAATATTTGCATCCTTGCTGACCTATAGCCGCTGCTGTTATCTGAAACTTCCAGGTGTGTTTTACCTTCAAGCTGCTAAGAACTTGCTTCTTTCTAACTCCCTCGATAACTTGCGGCAGACCTCCGCAATGTCTCCTGTGAACAATGACAAAAGCTCCCAGGAGACATTGCGGCATCGAGGAAGTGACGGAATACCCGCACATCACCCGATGAATCCATATACAGGAAGCGGCCAGTAACATAAAGGATTACTAAGGTACAGTGGATCGAAAAGAAAAAAAACATGCGGTTTAGTAATTATGCATATGAGCGTATCATTTTGTATTTTATTTTTGGTGGGGGAGTGGATCTTGAGTGGGAGTTCCCACACTTTTTTCCCCAGGACTTAAACCCTGCGGGGAGGGGTATAAAAGACATGGGAAGGGGAAGGAAAGACCATTCCAAATCACACAGTTAAAATCAAAGATGGTCTTTAGGCAAAGAGTAGATGTCATGTACCTTGGTTGGAGGCCAAGTTAATTAAAGGGCTTCCCTTGCAGGTCTGATCTGTGATGACAGAGGAAGAAGGCTTAAAGTAGCACGGGTGCCGGTAGCTAGGTAGCAGGTGATTTCCATGAACAGAGATACAGTCAAAGTGTGCCAGGGTCATACCAAGTGAGGCAACAGTGTGGGCGGGAAGCAGGCAGAGCAAGGTCCAGTAGCAAGCCAAGGTCAATGCCAAAAATCAGGAAGAGCAAAGTCCAGGAGCAGGCTGAGGTCAGTACCAGGGAACCAGGCAGAGAATAGTCAGAGGTAAGCTGAGGTCAATATCCAGAATCCACAGAACAAGGTTAGGAACAAGCCAGGTCAGCAACGGAAGATCAGTCAGCAAGCAAGAACACAGGAACATGGGTCACAGGAAAACTGAAGAACATCCAGCAATTAGCACACACCAGGGTCTCCTTTAAATTACGCAGCTTGGTGCCAATGCACATGGATGAGCGTGCGGTGTGCGCTGGTGCACAGAAATGCAACTATGTGTCAGTGCATGCTGGATATAACCCCACCTTGTCTGTGTGCTGGTACAAGAGCACGAAGATTTGCTGCATGTGAATTAGCACTAACTGTATTAGTTTCCTGACAGTAGAAGAAGAGGGGGATACTCTTGCATCATAACAGAGATAGTAATTGGGGGGTGTTCGGGATCAAATGATGGCATATTAGGTAAGTGGTGTTCCTCTGACAAAGTGTACTCATACCAGTGAAACCAAGTTTTCCCAAAGTGTTCATTGAACAGAGCAAGTAAGTATAACAGCTTTACAATCACTTTAATTTTATTTTTGGGTTGAGATACACTTTTAATTGTTTCAAAAAATATCCATCATATTAGAATATATAGCGATACCCCCCCCCCCCCCCCAGGAGCCACTTGAGTTTGTTTGCTTCTGTACTTTGCCTCTTAACCCCAAGAACAGTCTCAGCCCCTCTGGCACACCTGGCAATAGTGTTAGTGCAAGGACCAATGACTAGTGTTGAGCAGAATACGCCATATTCGATTTCGCGATATATCTCGAATATATAGTCGAATATTCGAGATATATTCGCTAAATTCGAATATTCGTGATATTTTATCGAAATGAAATTATTGCGAATTTTCGCTGTTGCGAATGCGAAAATAATTGCGAAATTTCGATAACTGCGGTAGGAGCACTCTGATTGGCTCAGAATATTCGTGATATTTTACAATACAAAATAATTGCGAATATTCGGCAAATGCGGAAGGAGCACTCTGATTGGCTCAGAATATTCGTGATATTTTACAATACAAAATAATTGCGAATATTCGGAAAATGCGGAAGGAGCACTCTGATTGGCTCAGAATATTCTTGATATTTTACAATACAAAATAATTGCGAATATTCGGCAAATGCGGAAGGAGCACTCTGATTGGCTCAGAATATTCTTGATATTTTACAATACAAAATAATTGCGAATATTCGGCAAATGCGGAAGGAGCACTCTGATTGGCTCAGAATATTCTTGATATTTTACAATAGAAAATAAAAAGTGTTTTGCATTGGTGGTGATTCTTTACTCTATCCATCTGTCACAGCCGTTTGTCAATCAAACACCTTGAAGATTGAACACGTTCATGCTGCATGCTTTGGACTTTTTTTCACTTCACATATCAAAGACATTTTTATGAAAGATTATTTTTCTATTATTGGGACTATATTTCTTTATATATTTGTTTCACTGTGTATTTCACAAGTTATTTGCGCTTGCTTATTTTATAATTTGCCCACATGTCTTGTCACTAGACATATTTTTTATTCTTGTAGAGCGACTCCATTTTCTGTCTTGTATTAATTTATGTTGTATAACATTTTTGAGTTGCTGCTGTATTCTCCCCTTTTTTTAAGGTATGCACAATTTTTTCCTTCTTACAAAAAAAAATAATATCAAACATACAAATATTCATAACAGAAACATACACAAAGCCCCCCCCCTTTTGCATCAGAGACAATCAGAGTTCTCCTACCACAGTTATCGAAAATTCGCAATAATTTTCGCATTCGCATTAGCGAAAATTCGCAATTTTTTTTTTTTTATATTCGGCAACATAAAAGGATCACCTCAGCTTAGCTACTCGGCCCAGGGTCTCTAATCATACCAGCAATGCTTTTAGACGTCGATAGGATGTGATCTGTTTTAAAAATAAAATTGAAAAAATGTGAATATTCGGAATCGCGAATATTCACCGCGAAATTCGAAATATATCGCGAATACTCGAATATGCCATATTCGAGCCGAATATTCGCAATACGAATATTCGTGAGCAACACTACCAATGACAAACACACACGGTATGATAAAACAGAAATTGTCTTTACCGTACGGTTTCTGTGGAATAGTAACAGACAGTAGCAATATACATTAATTAAATCATCTGAAGAGTAATAATTGAAATCAAGAGCAATATAACTCAATATTATAGTCAGGCTTCTTTCAGGGGATTATACGACTGTGAATAACCATAAGAACAGAGGCAAACACTTTAACAGCAACAAATCCCAAATTGCAACCCCTGCAAGTCCAGGCAGGAGGAGAATGGAAGAATGACCCTATCTTATGTCAGACCTCTCTCTTCTGCCCCCCCACCACAGGCCCAAATATAAACACTGTAACTAATGCAGGATTAACTAATGTAATTCCCAGGGTTCTACCTACCCCACTTATACACTACATATACTGAGCCCTGGGTCTGTGCATATGTGCCGTATGGCACCAGTTACTTCAGTCCCAAGTAGAAGAAGGCCTTGAACCTTCAGCTAGCTTCTTTAGTTGGTACACTTAGAATCCTGCTTGGTAGAGTACAATTTCAGTATACTGGCAGTATCCGGGTCACAAGGCGGACGCTGTGACTGCTCAAGGGGGAATAAATGTGACCCAAGTTCTGGCAAGTGTGGGCAAAGTAAAGTAATGCTGTTTGTATGCAGTGTCCTTGTTTCCTGCAAATGGGCAAGTGCTCTTTCACCAGTCCCGCGGTCAAGGCCTAAACGAACGTCACCTCTCACTGGAACGCTTCATGCCGTTGGTGCAGGTGCCTGTAAGGAAACGGTGGACTGACCCAGGAGACAACACCTCTACCCTGGGACCAGTCTCTCCTCTGGTGTCTGCCTCAGTCCACAGCCAGACAAGATAGTGTCAGAACACAAAAGCTCAGCAGGGGAGATGTCAGGGCACAGACCTTTCACGGTCACATTCCCCAGTTGGTTCTGGGTAGAATCGAACCTAGGACCTATCCATTACAAGTCCAGCTCTTTGGCTCTGAGCCACTGCTCAAGTGTTAGTTTGCTTGCTGTCCGTTGGAGCCTGGTGCTGAACCTATGTTACTTTGGACCAATCAGTGGCCTGAGCGGCCTATTTAAGCCAGCCCCTTCCTCCTTGCTAATTGCTGGTTCGTTGTCAGCTTTACCTGAAGTACCTTTGAAGATTACCTGTATTCTGACCTGTTTTGACCCGGATTTGGACTTGACTACTCTTTGCCTTCTCCTACGCTTTGACCTCCTGGCTTGTTTACTGGACCCGCTTCCGTCTCCATTCCTTTGATCCCTGGCTTCCCGTTTTGGACTCTCTACCTTCTGGAACCCCTGACCATTTGGCTTGTTTCCTGGACTTTCTGCTTGACCTGATCAGGCTCTCTAACCCGTGGACTCTGACTTGCACCGGCATCTTCACCTCATCTGCTACAGCTCCCTTGGTGTCTCCGAATCATAGCTTCAGTGACTTCCAGCTAATCATCTCCCGCTGCCGGCAGCCGGTGCCTCCTTGTGCCCCTCCTCGCTGTCTCCATCCCCAGAGGGTGAGGTGCACAGAGTCGCAAAGGTAGCCACCCTCGGCATCTCGGTCTCGGTGAGTACTTACCTTAACGGTCCTGACAGTACGAACCAGCCAAAATGTCCGAGACCGACAGGGTGCGCTCACCTTTTGAAACCCTGTGCCAACAGGTGTCTGTTTTGTCTAGTGCCGTTCAAAACCTCCAAGAAGGTAAGCCCTTACATAATGGACTGACCGATAACATGGAGTCCGCAGACTTGTTCAAAATGCTCACTTCCTTGGCTCTGCAAGTCGCCAGCCTGAACCATACCATTCTGGAACTTAAACAAGAAGTTCAAATATTTAAAGGGACAGCACGCCCAGCCCCGGAACCAGCATGTTATGAACCATTTGTCGTCATGCCAGAAAAATTTGATGGTAGCCGTGCATCCTTCCTGTGCTTTAAAACCGACTGTGAGCTATTGTTCACCCTTAAACCTAGGACCTATGCCACGGACTATATTAAGGTTAGAGCCTCCGTCAACTTGCTAACAGGGCAGGTCAAATCGTGGGCTCACCTGCTGCTGCAGGAAAAAAGTCCAGTCTTGGACAGCTGGGAGACGTTCATGTCTGCTCTGGACTCATATATTCCTGCTTCCAAGAGGACCAGCACTCCCAGGTCTGCTCTTACTCCACGGGGCCTACGGGTACCCAGGGACAGGAAGCCCCAGTACAGTTATGACATCCAGCCAGCCCAGTGTGTGTCAAATTATGAAACTCTGTATGTGCCCAGCCATGAAGCTCCCACACCACCAAGCCTTGACGCTCCTGTGGATGCACACACGCCTACCTTGGAGGAGGAGGAACCCATGCAGATCGGGGCCATCCGGTCCAGCCTATCTGAGGAAGAAAGAGAGTAGAGGAGAGGCTATGGACTTTGCTTTTATTGTGGTGCTAGCGGGCACCTTATATCGCTCTGCCCAACTCGCCCACCTCGGCCAAGGGTTCTTCAGGTGGGTACTGTTGGGAGTTTTTTCTGCGCCTCAGAGTCTGTGCCTACCTTCCCAGTGTCCCCGGTTCCGGCTCCGGTGTCCACAGTCCCTGTGTCCCCAGTTCCTGTATCTCCATTTGAAGTTCCTGTGTCTCCAGTTCCGGTGTCTCCAGTTCCTGCGTCTTCAGTTTCTGTGTCCCCAGTTCCAGTTCCTGTGTCTTCAGTTCCTGTGTCCCCAGTTCCAGTTCTTATGTCTTCAGTTCCTGTGTCCCCAGTTGAAGTTCCAGATCATATTCCCCCAAGTGAAGTTCTCCCTCCAGACTGTACATATGCCTCGAATGGTACTATGGTCCGTAAACAGGATCTGGCGACTTTTGAACAGGCTTTACAAGCGAGGAGGGCACCCCCTACCAGAACTTCAGGATCAACTAAGTCCAAAAAGAAAAAGTAAAGATCTACATGCTCCCTGTTCTATCTGAGCTTCCATCAGGAGCATCCAGAACTAATGGACAGTTTGGGCGTCCGGAGTCCGCCCCTAGGGGGGGCACTGTCAGGGCACAGACCTTTCACGGTCACATTCCCCAGTTGGTTCTGGGTAGAATCGAACCTAGGACCTATCCATTACAAGTCCAGCTCTTTGGCTCTGAGCCACTGCTCAAGTGTTAGTTTGCTTGCTGTCCGTTGGAGCCTGGTGCTGAACCTATGTTACTTTGGACCAATCAGTGGCCTGAGCGGCCTATTTAAGCCAGCCCCTTCCTCCTTGCTAATTGCTGGTTCGTTGTCAGCTTTACCTGAAGTACCTTTGAAGATTACCTGTATTCTGACCTGTTTTGACCCGGATTTGGACTTGACTACTCTTTGCCTTCTCCTACGCTTTGACCTCCTGGCTTGTTTACTGGACCCGCTTCCGTCTCCATCCCTTTGATCCCTGGCTTCCCGTTTTGGACTCTCTACCTTCTGGAACCCCTGACCATTTGGCTTGTTTCCTGGACTTCCTGCTTGACCTGATCAGGCTCTCTAACCCGTGGACTCTGACTTGCACCGGCATCTTCACCTCATCTGCTACAGCTCCCTTGGTGTCTCCGAATCATAGCTTCAGTGACTTCCAGCTAATCATCTCCCGCTGCCGTCAGTCGGTGCCTCCTTGTGCCCCTCCTCGCTGTCTCCATCCCCAGAGGGTGAGGTGCACAGAGTCGCAAAGGTAGCCACCCTCGGCATCTCGGTCTCGGTGAGTACTTACCTTAACGGTCCTGACAGGAGATCACTATACTAACTTTGCATAGTTAATACAGTGGCTCTGACTGGAGCAGACAACTTTTTTTCGTTCAACCTGCTAGGTCGAACGAAAAAAAACTCATAGTGTGTACCAGGCTTTACGCAAACCTGGATGACAGCATTTTTATTTGCAGGGACAATAAGCAAACAGTGGAAAACTGCAACCTGTTAAAAGAAAATACGCCAGCCAAACAAAATGAGGTTAGTAATTTCCTGCAATACATGCCCATTACCTCATGTTTATTCCTTTAAACACATTGAAATACATAGAAATAACTGTGGATGTGCCAGAAATATATGTAGTGCCTGGTTACTTTAAGTACCGGTGCTGTTTAAATTTAGAGGGAGATCAGAGTGTAGTTAAACTCTGATCCAAATTGTTATGTGCAAAACAGGGTCTCTGTCTCAGACTGGCTGTGCTGTGGGCTCATTCTGTTGTGCTGGGGTGTCTTTCCCACCCCTGTGCAGTAGATGGCAGCAGTGGAGTCAAGGTTTGGGTGCTCTTTCCCAGCAGCCAATCAGGAGGGTTGGGCCTCTCTGTGCATGCTGGGGGAGGGTATTTATGGGGCAGACGCCATTGGTTCTGGGTTCTCCTTCGTCCAGTGTGGCACCTACCTTTAGGGTGGCCACATCATGGTGCCCCAGCGTTATGGCCTACCTGGCCGAGGCGTGCGTGCCACTCGGTGTTCCTGGTTCCGGGGCCATGTTGACCCAGAACATCTGAGCAGCGACGGGGAGCCAGTGAGTGACTGGGTTCCCACCTTTGAGGATCCCAAGCGGTATTGCTGTTCGGTGGGGAGTCCGTCTGAGGAGTGCCATTGAGAGGCTGGCGATCCACCGGGGATCAGTGGTATCCGAACACTGAAGGATTGATCACCTGTCAGTCGGTACCTGGGCGACATTAAGAAGGAGATCCAGGCGTAATTCATCTAAGGAGGATTGCCTCTGTAACTGCAGTCAGAGAGGGTCTGTGGCAGAGGTGTTTCCCTGAAGTTCATTTTAAGGAGGGTCTGTGGCGGTTTGCATTTTTTTTTTAACCTGTTTACAGCTGGTTGTTAAAGGAAATGTAAAAAAAAAGAAACCGCAAATCGCGTAAAATTGCGGCAAAATCGCGGTAAAAACGTGTGTCAAAAAACTAAGCAAGCACCGCAACAACGCTCAAAAGCAACATGCATAGGTGTGAATCAAGCCTTATTCCATAGCCCTTGCTTGTGCACAGTCATAGAGCATGGAATATCAACTCACAAGATTTCTGGCAAAATTAACAAATACTTTTTGTAATTATCAAGATATAACAAATCATTTCAATGCTATATTTTGCAGACCAAAAGGGAGAAAATAAGAGGTTTATTGTAAGAGATAAGGTAAACTTGTGTTTGTCAAAACTAAAAGAAAATAGTTTAGAGTTAAAAACAGCAGCGAAGAGTTGTACCCTCTATCACATTTTTAGTGTGGTTGTGTCCCTGTTGTAGAAATACATTTTGGTATTTATTCTTTTGACCACCAGACAGAAAGAGAGGAAATCCCAAATTTGTAGAGAAACTCTAATGCCGCGTACAGACGATCAGACTTTCCGACAACAAAACCGTGGATTTTTTTCCAACGGATGTTGGCTCAAACTTATCTTGCATATACATGGTCACACAAATGTTGTCGGAAATTCCGAACATCAAGAACGCGGTGACGTACAAGATGTACGGCAAGCCGAGAAAAATGAAGTTCAATAGGCAGTGCAGCTCCTCTGCTCAATTCTGAGCATGCTCGGAATTTTGTGCATCGGAATTGTGTGCATCGGAATTGTGTACACACGATCGGAATTTCCAACAACAAAACTTGTTGTTGGAAAATTTGAGAACCAGCTCTCAGATTTTTGTTGTCGGAAATTCCGACAGCAAATGTCTGATGGAGCCTACACATGGTCGGAACTTCTGACAACAAGCTCCCATTGAAAATTTGTTGTCGGAAATTCCGATTGTGTGTATGCGGCATAAGAGTTGTCCTCAGAAGAGTGGTGAGGGAAAATCATTCATTACGGTAGGGTGTTTCGTGATGTGACTACTGTCTAAGAAGGCGCAATTTGGGGAGATTCCCTAAAATTTCCTGTTGTGTTTAGAGGACTAATTGAATTTTTTTTTTACGGATTCCCCCATTCATACTAGCGAGGTGGATAGGGGGAATCCTCCTCATTGTGCTATTGTATTCTGACAGGGGGCTTCTCAGTGTATTCTGATCAGTGATGCAGTTGATTGGCTGCAGCCGCTCCCTGGTGTTAATGGGCTGTTAATTTGTTCCTAGATCAGATACTAACAGATATTAAATTGGTAGAGCCATAGCCTCTTCTCCATCCACTTTAGTGTTAGCTTCACATCTTCCTAATTTGTCCAAATGTTCTTATTTACTGAACTGCGTAGTGATTTTGAATCTTGTTCTCTGCATGTGGGATGTTTGGTACCACAAAATGGAGCCTCTTGTCTATCATGTACAATGTTTTATATTTTTAAATGTTTTAGTAAAGAATATAGCCGTTTGGGTTTCTTACGGGTTTTGTTCTCCATTGCATCTAGGGGCCGGATTCAGATACATTGGCGTATCTGTCCGGCCCGCGTAACGTATCTCCGACACGTTACGCCACTCTAACTTTGGGCGCAAGTTCTTTATTCACAAAGAACTTGCGCCCTTAGTTAGAGCGGCGTAGCGTATGTGTTGCGGCCTAAGGCCGTGTAATTCAAATGGGAATGTAGGGGGCGTGTTTTATTTAAATTTCCCTTGACCCCGCGTTTTTTACGTTTTACTTGAACGGCGCATGCCCCGTCCATAAAATCTCCCAGTGTGCATTGCTCTAAATGACGTTGCAAGGACGTCATTGCTTTCGTCGTGAACGTAAATTACGTCCATCCGTATTCGCGAACGACTTACACAAACAACGCAAAAATTTCAAAACTCGGCGCGGGAACGACGGCCATACTTAACATTAGCTACCCCTCATATAGCAGGGGTAACTATACGGCGAAAAAAGCCAAACGCAAACGGCGGGAAAAAAAAGCGCCGGCCGGTCGTTCGTTTCTGAATACGGAAGCGCCACCTAGTGGCCGGCCTGGAATTGCAGCCTAAGATCCGACGGTGTAAGACACTTACACCTGTCGGATCTTAGGGATATCTATGCGTAACCTGATTCTATGAATCAGGCGCATAGATACGACCGGAACTCAGAGATACAACGGCGTATCAGGAGATACGCCGTCGTATCTCTTTCTGAATCCGGCCCAAGATGTCTATCTGCAGAATTTGGACAACTATTGATATACTGCTTGTAGCACCTTATTACAAGTTTGTAAAGGGATGTGGATTCTGGTTAGCGAGAGAAAGGCCCCGTACACACGACCGAACATGTCTGCTGAAACTGGTCCGCGGACCAATTTCAGCAGACATGTTCGGTCGTGTGTACAGCCGAGCGGACAGGTTTCCAGCGTACATTTGTCCGCCAGACCGTTTTCGAGCAGACAAATGTTTCTAAACATGTTTAGAAACATGCCCGCTGGAATCCTGTCCGTCGGACATGTTCGGTCATCTGTACACACTTACCGTACATGTCCGAGCGGCCGCCTTCCCTGGCATGCGTCGAATGACTTTGACGCATGAGTGGAAGCATTGAACTTCCAGGGCCGCGCACGTCGCCGCGGCGATGGCACGGCCTCGTCACCGCGTATCATGTACGCGCGGATTTCTGTATGATGGTGTGTACAGCCATCATACAGAAATCTCCGGGCAGGCATGTCCGCTGAAAACGGTCCTGCGGACCGTTTTCATCGGACATGTTTGCCCGTGTGTACAAGGCCTAAGAGTAAACCCTGAATTTTGGGTTGAAGATTACTCCTTTACTGAACACCTCAAGCATAAAAGAAATTAAACTGTATAGGATACTCTTAAAAACTGAGCATGTGACCTAAAACATAAAGTAAAGGTGTCACAAACCCAGAAAATTCAATTTGAGCATATAATTAAAAAGTATATAATCAAACAACATTGTCTTAATTTTTAAAGTTTATTAAGAAATTTGCATTTGTATTTTTTCTTATGTATGGGAGATTCTTACACAATATTGTATAATGACCAGGGGCGGACTGACAACTCATGGGGCCCCCGGGCAATAGAAGATTATGGGGCCCCTGGGCTTACAGATGGCCACCACGCCAGGAGGCAGTGCAGAGGCGTGGCAGCTAAAATCTCGGGATTTTCACATCAAAAGCATGTCGGTTTCGGACATATCAGGGACAGATGTAAAAAAAACATAGATTTTTACATACTGTCCCTGGTTTTACTGAGCCTGGCAACCCTGATGGGGCCCCCTAGTGGCATGGGGCCCTCGGCAGGGCCCGAGTGACTCAATGGTCAGTCCGCCCCTGATGATGACATAAAGGTAATATTATAAAAAAAAGGTGAGAGTTTGGTCAGTGGGACTTAAAATGAGGCCAATCACTATGTCGAGTAAGCATGTGGGATATAAAACACAGTATTGCTTATATAGGTTCCAACAAGAAAGGGAGGAGTTTGTTAGGGACTTTGAATGAGAGATATATACCAAAAAGCAGTCTTAGCAAAGTGCATTTTATTATGCCTTGTGAGATCATGTACAGCATACTGAATGACAGAAAAATGCATCCACAAAATCGCATGAACACAACATGCTACAAAATACATATACCTATTGACGCCATGGTACTTGGCATATCGTGGAGTAAAGACAAGTCCTGCACAACATGAACCACTAAAGGGGCTCGATGGTATTGAAAAATCTAGGAGTAAAACAGTATAACATACATAAAATCATCTGTATGGACATCATGCATTTATGTAAGTCAAACGCGTTTCGTTGGGGTGTACCAACTCCTCAGGGGCGAATGCAATGGTAATCTATAAAAAGACATAACCATATGGTATAATGTTGTAACTGAATAACAGGAATAAATAATGGGTGTAAGGGACAAGATGGATATCCCTATAAATACTCACGTCGACTGCATAGATGCAGGATCAGAGCAGTTAAAATTGTCCGGCATGGGAGGTAGAGACACGTGGACAAGCAGGGAGCACTGTGGATTCCCCAAAGCCAATGTGCAAATGTAGATGACAGTAAGCCAACACTTCTGTGAATTGAGATCAGTAGTACATATTGAATGTATAATATTATTGAGAAGTGTGAAAAAGCCCATACATCAGGTTAGATAGAGGAAGAACTGAGCAAGCACCAAGTGTGAAAGTGGATGGGAGAAAAGAAAGATATATCCTGGGTGAGATAGTGAAGGAACCAAAAGTATAAATGAACAACGTGCTAAACGTTTTAGGTGAAACTTATTGAAATTTACCTTGTTGGGTCACATGGAAATTAGGAACCAAAATCACATGTGAGAGCTGGCATATAAAGGTGTTGCCAGAGAGACACATAGACACCAAGTGAGGGCAATTTAAATGCTCCCAGCTGATACAGCGTGTCCCACCCAGCATCACGTGGGCGTTGCAAGGAAGGTGAGGCATCTGTGCCAGAGCGAAATATTCCACCCATATAGGCTCAGGTACCTCCCCAATGTCAGCCTAGATGGAAAGAAAAACCTGCTCATGCGGTGCGACATCAAAAAATTTCGCACACACCAAGCGGTAACGTGGCGCCGATGCGGTATGGAGCACCTGCCCAAAACCACCACCTCCATCCATTACAAATGAGGAGGAAGGAAACAGGTGGGAAATGGAGGGGTGCCAAAATAACATTGCAGCTCCCAGGGGACAAAGGTAATATTATAGGTTCTTTATATTCAACTTTGTTTTATTTCAGTGTTTAGTATACTGTACAAATGTAACCTGTACTGTAGCTGATAACTGCTATATATATTTTTCCTTTGTTGCTGCTGTATTATCTTTCTAGAATGTGGACAGTGTTAAACTGAATAATTATTAATGAAAAAGTGCAGCAGCTATCTTTAACTGCCTACCACCCAGCCTATAGACAAATAATTGCCGGGCAGGAGCTGTGTTATCCTGGTGGGCGTGATATGACATCCTCCCAAGATCCCGCCTCAAGCACCCTCCACAGGCCACGCTGTGGCATAATCTGTTACTCGCTGTGTCCAATCCGTGCCCCTAATAATGTCATTTGTTACTAAACTGGTAGGATACACACTACTGAGTATGTGCAAAGGAACGGCGACCATCTTTGATGCTGGAACTCCATGTTGCTGTACCATGTTATGCTGTGTTACTTTTGAACGTTTGACAGTGCTTATACCTAATAAATTCATTTTTATGGGTGTTTATGTAAAGCATTTTGATTACACATATTGCTGTTCCTAGGCCACTGCCGGTACCATGTGATCACTGTGACCAACCACAGCAGATCACATGACAATTGTACACAGTGGATGGCTTTCCATTCATACCATTCATTGTGTACTATTGTGTTGCCTTCTGCGTTTGGTCACAGTGATTACATGGTACAGACAGGTCCAATCACAGCCCATCTGTACCATGTAAATTAGCTGTGGTCAATCACAGCTAATCACAAAAAAATAAAAAATGGTTACTTATAACAGTGATTGTACAGTACAGTACAGTGATTATCAGGCCTCCGGATTTTTTTTTAATAGCAAAAAATAAATAAAAAACCCAGTGGTGTTAAAATACCACCAAAAGAAAGCTCTATTTGTGTGAAAAAATTATAAAAAATTAATCTGGGTACAGTGTTGCACAACCATGCATTTGTCATTTAAAGTGTGACAGCACTGAAAGCTGAAATTTGGCCTTGGCAGGAAGGGGGTGAAAGTGTCCGGTATTGAGGTGGCTAAGGAGGCCATTTTGCAACGCTTATTTATGGAGTGTCTTCAGGGCAGTGGGCAGCCATCTTGGCTGGGTATGGACCAATCATGAAGGATTGGCTGATTTAACAGAGCAAGGAGAAGGGGGTCTAAAAGGTCCTGAGAAGAACTGAGAAGACAGTAAAAATGCTGGGAGAGGTGCGGATAAAGACTGTCTGGCTGGAAAGAACTCTGCCATAGCTGACTTTAATTGGGTGAGTCCAAAGAGAAGCAAAGAGACTGCTCATCATGCAGGACCATGCCTCTGAGAACTTTCTCCCATGGTGTGTAATTAGAGAGCACCCCCACCGCTTGTAAGCAAGGAAAAGAGGGACAGTCTCAGCAGGATTGACAGAGAGAAATCACAGCCACTTCTATCCCTGTCTGACTTGACTTCTACTGAATCAGACCACGTGCCTGGAGACCCAGAAGAAGTAGCTCTGAGTTGGATAAGAGACTAAAATTTCAGAAGTCAATCTGCTGTCTGCTGGAAACTCGGGGCCGGTGCAAGGATTTCTGCCTACACAAGCGAAGCTCCATTTTGGCGCCCCCCCCCCCCCCCCCAACGGCCACCCACCTCCCTTGCAAAAATGTTTCTTTCAATAATTTTTTTATATAAAAAAAACACACTAATTTGTGCTTTTGTAACCACGCCACACCAGAAATTCTTAGTATAATATACACCATACTACTAAATGTAAAACATACTGGACCCCTTTACATTACACAGCACCATACACCACTGGACCCCTTTACATTACATAGCACCCTGCACCTCTGGACCCCATTACACAGACACCCCCAACAGTTCAGACCCCCCAACAGTGCAGACCCCCACAGTACAGACACCCCTATAGTGCAGACCCCCACAGTACAGACACCCTTACAGTGCAGACCCCCACCCGACATACAGACACCCCTACAGTGCAGACCCCCACCCCTATAGTGCAGACCCCCACAGTACAGACACCCCTACAGTGCAGACCCCCATACCCCACAGTACAGACACCCCTATAGTGCAGCCCCCCACAGTACAGAAACCCTTACAGTGCAGACCCCAACCCGACACAGTACAGACACCCCTACAGTGCAGACCCCCACCCCTATAGTGCAGACCCCCACAGTACAGACACCCCTACAGTACAGACCCCCCTATAGTGCAGACTCCCACAGTACAGACACCCTTACAGTGCAGACCCCCACCCCTATAGTGCAGACCCCCACAGTACAGACCCCCCTATAGTGCAGACTCCCACAGTACAGACACCCCTACAATGCAGACCCCCACAGTACAGACACCCCTACAATGCAGACACCCCTACAGTGCAGACTAGAGGTAGACCGATATGGGTTTTTCTCTGACCGATACCGATGCCGATATTTCAAAATTGGGGCGGCCGATGGCCGATATTTTTTTTTTTTTTTTTTCATTATCTCAGAAAATCTAGGTTGGGGAGGAGGTTATTGTTTAGGGTGGAGAGGTAAAGTGCAGCATATCAGTGTCCAACAGTGCCACCTCATTAGTGTCCACCAGTTCAGCCTGTCAGTGCAACCTCATCACTGCCTACCAGTTCAGCCCATTAGTGTCCATCAGTGCCACCTCATTACTGCCCACCAGTGCCACCTCATAATTATTAAAAAAGAAAAAAAAATACAATCTTAGTCATTTTAAGGAGGGGGGTACAGAGAGGTGATTGTGGAGGAGGGGGGTAGAGAGAGGTGGTTGTGGAGGAGGGGGGTACAGAGAGGGCTATAAAGCTACTTCTCTGTGCCCCTTCCTCTACCGCCACCTCTCTGTACCCCCTCCTCTACAGCCACCTCTCTGTACCCCCCTCCTCTACAGCCACCTCTCTGTACCCCCCTCCTCTACAGCCACCTCTCTGTACCCCCCTCCTCTACAGCCACCTCTCTGTACCCCCCCTCCTCCACAGCCACCTCTCTGTACCCCCCCTCCTCCACAGCCACCTCTCTGTACCCGCCTCCTCCACAGCCATGTGTTGTGGAGAGGGTGGATGGTGCTAGGCGTGGGTGGGGATGCGTTGTGGAGAGGGGATGCATTGTGGAGTGGGATGGATGGTGCTTGGCGTGGGTGGTGATGCGTTGTGGTGATGCGTTGTGGAGAGGGGTGGGTGGTACCCGACTCCTCCACAGCCACCTCTCTGTACCCGCCTCCTCCACAGCCATGTGTTGTGGAGAGGGTGGATGGTGCTAGGCGTGGGTGGGGATGCGTTGTGGAGAGGGGTGGGTGGGGATGCATTGTGGAGTGGGATGGATGGTGCTTGGCGTGGGTGGTGATGCGTTGTGGAGAGGGATGGATGGTGCTGGGTGTGGGTGGGGATGTGTTGTGGAAAGGGATGGATGGTGCAGGGGATGCGTTAGAGAGGGATGGATGGTGCTGGGTGGGGATGTGTTGTGGAAAGGGATGGATGGTGCAGGGGATGCGTTAGAGAGGGATGGATGGTGCTGGGTGGGGATGTGTTGTGGAAAGGGATGGATGGTGCAGGGGATGCGTTAGAGAGGGATGGATGGTGCTGGGTGGGGATGTGTTGTGGAAAGGGATAGATGGTGCAGGGGATGCGTTAGAGAGGGATGGATGGTGCTGGGTGGGGATGAAGATGATTGTGTTGCATTGTGAAGATGGATGAGGATGACTCTGTGGGGATGAGAGTTACATTGTGAAGAGGATCTCCACAATGTAACTCTCATATCCACCCAGAGTCATCCTCATCCATCTTCACAATGCCAGCCTGTCAACCTCAGCCAGGTTTCCCTTTAAACAGGAGTTTAATTAAAGTCTGCAGGGGGGGGGGGGGGGCACAGTAACACACACAATTTCTGTGACTTACCCTCCATCCA
This sequence comes from Rana temporaria, assembly GCF_905171775.1. NCBI lineage: Eukaryota > Metazoa > Chordata > Amphibia > Anura > Ranidae > Rana > Rana temporaria. The sequence goes on from NC_053489.1 coordinate 422,230,715, forward strand.
TGCTGCTTCCTAACATCAATAACATCATTAGCATGTGACAAACCCGATCGTGGCCAGCACTAGCTAAACTTCTCTTCTCTCCTGGTGAAGGGAGCATGCTGGCTGCTTGTAATTTTTTGTTGTGATGGACGCTGATGAGCTGACCAGCCAATCTGCATGCACCTAGCCCTATCAAGTGCCTGCAGATTGGCTGGTCAGCTCATCAGCGTCCATCACAAAAAAAAAATTACAAGCAGCCAGCATGCTCCCTTCACCAGGAGAGAAGAGAAGAGAAGTTTAGCTAGTGCTGGCCACGATCTCCTGCTGGGTCGAGTTACTAGTCAGGCAGCAGAGACTCGGTTTGTCACATGCTAATGATGTTATTGTTCTTCTGCAACAGTTTGCCGGGGGAGGGGGCGGGGCAGTGCGGTGCCAGTGAAACTTTTTCTCCCTCCCTTCTCCTCTACAGACGCCGTTCCCGCAACTCGAGCCCTGGAGCGGGACACCGGGCGCCGGAGGGCGGCGGCAACGCCGGACAGTAAATAAAAAAAAATTAAAAAAAAGGTCATCTTAACGCCCCATCCCAGGCTGCGGACCTGCCCGCCCCAAGCGGCCGCTTGGTCCGCCTGGTGGTTGCGCCGGCCCTGTGGAAACTGTTGTGCTTTCTTCAAGGGTCCCAACTTTGCCAACCAACATTTTTTTCATCATTCACTGGCCAGGGTGTTAAAAAGGGGACTATTATACCAAGTTAGGGCTGTCTTTATATACTGTTGCTAGGTAAATGTTGTTCAGTTCTGTTAACAGTTTAACAGTATTTATCAGGAGTAAAAGTTTGTTCTTATTGATTGATTGTTTGTATAAGTACACTTGCTAATCCTTTCTTCTTTTGGCTATACTTGGCTTAATAAATTCTTTGAAATATCTTAAGGCGTGTCGGTAAGTGCTGGGTGAGTGAGGAGTACCATCTTCAGGTGTGCAGAAAAAAACACAAAACAATTCAGCAGCTCCTCTGGGGCTAGTACTACACAGGTTTGGTACCTGCCCCTCTAAAAATAAGGGAGGTATGACAGGATTGAGTTGGGAATAATGGAAGGTAGATCGTGCTGTGCAGCACTATGGGAGTTGTAGATCAAATGGAAGTTAAGATGGCTGAAAAGGATGGAAGGATTTAGTACCACTTTAAGGAAAGATCCTGCTTTCTCTTACATCTATGTTGCTGTTGGGCTGCTCATTCCCTGACTGTGATTAAAAATCTCACTGAAGCGATGAGAAACGTCTTGCCATTCCTGTGGCTGAATGTCACGTTTAATCTTGCATTGATATTTCTATCCTGTGTACATATCGGCACTCTGACTGCTTTGTTTTAATCTTCTGCCATACATGACTTTTCATTTAAAATCCTTAGGCTTTCCAAACAGTCTCAATTTCTCCTTAAAGAGGTCTGTGGAACCTTGCAAATGAAACATTTGTATTGAACTTGCTGAATGTAGTAATTTTGCAACTTTACATAGACGTTTTACAAAATGACGTGTTATTAGAGTTATGCAGCACATGCAAAACAGCACAAGGAAATGCACTAAGGCTAAATCGAATCTGAGATTCTGAGTGAGTGAGTAACTTGTATAGCGCAACAAATGCGAACTTAATCGCCTCAAGGCGCTACATAGATGAACAATGTATTTGGCTAAGCATTTAGAAAAGGTGAAAATGTGCATGTTTTCATTTGTCATTGAATCAACATCGATTACCAGTTTTATATATTTTTTAATGCTGCTTCAGACAATTTCCTGTAATCTTGGGGTTTCCCAGCATGTCTGATAGGGCGAAAGGAGGGGCGCTCAGCAATACTAAAGTTCCCATAAGAAACTGAAAAATCTTGCAAAAAAATGGACATGCCAACTCCAGAGATCGCAAGTTGGATGGAAGTACAGGAGAAAACCATAAACATGAACAATAACAATGGTAATTGGTTCCAAATAAGAAGGCATCAACGAAGAAAAAATACATAGACGGAGAAGAATATCAACAACTAAGAAGAGGGGATTGGAAGGGGGAGAGGGAAAAAAAAAATAAGTAAGGAACAGAAGACCGGATATGGGGGGGGCAGGCACTAGGTGTACCCTTAAGGAGAAGGGGCAACGGCTCTAACTGGGGTACAAAAAAAGGAGAGAGAATCGTGGGACAGGAGAGGGAGGAAAAGCTGTTGATCTATTGGTCATGGGTCGACCAAAATAAAAACAGAAAGATATCTTTCCTGATTAGGAAGAATAAATATTAATAAAATAGTAATGTTGCCGAAGATCATGTATAAGATTAAAGTGCTACCAATCCCTCTCTCACAGGTACAGTACAGACCAAAAGTTTGGACACACCTTCTCATTCAAAGAGTTTTCTTTATTTTCATGACTATGAAAATTGTAGATTCACACTGAAGGCATCAAAACTATGAATTAACACATGTGGAATTATACAGAACAAAAAAGTGTGAAACAACTTTGACCCCAAACACACCTCCAGGCTGTGTAAGGGTTATTTGACCAAGAAGGAGAGTGATGGGGTGCTGCGCCAGGTGACTACCTCTTGAAGCTCATCAAGAGAATGCCAAGAGTGTGCCAAGCAGTAATCAAAGCAAAAGGTGGCTACTTTGAAGAACCTAGAATATGAAATATATTTTCAGTTGTTTCACACTTTTTTGTTATGTATAATTCCACATTTGTTAATTCATAGTTTTGATGCCTTCAGTGTGAATCTACAATTTTCATAGTCATGAAAATAAAGAAAACTCTTTGAATGAGAAGGTGTGTCCAAACTTTTGGTCTGTACTGTATATTTTAAGACATTAAAAGCTATAATATTAGGGTTTATATGGCAGAGAAAGAAGCCAAGAATAAGTTTCTCGGTTTTGAATAAGGGTAAACTACAAGGGGGACTGGGAATACTAGATGTCAAAAAGTATTATAATGCAATCTTATTATCATGGGTGCTGGAATGGTTAAAAAATAATAAGGAAAATAGATGGGTCAAACTGCAAAACACTCGGGAAGATTATATGGATACCACCACAATTTAGAGAGAACACATGAAATAACACAGAAAGTATTTGGATTATGGGATTTAATGCACACACAGGAAAAATGGGAATTTAATTCACCACTAATACCGTTAAGGGAAACTAACTATTTCCCACCAGGCAAAGGGAAACTGATTGGGGAATGGATAAAAAAAAGAAAATGCACTATTAAGGGATATAATCGCAAAAGGGAAAATACATACATTAGATAGATGAATGGCAGTACTCCCAGCTGAAGCACTTCATTACAACACTGCCACAATCAGTAAGATCTAGGGGAAAATGTACTACCGTTTGAGCATTTATGCTCAGCAGCAAGTATAAAGAATGGGATCTCACAGACATAAAATACTTGTGGGAAATACCACTGTTCATAGTAAAATGGGGAAAAGAAATGGGAAAAACGAGAGAAAGGCCAACATCTAGGGAAAATATTGAAGATGGTACATAGGTCAGCAGTAGATAGTAATACCATAGAAATGTATTACTAATGTCTATCACATTGGTATATAACACCAAACAAGGCATATAAAGATCAAAATGGGGCATCACGGCTTTGCTGGTGAGGATGCAACACTGTGGAAACTATGGCCCACATATGGTGGACATGTCGAAAAATATTGGAAATAGGTGTTGCAGCTAATAAAATAGATCATTAATATAGAAATACCAGAGGAACTGTGGATGTGTTTATTCCATGGGGTTAAAATGTCAACAAAGCAATATAGAACATTGGTACCCCATCTGATGAACGCAGCCAAAAGTCTAATACCTCGACAGTGGCAAAAGGTGAAAAGCTCCACAATGGAAAAGTGGTGTAAAAAATAAAAGATATATATATAACATAGAATATTTGATATTATGTATCGGAGAAGAGGAAATTGAAGGATTTGAAATTAAGTGGAACGTTTGGACAGAATTTAAGAAGACAATGAGATATGTAGAAGTGATGGGAGCAGAGGAAGGGGGGAGCAGGGAGAAACAGGAGACAGCAATAAATAAAGGATAGGATGAGAGAGGATAGGGGGTGACAGGATGGAAAGGGGGAGGGATTGGGGGTTTAAATAATGTAAAATGTTATTGTCTGTTGACAACATTTTATATTTGTGGTGACTTGCTGACAGGTGGAGAGATCCCAGGGACAAATTCAGCACTGTGTTGATGCTTCTTTACTGTCCACTCAAAAGCTGGGTTGAGTCTTTAATCAAGTTGTACTGTTGTATGCTTAACTACAGTGCAAAAAAAAGAGTTCAGGAAATTTAGATTTTTGTTAGGAGTTTCTGCAGGGTCGTGCCTGGGGTGGATTCCATTTTTTACTCCCCTTCCCCATCATTAGTTCTTAGGACACTGGTTGCCAGGTCACATGGGACCATTTGTTGTTAGTAAGCATGCAGCTGCTTGCATCCTAGCAACAAGGTATACTATGCAGCAGGGGCCACCTGCAACCTAGCAACAAAGTATACTAGGTGATAGGGGCTGCCTGCATCCTAGCTACAAAGCAGCATCACAACCAATGATGTTATATGTGACTCAGGGACTAAACATGCTTTTAGGACGAAGTGCCTCATATGGACACTCGAATGTCAGCTCTCAAAAATAAATACGTTTGGGACTTTACATGAGGCATATGATAAACAAACAAAGGCCTCTGTCCCTATTAATGAATAGAGAAAGGGAAGGTTTTGGGACTTTAAATGAGATGCGTTTTTAGCAATAATTAAATATATATATGAAAAAATTGTTTCCATAATTGCCAACCAAAAAAGCAACAAACCAAATTAACCTGTCTAGCTGTATGCATTAAAAACGGAGGTTTGGTTGCACGCATTTGCAAATACCTGTGTAAGCTGCAGGCCCCGTCAAGGCACTCTGTGTACTGCAGTCCTAACTCTGACCTTTTTAAAGTCTCCTCCGTGGGAGCACAGGTGTGCTAATCAATGGATAAAGGGCAGGTGGCTGGGGGTAACCCAGTCCTCCTTAAAGGGGCAGGAGCACACCAAACACCCAGCGCATAGAAGCAAAGGTGCTGGTGTACGACCGGACATGCCCCCACCCATGGCTGGTTTAACAATAAAGAGCGCTGGAAAAAACGCATGTGTATATGCGAAGATATAACAAAAGAATAGCAGGAGTGGAAATATTCATGCCTTCCAAACCAAAACACCACCAAAATTAATAAATGCGGACCACATCAACCTGGGCCATCTAGTCCATAAAAGACAATACACAAATCATCAATGGTGAATCTGTGGAGGCACTTTAATCCACTCCTGAAACGCATCTCCATCCCTAGTTAATATTAAAAAAGAAATGTCAGCACCACCCCTCACCATGTGCCACCTGAGGTGACTGCCATAAATTGCCTCATTGGCCGCATGGCCCTGGGTGTCTGGATCGCAAGAATCACTAGAAAGAAAGGATATAAATACATCTTCTTTTACAAAAACTGGAATGTAGATAGAGAAATACAACATATCCATCCTATAATCCAGATCAAATAATCTTACAGATAAAAGAGGTGGTTACAAGTTGCATAGATATCCTAATCCATGACAAAAGGTCATCTGTCAGTGACAATATCAGCAGAAAATACACAAGCAAATGTAAAAAGAGAGAAAATAACGGCATGTAAAAATCCATCCTCTTGTGAAGATGAATCCTTCTGATCGATTCAGACCTGATTTAGATTAGGTTTGAATAAACTGAACTGCTAGACCAGGGTGGAAAATTATTAATCATTATGCATCAAGCAGCAGTACTGATATACTATATTCATAGGTGTGCGCAGTCAAATGCATTAGGGTGTGCACCCCAAAGCTCAAACACACACTACCGATCACTCACGCTGTTAATTCAGAATGGGAAGGGGCCAGTAAATTGAATATTTATCGGCCCCTTCCCTCACTCACTTTGAAATATCCCCACAGCAACAGCAGGCAGGAGAGAAGAGGCGGGAATTCGGAAGTGCTGTGGGGGGAAGGGCTAGGGCAGTAGGGGGAATCTGTGCTGCACAGGATGATTAGGGTGTGCCTGGGCATACCTGGCACACCCTGTGCAAACGCCTATGACTATATTCATGAATAGAATTGTATTTCAATGGACCAGATTATGAGATCACTTGGTGGAAATATAAAATGTGATTGATAATTTAAGATTGTAAAAGTCACTTCCTTCTACTGTATGTGGCATGTAGATCTGGGTTGTTGACTATAGATTGAATATTCCTATTGACAATCAGAAAACAAAACAGTCATTTATCAAAGCCTGCCTGTCGCACTTTGAATAACAATTGCGCGATCATGCAACACTGTACCCATAATACTTTTTATTTTATTTTTTCTTCACATAAATAGAGGTTTCTTTTGGTGGTATTTATTCATTGTTGGGTTTTTTATTCTCTGCTAAATAAACAAAAAAAAGAACAATTATTTTGGAAAAAAAAAGAGTTTTGTTTTTTGCTTTTGTTATAAAACTTTGCAAATAAATAACCTTTCAGTCAAATCAGTGTATATTATTTAGTCTGCAGGAAAGTTATCGAGTTCACAAACTATGGTTAGAGTTGGGTGAACAGATCGAGTCGAGCAACACCCAAATTTGTGGGGTACTTGGCGGGATGTTTGTCCACCGAGTGCCCCACAATGCACTACGTGCTGCACAGTGCATTCTAGGGCCCTAATTGGCTGGTCAGATGCAAGGCTTCGCAAGTCTTTGCCAATTAGGGCGCAGAGCACTGTCAGAGCCCTGACTGGACAAAGTGATGATGACTTTGTCCAATCATGGCTCAGTGCTCATAGTCCCATCCCAGTGACCCCACACTATAAAGGGTTTCTTCCCACAGGAAGCATTTGCAGTGTGTTGGAGTGGAGATAGAGAAGGGCTCAGTTTGCTACTAGGGAGTTAGTGTGTTCACTTATTGTGACTCTGAGTGTAGAATGTTAGTGTAGTGTTAGTATAGTGTTCAATGTATTGTCAGTATAGTGTAGTGTGTTAGTGTAGTGCAGTGTTTTAACACAGCATTACGCAACATTTAGTGCAGTATACCGTGCTGTATACCCTTTTTTTTGTTTCTGCATTGGGGGGGGGGGGGGTTGTCTTTTTTTGGCCCCTCCTTGCCCCCTTTTTTTTTAAATTGTCAGTTTTTCTGACTGGTGTTCCCCCTTTTGTTTTGTTTTTTTGTTATAGTTTTTAAATTTATGTCGGCATCAGTCCTCAATTTAAATTGCACCAAACACTACTTTTCATTCAATAAAGTACGATAATACATTTCAAAGTTTATATAAAATTTGGGTAATAAGCTCTCCCCCCCCATCATGTCTGGGAGGACAACATGAGGGGGCCCGCAGCATAGGCAAAGGCAAAGGTGGAAGTGGTCTGTCCTCAGGCAGGGCACATTTGTCTCTGTTTAATGATGTTGATGATGGTGGACTGGCTTACTAAATCATCCTCATTCTCCTCATCCTCAATGATCTAAGCTGACACTAGTATGCAGTTCACTGCAGCTGCCAGAGTGGCTTATTCTGCCTCCTTGTCAACAGCTACACCTGCCATGGCCTCAGCATCATACATGGAGGAGTCAGCTGAACTAGTTGAACATAGCATCAGTCACTTGCTTCTTGAGGATGCATAGACATTACTTGATTCTGATGTTTGTTCTGAGGTAGAGGAAGAGAGTAACATGAGCCTACAGAGATGGAAGAACACTGATAAACAACAAATTGGCAGTCATGTTCCCCCAGCTGCAGTGTAGTGCCAGCTCCAGTGATGATGAGAACGGAGGGGATGATGATGAGGTCATTGATGCCACTTGGGTGCCAGATAGAACAGAGGAGGAAAGTGAGGGGGAGGCACAACCCCGATGAGGTAGGATGTCCTCCAGAGGAGCTGTTATTTCCCATCCCACAGCTCAGCTGTCTGGGCCTTTTTTAGCACATGTGCAGCTGATCGCACTGTTGCAATTTGCAATCTCTGTCACAAGCAGATCTAGTGTGGCAAAAACACCAGCCATTTGGGTACCACATGCTTGACAAGGCATTTAACCTCCCACCACTGAGCCCGTTGGCAAGAGCACCTGAAAGCCACACACAAGGGACACACTTCTCCTCCTCACTCCTCACCTTTCATGTCTACCCCCAGTTTACAGTATATCATGACCTCTCAGCAGCCTCCACTGACAGGGATGATAATATAGCAAAAAGTGTCACAGGTCCTTGCAACACATCTGCCAGCAGCACACCACCAGCTGTAGCGTATAGCAGGAGAATTTCTCTGCCCCGCTGCTGCATTAAAAAAAATACACTTCTTGCCACCCACATGACTGTGGGGGTGGCAGACTGGCGCTGGTTGTCCTTTGGCAGTCTCAGTGTGTTTGGTTCGGGTGGCCACCCATGAGAGAGGGATATTAGCTCACGGAAAGAAGACACACATGCATTATGGCTGAAATCATCTGTCTCACTTTTACTCATAATACTATGAGGATATATGCATTACAAAAAGGGAAGGGCCACATTATCCAAACAATATGTGATTGGCTAACACAAATACAAAACAATATGTGATTGGCTAATACAAATCTTTCTATTCGTTAAGTAAAAGCACCTGCAAAGGCTAATTGGTGAAAAAGGAGTAAATATGACATCAGCTGAAATCATAGATAAGAGTGTACAAAATCAATTAATTTTAACAATTACTAAGAAAATAATAAGAGTTCCAATTATTAAGGAATGTTGCGTGTGTGATGTTTTGTTCATAGATAAGAATTAACAAGCAATCATGTATGTGCAAAGTTATCTTAGAATTCTACAAAGAAAAGAAATAATATCTCTTAGTAATGAAGAGAGAAATGCTATATGTGTATCTTTTCTCAAAGATAAGACCTTACAGATGAATATGTGTACAAGGCCATTTTAGAATCCTACTAAAATGAGTGAAATAAATAATATTCACTCTAAAACTTATTAACCCTTTGCAACCATATGTATAGTTAAGGAAGGATCCTAACTATAGAACCTTAACCCCTTACAATGACTAGCATCTAAATGTCCAAATAAAGAAAAGAAAACTTGCAGGGAAAATCTATTTAAATGTCCTTTTTTTCTTTATAAATGTCAGTTTTGCTGCAGCAGGTTCTATACATGGTACAGGTATGCCACTTTACAGGCAGACTAAGGGGACCCCTCATGCTCTATATTTAAATACATTTATCATTTTTACTGTGTTACTTTAGGCATCATTAAAATTACTGCTCCTTTAAAAACGATCTTTTGTAAAAAAAAATTGTATTGGTACAGTACCTGGGCCCCATACCCTTTTTATAGCAAAAAAATTGCATATAAGCATTCAAAATGGGGACTTTTGATTTTTTAAGTTTGGGTCCCATAGACTTTAATAGGGTTCGTGGTTTGGGTCCAAACTTTTGCGACGTTTGAGAATTCTAGTGCGAAATGAATCGGTCCATCTCTTACTATTGTATATACAGTACCAGTGATGGCAAACCTTGGCACCCCAGATTTTCGGAACTACATTTCCCATAATGTTCATGCACTCTGAAGTGTAGTTGAGCATCATGTGAAATATAGTTCAAAAACATCTGGGGTGCCAAGGTTCGCCATCACTGGTATATACAGTATATCTAAAAATCGATTAATCCTGATATACTGAGGGCCTATCTAATTTCTTGAGGCCTGAAAACACCAGGATAGTACAAATACCCCCCAAATGACCCCTTTTTGGTAAGTAGAAAGTCCAGGGTATTTCGTAAGAGTGAGTTTGTAATTTGTAAGTTGTAATTTGTTTTCCAAATATTTTGCAAAATGTAGAAATTAAAGACATTTTTTTCACAATTTTTATTTATTTTTTACATACTGCCACCAGTGCAGTACAGCATTATCCTATAACTGTTTATTTTTTTTATTTTTTACATATTATGATTGTTAATACCAATTAATTTCATTGGTATGAGCAATCATTTCTACTGAATAAAACTGATTCACTCACTTGCTTTTGTTGTGATTTCCTGTGATTGGCCGAAGCTAATCACATGATATAGATGGGCTGTGATTGGCCCTGCATGTACCATGTGATTACTGTGACCAATTACAGCAAGCAACACAATTTTATACAATAGATGGCACGAAAGGAAGCCATCCATTGTTTACAATTGTCATGTGATCTACTGTTATTGGTCACAGTGACTACACGACAGTGGCAGTGAGCCGATAAAGCAATCAGTCATCAGCTGTGTCCTGTGGACAGAGCAGTGGTGTATTTAGGTTTTGTGCTGCCCTAGGCCTGACTAAACTTGTGCACCCCCTAATTTAAATATGACCCACCCCTTCCTTTCAAGGCCACACCCCTTGCTGTTTAAGACCCGCCCTGAAATTTTCAAGTGGGAACACTAGTTCTGAGGGCCTGGGGGGAGGGGAGCAATGGATTCCCTTAATTTGCATAGATTTTCTCTCACTTCCTGTTTGGCTATGGGGCAGGAAGTGAAGGGAAATTTCTGCAATGGGACAGAGATGGTAAAAAATAAACTGACAGGGGCTACAACCCTCGCTTACTCTATCCAAAATGGAAAAAAAAAACGTGTGGCCTAGTTCTACTTTAAGCACAAATTTCTGATAATTTTATGGAGAGGACTAAGAAGATATAACCATGTCAATGGTGCAGCAGAAACATATAGCACAGTGAGGAAGGTTTGTGGTCCAGGATGACAGGACACTCAAAATTAGAAACGGCCCCCCCCCCCCCCCCCCCCCCACAGTTGCGGAATGCCGACTGCTCGCATACTGGAATCAGTGCAAACGCTTTATGGGGGCACTAGACTAATCTGCCTCTCAGCCCAGTCCGCTCCATAAAGCGTAGCACAAGCCGGCGGGGACTCTTTCCGTGCTGCCCTAGGCCTGGGCTTTGTTGGTCTAGGCCAGTATACATCAGTGGGACAGAGCCAGTAACAGATCACACCTCTGCGCCTTCTGAGAGGACGTTATATGACGTCCACTCCAAAGGCGGAAAGTCCGACCCGGCCATCAATCTGCTATAGGAGGGGCGGGAAGGTGTTAGAATGATTTGATCACCTCACTTTTAAAAGGGTTGTTGTAACAATAGCCATGCATATGGGATAACTGAATTATGTTATGGCATGTATTAATCCCTGCTGAATATAAATCATCTAAAGATGGACCCCTTTGTGAGACTACACCCTATGTAGCATACCTGTTTCATCTGGACCAGCTTTGCATGCTGTTTTGTTCCATCTGCTGCAATTAGGCTGCAAAAACAAGCATGTTGCTGCTTATTGGGTTTGTGAAGATTTAAAAGAAGAGTCTACTTTTTAATAAAAACATTAAATCTACTGGAAACCAGCAAAGTATGGATTTTGACGGTCCTATTTACTATGTAAATTGAGAAAATAAAATCATTAAAATTTTCATCAGTTTCTTACTATTGTATTTTAGATTACGGTATGTCTAAAAAGATAAAAGGTTGCATCCTCACTTCCTAAAGGAATGAAGTTCAACTTATAAAAAGAGTTGTTTTTGATCTTGCTGTCAATATTTGCCATTATATTTTACTGCATGGTGGGCAGACATCCAAGGTACTAATAGGAAAATACAAAATCATGTCCAGCTTCAATCTGTCTTGCTCACATTTAATTAAACATAACAATCTTTGGCTGAAGGGAACTGTTCACATTTCTAACTTCTCAGTGGAATTACCAGTGAAACATCTGACCGGTGGGGCACATCAGAGGATGCTTAAAAATCTTACAGTATACATAAATATTGCTTTATGTTTAGCTGACATGTTTAAAATAATGTTTTATGTCAATCAAACAGCTCCACTAGATTATTACTTTCTGTTGAAGTACAATAATGAAGGGTCGGCCCAGGCAGAATCTTTATTGAAGCAGCCTCACAGATGCACCCTGGGAAGGCAACATCACAAGTGCCTCCCAGGAAGATCTTTTACCTATAAGATCTCATACTATGCATGCTCAAGATGAAGTGCATGACATGACATCATGGTCCTCATTTTGCACATGCACCATATGACATACAATTTTCTCTTGGGAAACCCCACAGAATCGTCTAAGAACTCAGACAGGTAGGTTTTTTCTTTTTTAATTGTAATGTTGTATAGTGCCCAAGCCAGACACAATACAATACTATTGCAGAATGAGGCACAGACGCAATCCATGGACCGACAGAGGGTGCAACGAAGGAAACTGCCGGCTGAAGGTATTTTGCAAAATGGTGGCACAGGAGAAAGGGGAACAGGCAGACCAGAGACTAGGTGAAAAGGACTTAACATAAAGGCACATGGGCATATGGAAGTGCATTTGTTTATCTACATAGTTTTATATAGGGCCAGAGGCGTAACTAGAACCTTCAGGGCCCCGGTGCAAGAAACCATAAAGGGTCCCCCTGACCCCCAGCTAGGGACCCCCATGGTGGCGGAATACCAGGGCCCAGTCGCCAGTGCACTCTGCGCTTCACACAGGGTACAGAGTTCAGGGGTACACTACGTACAGAGTTCAGGGGTACACTACGTACAGATAGTCAAAATAAAAGGATTCGCCCCGGAGGCGGGACCCCTCTGTTTGGCCTCTGGAGGGGTCCCTTCCTGACTCTGTCCCCTCAGCTCCCGGTTGAGGCACCTGCTTCTGCCGTCTTGGGGCCGCACATTTGTAGCCATGGTCAAGCTCAGTGGTGAGTATGGGGACCCACAACCCCTCCTACCCTGTGCCTTTACAACTAATACTGTGCTATATTGCCAAACATATATACTTTTTCATCCTAGGTACAGTGTTACACACCCCTAAAGAGTGAGCTGGATCTTGCGAAACTAGGCTAGTCGGGTAATACAATGCCTGTGTACTCTGTCCACTATTATACTTGTGTACTAATATTTACTGCTTATGTATTGTTTCAATTGACAATTGTTGGTGTTATCCATGTATGTAACAATTTTACTTTACGCATGTAAACAATTTTACTTGAATAAATTATATACTGTACAATTACTGTTATCTTTACTGGCGGAAACGTTACCCACTTCATTTAAAGTCCCGGGGCGAATCCTTTTGTTTTGACTATATGTAATAGGGATGGAGGTGTGTTACTGGGGACACCAGACCTTTCCTCTTTTTTCGTACACTACGTACAGAGTGCAGTGTTTAGGGGTATGCTATGTACAGAGTGCAAAGTTCAGGGGTATGCTATGTACAAAGTTCAGAGTTCCGTAGTGTGTTAAGGACAGAGTGCAGAGTTCAGGAGTGTGTTATATATAGGGTGCAGTTCCAGGGAAGCCCTATGTACAGAGTGCAGATTTTAGGGGTATGTTATGAACAGAGTGCAGTTCCAGGGGTGCCCATTGCATAGAGTGCAGAGTTCAGGGGTGCACTATGTACAGAGTAAAAGGTTTAGGGGTGCGCTGTGTATAGAGAGCTGAATTCAGGGGTGCGCTGTGTACAGAATGCAGGGTTTAGTGGTGCTCTTTGCACAGTGTGCAACACCCACTACTCAACTTGCCTGGCTCTAGTAACTCCCATCCTGTGTAGGTAGCACTGTTATGCCTCCCTGTTCAGGCAGCACTGCCTTGCAGGGAGACCATGCTTACAGGTCTCACATTCTGGAGAGCTGTCTCCACCATGAGTGTGTGCAGGGATTTGTTACATCTGGAAGCCGCTGAGAACAAAGCTGTCCCCTTACAAGTTGCAGTGGGGAGTGGGAGCGGAGGGTGAGAGCCAGAGGTGGCAGAATGGAGTTTTGACACATTCTGGCTGCAAAACTGGGTAAGAGGGCTACATGACATGACAGGGCCTGGTGGGCTGGATTTGGCCTTGTGTTGAGGCGTCTTGAGGACTGAGAAACACTGATGTAGAGCATGCTGCAAGTAGATGTGCAAGGTACAGACTATCTTGTGTCTACAGGTACCACCATAACAGGGTTATGCCATGCTCGGCCATAGCGCCTCCTGTACCTACGCCCCTGTATAGGGCTGTATTTATAATCTTAAACTCTGCAGAGCTATTTGCCATGTGAAACTGCATGTACACTTTTTCTGTGCAAATACCTACAAAATCGAACGTTACTATGCCATTTTCTCTCCAGGGTGGTTGTTCTTCATTTTTTAACCTGAAAAATACCACATTATGACTACTAGATGGAGTTGCAAATCATATTAATCGGTTCCCAAACGGCTCACGCAGATATACTGCGGCACAGTGGCTCTCCTGGGCGAAACCCCGTATGGGTACATCCTTCCCTTTAGAGCCGCCAGAGGGATAATGTTCACGAGCGCCATCTCTCCTCTCCCTTGTTCTGTCAGGGGAGAGGAGACATATTGTTTGTTCCTACTAAGTAGAAACAACGATATGTCTCCTCCCCCAGTCAGACCTATCCCCATACAGTTAGAACACATTGAGACAGACAGATCGGACACTTTTGACACATTTTTGGGACCAGTGACATTTTTACAGCGATCAATGCTAGAAATATGCACTGAATACTGTGTAAATGTCACTGGTAGGGAAGGGGTTAACACTAGGGGGAGATCTAGGGGTTAAATGTGTTTTCCCTCAGTGTGTTCTAACTGTATGGGGATAGGACTGACTGGGAGAGGAGACATATCGTTTGTTCCTACTAAGAGGTGGTGGAGGGTCCACTTCAATTATAATAGCTGGGAACAAGTAACATATAATTTCATGGAATACAGGCTTACAGGCCCTTTTTATGTAGCACCCCCTGACCCCTGGAAGTATGGTTGTAATCCCCACAGAAAAGGTGGGCTGACATTTCACCTCAGGGGTAGAGCAATTAGGCATAGTGGGACATGTAGGCAGATGGTCACCAGTCACTTTTAGGTGAAACACAAAAGTTCATGAGAGAGTTAGGGTTGCAAATGCTCATGACTTCAACAGAACTTTGTCACATCATTCGTTGCATGGGAAAACAGCCTTTAAGTCAAGACTTGAAACTCATCCCAATAGCAACAGCATATTTTTCCTACTCCATACTGTTCCTAGTCTTCTGTAGAAGAGTCAACCGAAATCCATGGGACTCCATCATGCCTCCAGTGAAATTTAGCAGCACTAGACCGACCTCAACTCCAGGCTTTCCGCATCAGGCCTAATCACATCTACGTCCTTTCAGGCAGGAAGACCTGAAGCAGCAGCTCGATCATATGCACCCTCTCCAGGCCAGAGCTTGGGGAGAAGAGAGCTTGCATTAGCCAGCCCTGAATATATACCCTTTCCCAAAATGCTGTACTGGCAAAGGAAACTCCTAGTGGCTGGCTGGGAAAAGATATTCATAATCCATGCCTCTTTCTGCACCGTGTCTTCGGAGCACATAGCGTTACACTTGGACGTTTCCTTCTGCTGGCTCTTGTTCATGTTGTCTTTTAACTTCTGCTCCTCTGAAGATGCCTCGCCGCCCATCCTCGAAGCCTCTGTTCACAGTAACCGTTCTGCCATCCGGCTCTGTGAGAATTTAAAAAAAAAATTACCTTACCAAATCATCCAATAAATCCACTGATTTTATCTGAGAATCTGTCCATATAGGATGCTTCCAATTAGTGCCTACAGTTGTGGTAATTTTTGATTGTTTACAGTTTTGTTTGTTTCTATCCACACGGCTGCTCTTTGGTCTGCCTTAGGACGTCACATACAGTTCCCATATTAATTTATGTACCAGTTCCCTGGTGCCAGACATTTTATTACTGTTTCAATATTCATAATCCACACCTACTGTGTGATCTCACATAAATATCACAGGCCACAGTGCCCCCTACTGACAGAAGGCAGAGTTGACAGCCAAGCTGGACATGGGGGAAGCTGAACAAACCATAGATTACAAATTGGCATTGGCAGATTGTAGCTAAATTTAGACACTCCTGGTTAAGGCAGGGCTCAACAAATTGAACAACCTGTGTAACCAACCATACACTTGATTTTTACCAGTTAGTTGGATTCAATTATTTCCAAATGTTAATCCACGTTTAAAATGTGTTTAACACAGCCCTAATTATTATACGGTACAATTACAATTTAGTACAGCTACAATACACTTTACTACAGTAGGAATCAGAGAGCCCAGCTCGTTATAGCTTACAATCTAAGAGGAAGGGTCATCTATTCTTCCATCTAATTAAAACTCCTCTCTGCAGGCAGTATGATTCCCAACTTCAAATTAAAGTCTGCCAAACCCCTCCTATCTTGATAAGACTTCCCCAACCCAAGGATAGTGACATAGTAGCATTCTTTCAACTGTCTGGCATCATGAACTTTATTTCATCCTAGTTTGCAGGAGTAAATGCTAAATTTCCTATATGCTTTTTATCAAAACTCTTAAATGTGTATCCTTCAAACACAGCTTTCAATATCAGTCAGGATAATAAGGACACTATATATCTATAGCATTAACTATTGAAAATATAATGGCCCGGATTCACAAAGCACTTACGCCAACATATTTCGAGATACGCCGCGTAAGTGTAAGTATGCGCCGTCGTATCTATGCGCCGTGCCCATAAACTGAGATACGCCTGAAAATAGGCTTCATCCGACCGACGTAACTTTCCTACGCCGGCGTATCGTGGGCGCATATTTACGCTGGGCGCATTTGTCGCTCCCATTGATTTACTATGCACATATGCAAATGAGGGAGATACGGCGATTCACAAAGTACTTGCGCCCGGCGCATAATATACGCGGTTTGCATAAGTCGTACGTCCGGCGTAAAGTTATTCTCCATATAGGAGGCGCAACTCATGCAAAGATATGGACCAGGGATCACAAGCCGTCGTATCTTTTGTGGCCACGGGACGGCGCATGCGCCGTTCATTTTAAGTACTTCTATGGCGCTTGCCCCATCATTTGCATGGGGTCACGCCTCATTAGCATGGCTCACGCCCACTTCCACCTACGCTGGCTTACGCCGAGGAAACCCAGCGTATCTTTAAGAGCGAGTGGGAGCAAGTGCTTGGTGAATCCAGTGCTTGCCTCTGTGCGCTGCGTCGGCGTATCGTATATTAGATACGCTACGCCCACATAAATATGCGTCGATGTATGTGAATCTGGGCCATTGAATATACCGATGCTAATTAATATAAAGATATTGTTTGCACAAATATGCATTATTATTTGTATATTATTTAGAGTTGAACTGGTAACAAACCCAAAAACAAAAATATAGTAAAGAAAACCAGTACTCAAAACCTTCTACTTTGCAAATATTTATTCCAGCACAAACAGCAGTTACAGCAAGGCAGATGCTAACACGTTTTTGGCTTTGATAAGTTCAGACTTCCAAAGAGGAGGATGCACAAATAAAAAGCATACATTAACCCCTCATATGCTACAAATCACTTCAAAAAAAGGTTAATGTCCATTTTGTTATTCAATCCACTTGGCACTCTGGTGTTAAGCTTGTGTATCCACCACTCCTCACACTGAAGTAAGATGCAGTGTGTGTCACCTCCTCTGACTGGGCTTCCAACCTGCTCCAAACCAAAAATGAAAAATTAGTTAAGGTTATTTCCCTTAAAAGCTTGGATATATTGGAAAGGTTCTTTGCATTGACATTCGATGTATCATTAAAATGTTCAGATATTCTTACCCTTAGATTTTGAATGCTACACCCAACATACTGCAATAGACAGGTACTACACTCTATGATATAAATGACAATTTTTGAATTACAGTTTATGTAGTTCCTGAGGGAATATGACTCTCCTTTAGAGAAGGAGGTGACATTCCTACTTTTTTTTATGTCTTATACATTTTTTACACGTGAAGAAACCACATGGATATGATCATACCATCCTCAGCCATGTATGAGACGTCTGGGGACCATGCAAATGAAACAAAGATGGGGAAAACATAGCCCCTAATGTAAGAGCTTTCCTGCTGGAGAAATTGGAGCCCTATTGCTAAATGTTATAAAGTGTTTTATCCACATACAAAATGGAGAGGCAACGCTTAATAATTTTTACTAGTGGCTCATATTGTACTGAGTATGTGATTACAAAATATAAGCCTTTCACATTCATATAAGGGAGCCATTTTCTACCTCCAAGGTCAGAATTGATTAAAAAATTACGATCTCTCTCATTAGCTAACTGTTTACCTCTTTCTATTAATTCTTTCCTATAATTCCATTCCTCTAGTCTACTCGATACAATGTCACATTCCTGTGCATAATCCTTGTCCAAGGAACAGTTTCTTCTGGTCCTGATAAATTCTCCCACAAATAAAGCTCAAACAGTATGTGGCGAATACAAGGAAAAAAAGGGGGGAAATATTGCGCTAATCTAAATTGAAATTAAACTAAAGAGCAGCTGCTACACAACAATATGACAAATATTGAACAGTGATATGGGAAAAAAAAAGTATGTGGAGAATGCCAGCTGGAAGCTAACAGCAAAAAATTACAAGCACAGCACTGTCCTTTTTAATGCCTCGTTTCCACTGAGCGGATCGGTACAGTTCGGTACGGTGCGCTATTTTGGGTGTTTCCATTATGAAAGTGTAACATACAACCGTACAGCACCATTCTGGGTCCTGCTTCAGATATGGGGCCATAGAAAATGGAACGGTTCGGTTAGGGTGGAGCTACACTACATTCCACTGATTGGTGGACACGCTAGGCATTTTTCCTAAACCCTGTATGGCCCCTGACGGTCTGACTTGCAGTGGAAATGCTCACCAGAATAGACCGGACCATTCTAACCATTCCAAACTGCACCAACCCGAACCGTTCCTTTCAGTGGAAACGAGGCATTTATGTTCTGGTGGATTCTGTGCCCTGTAAACATTACCTGTAAAAGTGACATCTAGATATTCAGTTATAACTGGATGGAAGTTATGCATGAATTTAAGGTTGAGATGATTAGAGTTCAGATAGCACATGAAAGAATCAATCATGTCAACTGGACCCCTCCATACAAGGATCAAGTCATCTATAAAACGTGAGTACCATCTGTTACCTATATGAGTTATGGGGGGGGAAAAAAATGTTTTCCTCCCACTAACTATTATATAGGTTTGCAATGGATGGAGAGAACTTAGAACCCATCGAGGCACCCCGACACTGTAGATAGTATTTGGAATCAAACATGAAATAATTGTTTGTAATAAAAATTCCATAGCCATCAAAATAAATTCATGTAACTCCTAATTGTAGTTACTGTACTGTATAAGATAGTGCTCAACCCGTGAAAGAGCTAGATGGTTCGGGATGCATGAATACAACAATATAACATCAACAGAAAGCCAACACTGGGCAAAAGACCACTTAATTTCATGAATGTGATTCAAAAGTAGTCCAGTGTCCCTCAGGTAACCTGGCAGACATTTGACCAAAGGCTGCAGATCCACCCATTCACTGAGTCTTTTCCATAGGGACCCAATACCTGCCACTATTGGACGTCCCTGGACTGGAGGTTGCGGTTTGTGGATTTTAGGCAGATGGTGAAATATGGGTACAACAGGCTTATCAACAAATAAAATACCAACTGTCTTTTGCTCTATTGCACCCAATATCCCTACCATCCAAAAGCTACAACAACAAAAATGTATTAATTTGCAGCATACCAACTTTTAAATGTGGTGGCTGCCTTATTTTTTTTTTTTTAAGCCTTTTTTCTTTCTTTTCATCTGGTGATCCAGCCAGTAAGTCTGTAATTTTTCCAGACAAAGTAGCAGTTAGGTGAGGCATTTAAAAGAGAACTAGGTCTTTTGGCCCTGTTTCTCATGTAGATCACAAGAGTGCACTTAGTTATGTACTCCTATGACCCATATTCAACTGACAGCGGGCTAAAGTTAGCAGTCGACTGATGTCACTCAGCCGGTCCAGGCATCTGTGTGGATCCCGACATTAGGACTGACAGCTGACGTAGCCTCTCTGCACGCCACTTATTGCCTGAGCCAGCCGCTCACACCCCCATCTACAACTCAGTGCTCCAGTCAGTGCTGGAGGGGCAGAGCAAAAAGCTTGTGACTGGTCACCGGCTATCTGTTTGCTGAAGGCTGAGAACTGAGCAATCAGCGGTATTTGATCATTCAGTGCTCGGTCTTAGAGACATCGGGGGACAGGTGCAGCATCGGACCAATCCGCCTAGGTGAGTATGTAGATTTGTTGTTGTTTTTTACCCATATGTCTCTTTTAACACTGATAGGGATGCTTCCAATTGTCAGATTTTAATTATTTAATTAAAACCTTTATCCAGAATGGAAAATATTGCTTGCTGTAACTGATTATAAAGTGTTAGCTGAAGTTTAGCTTCAATTAGTTAATCAAGTTCATCTAAATCTGCTAGTATAAGGCCCGCCATACATTGAGCAAATTTCTTTCCTGCAACCATGTGTTGCAGGAATTAAACTTGCTCAAATCCTCCATCAACACAGACAGTGTTGGTGCGGGAACCCCTCCTGCTGGGTCATTGACTTCTCCTGGTGGGGGGGCAGGGGAGGGCATGAGAAGACATTCCCACCGGGAGAAGAGAGTGATTATTGCTAGCGGCTAGCAGCCACTAGCAATAATCGCAGGTAGAAACTGGTA
Source organism: Rana temporaria (assembly GCF_905171775.1). Lineage (NCBI taxonomy): Eukaryota > Metazoa > Chordata > Amphibia > Anura > Ranidae > Rana > Rana temporaria. The sequence goes on from NC_053489.1 coordinate 422,251,325, forward strand.
TGCTGGTTGTGCCCAAGTTGATCCATCAATCAACTTGGTACATTCAGTCTGCCGTTTTGAATCTCAGTCGGTTCCTGCTGAACTGAAGGAGATTTGAACCATATACGGCCTGTCTAACCTTCCCAGACTGACAATTCTGCTGACCAAAGGTGTCTGCTTTACTACTATGCCCAGAATGCATACACCTTAAAGTGATTGGAAAGCTTTATTTTTTTAATAAACATGTTATGCTTACCTGCTCTGTGCAATGTTTTTGCACAGACCAGCTCTGATTCTCTTATTCTGGTGTCCCCCGCCAGAGCTCCTGCCTCCCTCTCTTTGGTAAATTCCCCCATAGAAAGTCACTTTCTATGGGGACACTAGCACGGACTTGCTCCCGAGTGTCCCTGTCTGCTTTTATTCACACAAACAATGTGGCTCAGCCATGCCCCACCCCCACCCCCTCCTCACAGAATTTGCCCTGTGAGAAGGGAGAGAGCAGAGAGAGATGCTGCTCTCATGTACATCGCTGGATCGAGATCGGGCTCAGGTGGGTATAGGGAGGGGGGATTTCTGTGACACAGAAGGTTTTTTACCCTAATGCATAGAATGCATTAACATAAAAAATATTTAGGCTTTAGAACCACTTTAAGACAGAGAGGGGCAGATCCTCAAAGAAATTATGCCGGCGTATCTGTTGATACGCCGCATAATTTCAAATTTCAGCGTCGTATCTTTGTTTTGGTATCCACCAAACAAGATACGACGGCATCTGTGTTAGATCCGACAGGCGTACACCTTAGTATGCCGTCGGATCTTAGATGCAATCTTTCTGCGGCCGATAGGTGGTGTTCCCGTCGTATTCCGCGTCGAGTATGCAAATTGGCTATTTCCTACGATCCACGAACGTACGAGCGCCCGTCGCATTTTTTAACGTCGCTTCCGTTCGGCTTTTTCCGGCGTATAGTTAAAGCTGCTATATGGTGGCGTACTCAATGTTAAGTATGGCCATCGTTCCCGCGTATAATTTTGAAAATTTTACGTCGTTTGCGTAAGTCGTCCGTGAATGGGGCTGGACATAATTTACGTCCACGTCAAAACCAATGACGTCCTTGCAACGTCATTTAGAGCAATGCACGCCGGAAAATTTTAGGGACAAGGCATTGCACAGTTCGATCGGCGCGGGGACGCGCTTCATTTAAATGAAACACGCCCCTACCCGCCCAATTTGAATTCCGCACCCTTACGCTGCGAGAGATACACTACGCCGCGGTAACTTACGGCGCAAATTCGTTGAGGATTCAAACCAACTCAAAGTAAGTTACAGCGGCGTAGCGTATCTGGCATCTGTGCCGGGCGCAGCGTAGGTATGTGAATCTACCCCGAAGTGTGTTTCCGGCTGGATCACCAGGTGAAACAAAGGAAAAAACTGTTAAAAAAGAAAAGAAAACTAATGCAGTCACCACAAGTAGGGATTGGTAAGCTGCAATATATTATATTTTTGATTTTGGTTTAACACCACAATAATTATTTTACTTACTCATTATTCTTTATGTCATGCATTACTAAATACTAAAATATACATTCCTAGTGTATCCTTGTCAAAATATATTCTCACAAAGTATCAACTAAAGTTCATGCAATACCCTTATCTATGCACCTGTCAGCTAATTAACATGCATTGTGGTCCGATCCCTGCTCAAATTCTACTCACTACTACAGGCATAAATTATAAAAAGGCTTGAATTCATTTCCATGAAGGACGCATTCCCAATAAAATTATTATTTCCTTTGTCAAAGAAAATATATCATAATATGCAGTCAAGAATTTAACTGTTGAATATAATGCATACAGTTTCTGTGTATTGGAGATGTCCTCCAAGCTTCTAAGCCTAAGTAACTTAACTGCTACATAACATTATTATTGGTGATGGAAGTCATACACAGGGCAATTACATGGGAGGTATAGCCGCCCAAGCCATACAAACCCTACTGACTCATTCAACATCACAAGGCACACCTTTAGTTTCAACGTCCACTCTGGGAACTTTTGAACCCAATATCAGCGGTGTCCCCAGACGTAACATTTCTTTAGACAACTCCCAGCCAACATCCCAATCACAACAACATATGAGACAAGGAACCCTTGATTCTCATATCACCACTCAGGTTCCTAATTTTCATTTAACCACGATGACCCCGCCCCCGACTTGACCCCCAAGTCCAATCTCAATGTTATCAACCTTACCCCCTATATGTTCTCCTCGGAGGAGCTTGAGGTCCTTCAACTTGGATTAAGCTTTTGCCCATCCATGAAAAGCGATAAGTACGAAATAATTAAAGACATGTATCTCTTCTGTCGCAATCTAACATATAAATTTCTATTCGATGAAGATCGTTTACGAAACATCAAAGAAAAACATATCGCTGAACAAGTAAAAAATTTTACTATGGATGACTTCAGGGCCCTTAGGGACCTCATGCTCCTCCTTGATGAAAATATATCCTCCTCCCCTGACCCTGCCACTTCTTCTGATGTATCTCCATCAACTCTACCTTCTGGTTCCTCTATCAAAAAATTTAAATTAAAATCCCAACGCTTCCCAGATCTAACAAGTAACCCTAATATCTGGGCCTTCCTCCTAAGTACTATTAATGATTGCAAACAAATGGACACCAATACTTTGACTGGTAATCTATCAAAAAAACAACGACAAGCCATCTTGAAGCTTCAGGACCACCCGGACCTGGAGATCAAAGCGTCCGATAAGGGCGGCAATGTGGTTCTCATGACAAAGGCCAACTATGAAAAAATGGTATTTAACATTCTGAACAATAAAGAGTGGTATAGGCGCATCAACGATACGCAAATCTCACTATATAAAAATGAATTCCTGGCCATTATTGGCCTAGCTCATCAAAGGGGCTTCATTGACCAAGATCTCTATAATTACCTTAACATTCGTAATCCAAGAACTGATACTTTTTATGCATTACCCAAGATTCATAAACACCCTCTCATTCCTCCAGGTAGACCTATAGTGTCTGGTATAGGCTCCCTAACTGAGAATGCCAGTCGTTTCATAGACTCTATCCTTATGCCCCATGTACTTGCTTTGCCCTCCTATACCCGCGATACTCTTGATCTTCTCAAACAAATTGAGGACATGGTCGTGCCGCGGGATGCCCTCCTCGTGACATTGGATGTGGAGGCACTTTACTCCAGCATCCCTCACGAGTTGGGCATCTCGACCGCACGTACCTTCCTCCGTGAACAGGATCATCACCATTGGAATTATATTGATTTTGTAACTGATCTCTTACGATTTATTTTGATGCGAAACTATTTTGTTTTCAAAGAGTCCCACTTCCTCCAGGTGCAGGGCGTAGCCATGGGCACCTGTTGTGCCCCTGGCTACGCCAATCTGTACCTGGGGGGGTGGGAACGGGATATCTTCTCGGATGAGAACTTGTCGTTGTACACTGGCCATGTTATCAACTGGCTAAGGTACATCGACGACATTTTCATCATTTGGTCAGGTACCAGTGCTCAACTATACCAATTCATTGAGATTCTTAATGTCAATGAGCGCAATCTAAAATTTACGTTCACTGTTTCTTCGGACCAAGTCACCTTCCTTGACCTCACCATTCTTAAAGACAGCAACGGTAAAATTACCTCCTCTCTTTTTAGAAAGGAGACCGCTGGTAACACTTTGTTACATGCGACAAGTGCACATCCAATCAACCTTCTTAAAAGCATACCCTACGCACAATATCTTCGCTTACGTAGGAACTGCACCATGACAAAGGATTTCTTGCTACAGGCCAACCTACTCAAGCAACGGCTGTTGTTGAGAGGTTATAGCAAATCTTTACTACGTAAAGCATTTAATAAGGCTGCACGACAATCTCGCACCAATTTATTATTTAAACAAAAACCCATCACAGAGTCTCAACCAGTAAGATTCATTACACGGTACTCGAGTCACCATAATGAAATACGCAATATCCTAACCAAACATTGGTCACTTCTCACTAACGACTCCATTCTAAATAACTACATTGGGCATAGACCAGATATTACCTTTAAAAGGTCACGCTCTTTGAGAGATAGACTGACGTCCAGTCATTACAAAACAAACCCAAATCAACAACGACCCCCTAATGGTATAACACGTTGTGGTGGCTGCAATTTCTGCCCTTGGGTTAGAGAGGGAACCACTTTTTTGTTACCAAATGGCGAAACCTTTACCCCTAATTTTGCTGCTGACTGTAACACCCAAGGAATTATATATCTCATGACATGTATGTGTCATGCATTCTATGTGGGTAAGACCATTCGATTTTTTAAAAATAGAATAAGGGATCATGTTTACTATTCCTCCCAGGGTAAGATGGTAACCTCAGTCAGTCGTCACCTTGACTTATACCATAAATTTGATACCTCTGTGGCCTCTTTTACGGTGTTGGCGATTGTCCCTAAGGATTGCCGTGGAGGCAACTGGGACAAGCAGGTACTCCAAAAAGAGGCATATTGGATTGAACGCTTAAATGCCCTCCAGCCCCCAGGCATCAATGAAGCACAATCCTATAAATCTTTTTTGTAAAAATACAAATGTAACCGGTTATTTTTATTTTTTCATTTTTTCTATTTCTTCTGTTTGTTTCATCAGCATTGAAATAATATACCTATATGTTATTGTTTGCTTATTGGCATAATTGAATGTGACTCCATCCTATGTAACTGTGCTTTCTACGTTATGTTTTATATGCATTATTTACTTCCCCCCCTTTTATTAACTTCGCTAGTTAATTCTTTTTCATAGCCTACCTGCTGTGATTCTATTTATCCATGAGGTCATTCCTGCTATTGTCAATAAATAACTTATCTAGCTTGGAAGATTTATTTACTTCCATACTTTATGAACCAAATTGCAATTTCTATGGTTGTGCTCTGTCTCTGTGCTTTCGGTGATTGATGGATGTGATTGTTTTTTCCCCCTGTTCTAATTTTCATCTAGGATTCGATACCCACTCATTTGTCCTTCCTTTTTATTCCATATGTTGTGGCCGCATGAGATACAGCTTTTTCCATCCAGCTGTATCTCATTGTGTCCACTAGATGGCAAATTTTCGCCATCGAATGGTTCACCTACTTCAGCACTGCGCGCGCACCTCTTACTTCTCTGGTGCGCGCGCATCTGTTGTTCTTTTGCGGCCAGCACTGATGACATCACTCGGCTGCGCCGAGTTGATTGTCGGTCAGTGGCGGGACATGGAGCTATTTATAGACTCCAGGCCACTCATTTAACTCCAAGCCTCTTGGGAGGCACATCCAATATCGGCGCACGCTGCCAACATACCCCTTTGGTAAGTCCTACTTTTATACTTGTACATTTTATGGCTTTATGTGGCTACTATCTTGGGCTGACTAGTGTACTGCTACATCATTATCTATATTCCAGCGTTTGGCCATCCTGTGAGGTCCTTTTGCTTTGATCTCCTGAAGCCTTTTGTGATCCTACCAGAGCCATTTCAATGCAAGGATTGGTAGTGGCTAAACTTAGCTGCACTACGTGCATATTCTAATCCCCATTTGCAAAATTTCTTGAAGCTATTGGTAAGCATCAGGCTCCCATTATTACTTATATTAAGGACATTTTAACTATTTCCTAGCAATATTCTGACCCTATCCATCTGTTTTTGTTTCTCTTCTTGTTATAGCCCTACCGCTGTTCTTTGCTACTTTATTATTTTTTTTGGGGGGTTTCAACTCCTTGCTAGCTGTGGCGGCACAGCTCTTTATTCAAAGAGCACCATACTAAGCTTTTTTAGCCTAAAAATTGTTCCAGTATTTAACTACCCCTTTGTCAAGGTAAGCAGCATCTTTTAAACTTTACCTAATATTACCAATCTATATACCCTTTTCTCACTATGTTCCTTGTCTCCTTCATACTGGAATCTTTGGGACTATGTCTGGGTATCCCTCCCGGCTAATGTGGAATTTTCCACTATCAATTGGTTCTCTGTGGGTGACACTTTTTCATCCGTTTCTTCACCGAACCGCACGTTATATGAGCACCCCAGTTTTTGAATATTTGTATATTTTGTTATATATACCTTTTGTATCTAAAGACAATATGCTATTTATTTACGCTTATGTCTCCATTAATACAGCACATTGATGCAATTAGGTCCTTTGAGGAAGCGCTCTTGTACAGCGCGAAACATGTCAGGACTCCGATCAACTCAGCGCAAGTGTTAAGATCATCAGTTGTTGAAAACCTTTTCCAGATGCTTTTTCATTGATTTATTATGGTCTAATAGTGTTAGTCCATATCAGGACGTAATCTATTGTATCCAATTGTCTATAGTGGTTGCTATTTTGTACTATAACCATTTACAATCTTTTATGAATAAGCTATTTCAACCACTGTTAACGCTGTGTCCATCAGATATCATGTGTATTTCTTGGAGAAAAAACTTTTAGTATATTTTTTTGTAATAAATATTTTTTATATAAAAATTTACTTTTTGGTGACGACCCTTATCTTTACCAACCTATCATGCCGACAAAGTCCATGACTAGCCCTTGAGTCATTTTTCCTTATAAACTTGGTTTAGGACGTGGCATATGCAAAATAGTATACATCCACATGCGCACTACATGTGAGGGTGTACCAATTCTTTTGAACATTATTATTAATGCATATGCTAATTAATATCAATAATAAGAAATATATGCATAGGCTGTGCAATTAGGTCTCCATGCAGTAGACATATGCACACTGAAATATTTTGTTTCGGAATTTCGTTTTTATCCGAAAAATGTATTTATTTAGTTACTTCCGAAATTCGATTTTATTCATTTTGTTTCGTTATAAAATGTATTCGTCTGAAAATCCGAATTAATTAAGGTTGAATCTGTCATTGAAGGCTTATGTTCTCTGTCGGATGTTCTAAGAAGATTCGACGGAGCAGCTAAACTGTACGACGCAGCAATCGTACATTTCCGGTCGAATGTTCCGCCTACAAGCTATAAAAGAATTCTAATGTTGTATGACTAGTAATAATTATATTGAAACAATTATTATTACTAGTCAACTAACATTCAAATTCTTCTATAGCCTATGGGCCGAGCATTTGACCGAAAATGTACAGTTTAGCTGCTTGTCGAATCTTCTTAGAACTTTCGGCAGACACCATAAGCCTTCAATGACAAATTTGACATTTGTATGTTTTTCGCTGCTTCGTTGAATCTTCGTCATTCATGTTGAATGGTCTACCCCAACACTGTCTCTATAATGTTGAATCTTTTCTCTCTATGCTGAATCTTTCCTCTCTATGTAGAATAATCTCGGACTAATAGAGTTAAAGTTGGGCACATTCGACCACAGGTTCGATAGACACAGACTGCTATTGTCAGCGTCATGTCGAATCTCATATCTATATCAAACTGTTGTAGCAACTAAAACGAAAATAAAGCATTTTTTTTTTGTCGGATCTTTCGGATTTCGGATTCTGCGCGTTCGTTTTCGTTTGTTAAAACGATAACGAAAATACCCGAAATTCGGACCAAAATGCATTTGGACGAAAAGGAATGCACATGTCTACCATGCAGTAGGTGGTGCTGATTAAGTAGAATCAACGCAGTGAAACCACTTGTTCTGCACAGACATTCCGCCAGCCAGGGCAGCAAATTGGGAGTCTCTTCAGCAACATAGGGTGCCACTGTTTTAAGGTCAGTTCACACGGGCGTTCCATATGTTTGTTTTTCATCCATCTATTGACGGATAAAAAACGGACAACAATGCATTGCTATGGGCAAACAGATGTAAACTAATGATCATCCGTTTACATCAGGGGTCTCAAACTGGAGGCCCTCCAGCTGTTGCAAAACTACAAGCCCTGTGAGGCATTGCAAGGCTGAGAGTTCAGAGCATGAATCCCACAGGCAGAGGCATGATGGGACTTGTAGCTTTGCAACAGCTGGAGGGCTGCCAGTTGGAGACCCCTGGTTTACATCCTCATCTGTCAGCATTCTTTTTTTTTTTTTTTTTTTAAACAGATCAAAACCCTATTCTTGTTCAGTTTAAAAAAATGGAACAGAGTATAAACGGATGTTAACTGACAAACGGTCCATTTTTGCATTGGTTGTTAAGAGGCGGAACACTAACAACCATGATGCCTGCTGAAAGCAGAAAGTAAACAAAAGAATAAAAAAATCAGATTGAAGCAGCTACGGGTGGGGCTGGGGCAGAGAAAGGCAGGAGTAATTCGGCCAACCACTAAAGTAAACAAAGGGGCCTGGGTCACCGTGTGATGTCACTGGATGACCCGGCCCCTTTATTTACTTTAGCGGCGGGGCAACCACTGTCCCTCAAAAACAGAACCTGTCACTTATATGCTATCACACAGGGGACTATGGGTCCCCTATGTGCCAGCAATAAAATCTTAATTAAAAAATAAATAAACACTTAAAAATAAAAAATAAATTGAGCCTTCCCACCAATACATACATACAAAAATGCAATTGTTGGGATGCCTACGTAAAAAACAAAATGTCAATTGTGCTACACATGTTACATATCACCGTGCATGCCAGAATGTGATCAATAATTTTAGCACCAGAGCTCATGGGTAATGCTAAACTGATGATCTGTAGGGGGTTTTAAAGCTTTGCCTATGGAAAATATAGGACATTGAAGTATTTTGGCTTTTTCACGGGTGCACGCAATTTTAATGCTTGACATGTTGGGTATCTATTTACTCGGTGCAACTTCATCTTTTATATTTTACCCCAAAAATTTGGTAAAATTTGGTGTTTGTGTGCCCTAAAATTAACTTTAGTGTATTTTTTTTTACAGAAATGTTGCATTTTATAAACAATTGTGCTAATATAATGTCACATAAAAAATTGGAACTACCATAAATGTATTCTCTAGGTTGCCTGCTTGCAGAAAATATTAGCCAGATTCATAGAGACTTACGACATAGATACGCTGTCGTAAGTCCGAATGCGCGCTGTCGTATATTTAAGCGTATTCTGGAAACCAGATACGCTTAAATTTGGCCAAGATACGTCCGACGTAAGTCCGACGTAAGTCTCCTATGCCATCGTATCTTATGTGCATATTTACGCTGGCCGCTAGGGGCGTGTACGTGGATTAACGCGTGGATTAATATGTAAATGAGCAAGATACGCCAATTCACGAACGTACGTACGCCCGTCGCAGTAAGATACTCCGTTTACGTAAGACATACGCCGGCGTAAAGATAAACCACTAAAAAGATGGCACAGCCCATGCAAGGTATGGACGACGGAACAGCCGTCGTATTTTACGTCGTTTGCATAAGCGTAAGTGCGCATGAGCATGCGCCGTACCAACAGCCCTCATTTACATGGGGTCACGGGTACTTGGAGCACGCCCACTACCTGCCTATTTTGAATTAGGCGGGGTTACGCCGGGCCATTTGCGATACGCCAACGTAACTTAGGGAGCAAGTGCTTTGTGAATACTGGCCTTGCCTCTCTATTTTACGTCGGAGTAGCTCAAATGAGCTGCGCTACGCCAGCTTAAACATACACCGATGTATGTGAATCTGGCTATATATGTTTGGGGTTTTAAGTAATCTTCGAGCCTACAATTATTCATGTAAACCAAACATTTTAAAAAAATTAAGAAAATGTAAAATGTAAACTGATAAACAAATTGATGTAAACGGATAAAAAAAAGTGACTAAAGTGATGAAACAAACAGAACGCCCGTGTGAAAAAGTCCTTATACTCCTTCAACAGAAACTGTCCTCTGATAAACAGACCTGGAACACTGCCACTCTGCAATACTGTGCCATTACTGAGTGATATATCACTGCAATAATGTGCCATTGCCAAGTAATATGCTACTGCAATACTGTCGGACCTATTATCTGGACGGAACGCCGACGTGGTGTTTGTTTTGCTTTACTTTGATGTGAGCATTGACGTTTTTTTCTGTCCGCCAATCAGTGGAATGTATCGTGTGACGCCAGTAGCTCCGCCCTAACTGTACCGTACCATTTTCTATGGCCCCACATCTGAAGCAGGATCCTGAATGGTGCGGTATGGTTCAGTTGTTTAAGCCGCTTTCATAATGGAAACACTCAAAATACCATACTGTACCGAACCAACCCGGACCGATCCGCTCAGTGGAAATGTGGCATAAGTATATGTTGAAATTGTATGAACATCTTACAATCTGTTGCTTGAATAACAGTGTAAAAGTTAGTAACTAATTACTAACTGCACACACCTCTGTTTAACTTATTGCAATATAAAAGATATACACTTCCGAGACTGTGTGATCTCCCCCAGTTTGGGTTTCCCATCCCTATGCCCCACCTACATAGGTTAATACAAAAATCCCCAAAACAGTTCTTGGAGGCACCCCAGTCTAAGGGGTCTTTCACATGTGAGGTTGATTGATGAAAGGTAAAACCACATGGTTGAGCTGCATTTTAAGCAACCCCCAACTCCTCTCCCTTTAGCTGCAGAGGCATTGGCCAAGGTCATTCACATGCTGAGGCTTCAGCAGAAGTTATATCCCCTGCTGCGTTAAGTGGGCATTACTGCATGGTGAATGGGACCACGTTGTAACCAGCTTGTAGCTGTTTGATTTGCTTGGAGGTGTGGCACGGTGGTGCTGCATTTTATTGGGTCAAAACAGGCAGTGAGGAGGCAATATATTGCCTCCTCACCACCTGTTAAATGCTTCTGAAAAGTGACCCGAGCATGGACCACTTTTTAGAGGAGCTGCAGTGCTTGCCGCTATTGTGAATGAGCCCTAAAACACAAACACAATGGGCCAGATCCACATAGCGAGTACGCCAGCGTATCTACTGATACGCCGGCGTACTTTCAAATTACCCGCGTTGTATCTTTAGTTTGAATCCTCAAACCAAGATACGCTGGCATCTGGGTTAGACGCCTCCGGATCTAAGATGCAATACTTCGGCGTCCGCTGGGTGGCGTTCACGTCGTTTTCCGCGTTGGGTATGCAAATTAGCTATTTCCGACGATCCACGAACGTACGAGCAGCCGGCGCATTCCTTTACGTCGTCTCTAGTCGGCTTTTTCCGGCGTATAGTTAAAGCTGGTATTTTGCGGCGTATAGTTAAAGCTGGTATTTTGCGGCGTATAGTTAGACTTGCCATGTTAAGTATGGCCGTAGTTCCCGCGTCGAAATTTTAATTTTTTTTTGTTTTTTGCGTAAGTCGTCCGTGAATTGGAATGTACGTAAGTCCCGTCTAAGTTAAAAAAAATAACGTCCTAGGGACGTCATTTAGCGCAATGCACGCCGGGAAATTTCGGGACGGCGCATGCGCAGTTCATTCGGCGCGGGGACGCGCTTCATTTAAATGAAACCCGCCCCTAATCGTGATTTGAATTTCGCCACCAGAGATACACTACGCCGCCGTAACTTACGGCGCAAATTCTTTGAGGATTCAAAGCAGCCAAAAGTAAGTTACAGCGGCGTAGCGTATCTCACATACGCTGCGCCGATCTATTTCTATGTGGATCTGGCCCAATGTGCTTAAGCTGATAACAAACAAACAATTCTAATTGCTCATATCTTTATTGAACATGCCCATTAACCACTTGCCGCCTGCCCACAGTACATTTACTTTGAGTGGACGGCAGCTACAGGCTCAGTGATATACTGATATATCACTGAGCACAAACACACTGGCAAAACCCCTGGGATGCACAGCAACATGATCCCATGACTGTTGTGTCCACTGTGAACAGCCAAGGTATCAGGTAATCGCTATGGCCAATTATTACAATGTAAACAAAACAGTCATGTATGAAAACCATGATCACTGGTATATGCAACAGTTTTAGCTGTCATGAATGGCTTTCATTCATGACAGCTTGCTTACTATGGTGATGCTGTGATTGTCCCACAGCTATCACATGGTAAATGACACCCTGTACCATGTGATTAGTTGTAGCCAATCACAGATCACAACAGTAAGCAAACTGTCATGAATAAAAGCCATTCATGACAGCTATAACCGTTGCTTATAACCATGATCATCACTGTCATCAGGGCCGATCCGCCCTATAGGCTCACTATGCAAGCCGCTTAGGGCCCCACTAAGCTGCGGAGGGCCCCCCAAGTTATGGAGGCTCCGCCTGGTGAGAAGTCATTTTCGGCCCCTCACCCCGCTTCTCACCTCGCTGGCTGCATGGGAGAAGAGGTAAGAAGTCAGCACCCCCCGCTTCTCACTTTAATGTAAGATGTAATTTCAGATAACAGAACACCCCCTCCCCCTGCTTTTCAACTTTAATGTGACATGTCACTGTCGGCAGCGTCCCCTGCTTCTCAACTTTAATGTGACATGTCATATTGCTTAGGGCCCCAGGGAGGTCAGGATCGGCACTGACTGTCATGGCAATAGTAGTGTAAAAAAAAAATCCCCAATTTTATAACAGAAGCTATGATACGTGTTTTTTTTTTATTGTTTTGTCTTTTTTCCCTTATATAGCAAAAAAAAAAAAAACCTGTGGCAATTAAATGCCACTAAAACAACAGTTCTGTCAGTCTAAAAAAAATGCTAAAAGCATTCATATGGGTACAGTGTTGCATGACCGAGTAATTATCATTCAAAGTGTGACAGCACTGAAAGATGAAAAATGGCTTGAGCAGGAAAGGGGTAAAAGTGTCCGCGATTGAAGTGGTAAAGTAAACATATTTATTTTATTATTTATATTATTTGTTGTGTGGTCTCAAAAAAATGTTATCGGTGAAGATAATGCTCTCCCTAGTCACTAGTAAATGCAAATTTCCTGATACCAATCATCCCATAAGCCCCTGTACAGTAGAACTCAGAATGGGAGAGTAAAGGCAGGAGCTATTTAAGTACAGTATGTGATATGAAGAAAATTCACCTTTTCCTTGTGATAAAACCTTAATTGAACTGGAAATAGTATGTCTAATTAAAAAGAGCTATATGACATGTTCAGGTTTTGCAACAGCTCTTAGGTTGAATTTCAGCCTTAAATAGGTGCCCACAGTTACTGCACACCAGAGAAAAAAGGCAGACATTTTCCTGCGTGCAAAACTAAAACTGTCACTTTAGGCACAAAACTCAAAAGTGAATACTAACATATTTGCATGCAAATTTCACATGCCAACTGCTGATTTGGGATTCGTTTGTGTTAATAAATGTTCCCCAATGTGTTCTTGATTCAGGATCCGCCATTTTAGGTATTTATTTTCTGTGAATCGAATGCAGTAATCAATCAAATCATTTGTTGAATTTTATTGATGACTGCTTACGTCCTAAAGCCTCGTACACATGTCTGGTTTTCCCGACGGGAAAACTGCGATGGAGCTTTGGTCGGGAATCCCGGCCGTGTGAATGCTCCTCACAGTTTTTCCAACGGGAAAATGGCCCAAAAACTGGCGGTTTTTGGCAGTTTTCCATTGGGAAAAACTGTGGTAGAGCATACACACGGCCGGGATAACCGACCAAAGCTCCATCGCAGTTTTCCTGTCAGGAAAACCTCTTGTGTGTAGGGGGAAAGAGTAAACGAGCAGGTTCTCGGTTTTCCGACGGGAACTTTTCCCGTTGGAAATCCTGTATGTGTGTACGAGACATTACACAGTGTTAAAGTTCCTAGTCCAGGTTCTATGCCACTTTAATTTTACATTCTAGATGTATTAAGCCTACTACACACGGGCCGAATATCAGGCGGTTGAATAAAAACCGACCAACGTTTAGCCCCTATTTATGGCAGCCGGTCCGACAGAGGGCAGACTGTTTGGGTTGGTTTGGAAAACCAGCAGACGACCAGCTCAGATCAGCACTCTCAGCCAATTGCAGAGAGCGCTGACCGGAGTATTCTGACAGGGGGGCCATCCCCCTGTCAGAACACAACTGCTCAGTGTGGGAGATCACAGTACTAACGTCTGACTGTTAGTACAGCGGCTTCCAACCGGAGCTGTCAATTTTTTTTTTTTCGTTCAACCTGCTGGGTTGAATGAAAAAAGCCTTGTAGTGTGTTCTAGGATTTAGATGTGTTCCCTACCAGGTAGCAAGGTTCAACTGTTACTGTATCTACTGTATGCAAAGTAGTTGACTGTGAAATAGTGTGTTCTGTTTTTCCCTTTTGATGACCCTGTGAACATTTTTTTTTAGACGGAACTCAACTTGAAGTGTACCGTATTTTCCGGCGTATAAGACGACTTTCTAACCCCTTAAAATCTTCTTAAAAGTCGGGGGTCGTCTTATACACCGGTAACCTAACATCCTTACCTTATCCTAAGACATGTAGAATCTCGGTCGTACGTTTTTTCAAAAGCCGCGCCTCCTACATCTTCTGTTCCGTGATAGGCGGAACACTCAGCTTCCCAGGAGGCACTGTGTTCAGTGTTCGCCTATCACGGAGGCCCTCTCGTCCTGTGTTTAGTGTCCACCTATCACGGAGGCCCTCTCGTCCTCGGACGAGAGGTCCTCCGTGATAGGCGAACACTGAACACAGTGCCTCCTGGGAAGCTGACTGTTCCGCCTATCACGGAACAGAAGAAGTAGGAGGCGCGGCTTTTGAAAAAACGTATGGCCGCGATTCTGCATGTCCTAAGATAAGGTAAGGGCACAGCGAGTCTGGCATGTAATGGGGCACAGTCTGGCATGTAATGGGGCACAGTCTGGCATGTAATGGGGCACAGTCTGGCATGTAATGGGGCACAGTCTGGCATGTAATGGGGCACAGTCTGGCATGTAATGGGGAACAGTCTGGCATGTAATGGGGCATAGTCTGGCATGTAATGGGGCACAGTCTGGCATGTAATGGGGCACAGTCTGGCATGTAATGGGGCACAGTCTGGCATGTAGTGGCACAGTCTGGCATGTAATGGTGGCACCGTGAGGCGAGGCATGACTAGTAGGAAGGGGGTAGTCTTATACGGCGAGTATATCCCAAAACCAACATTTTGGCTGGAAAATTAGGGGGTCGTCTTATACGCCCAGTCGTCTTATACGCCGGCAAATACGGTATGTCAACCCTTAAAATGTACTTCTCCTATGTGGTCTAATTTGGACTGTTACAAATAATTAAAGGAATTTTGTTCCATCTGTTTGATGAGTTAAAAAAAATATCTGTTGATCTTGCCAGAAGTCTGGTGACCCAATCGTCCCTTGTCCTCTGGCTTTGCTGATAGTTATCAATTATATTGTACCATCTGTGAGGACTACCGAAATACATCCCACTATAATATTGACATTAGGAGGGGTCAGATATTTCTGTTGTCCTGATAAAGAAGGTTAGCATTGTCATCCTAGGACAGGAAGTGTGCTACTGGCAGAACCACCAAGTGAAAATCAGGGGAAAAAGCTTGAAAAAAGAAAACAAATGCAGTCAACTCACCTATGTAATGGTACGTTGATTTATGCAGTATGTTTTATTTTTTTTGTTTTAGATACACTTTAATTCACTTTGGCTACAGGCAGAATTTCTATGTGCATGGACTTTTCCAATATATTTTTGTATAAAGACGTGTCCTATAAAGGGCAAAAAACTGTAAAAAAAATTAAGCTAAATTGTATTGTTGCTTACATTCATTATAGGGGTTATTTAATACAAATTTAAAAAATGCATTGACATAAATAAAAAGTTTTATAAAACATGGAATGTGTTGACTTTTATCATTTTTTTATTTTCCAAACCTGTAACAATAAATTGCCTTGGGTAAAACCTATTTTTAGCTATGACCTATATTCTGCTTCCATTCATGCACATAGGCTCCTGGAGACAAATTTCATAAAATGATGTACTTCCATTCTGTCATAGCTTTCAAGTGTAAAACACTTTGGCAGAATGGGAGAACATTGTTATATTGGATGATGTCTGTTAAAAGTGGGTAATGTTTTCTTTCTTTCTGCAGATAGACTTAGAAGCACAAGCATTGCATGCACAGGGGCAGATCCACAAAGAAGTTACGCTGGCGTATCTATTTATACGCCGCGTAACTTCTAGTTTGCTCCGGCGTATCTTTGTGTTGTATCCACAAAACAAGATACGCCTGAAGCTGGGCTATATCCGACTGACGTACGTCTTAGTACGCCGTCGGATCTAAGGTGCATATTTACGCTGGCCACTAGGTTGCGTTTCCGTCGATTTCCACGTCGAGTATGCAAATTAGCTAGATACGGCGATCCACGAACGTACGTCCAGCCGCTGCATTTTTTTACGGCATATAGTTACCCCTGCTATATGAGGCGTATCCTATGTTAAGTATGGGCGTCGTTCCCGCGTAGAATTTTGAATTTTTTACGTAGTTTGCGTAAGTCGTTCACGAATAGGGCTTTGTGTAGAATGACGTTCACGTCGTAAGCATTGGCTTGTTGCGGGTTAATTTCGAGCATGCGCACTGGGATACCCCCACGGATGGCGCATGCGCCGTTAAAAAAAAAACATCATTTACGTCGGGTCAAGACGTATTTACATAAAACACGCCCCCATCACATCCATTTGAATTGCGCTCCCTTACGCCGCCAAAGTTACACTACGCCGCCGTAAATTACGACGCAAATTCTTTGAGGATAAGGAAAATACGCTCTAAGTTACGGCGGCGTAGTGTATCAGAGATACGCTACGCCGGACGCAACAATGCGCCAGGCTACGTGGATCTGGCCCATAGTCTTCTAGCAAACTTAATGACAGACAGCATCATAAAATTGTGAAAAACCATATTGGGAGTTATCATGAACAAAAAACTTAAACTATATCTAAAACCCCCAATTTTATTTTTATTTTTAATTTTAGATAGAGTAGGGGGAGGCTAAAACCTCTGTCAGTTATTTTGCCATCTGTGATCATTACTTCCTGTCCTGTAAACTCAACAGTAAAGCCTCGTACACACGATTAGATTTTCCGACAACAAATTTGTGGTACCAGGGTTTTGTCGTAAAATCCTGTTCCTCCTCAGTAAGCTGTTCTGGCTGACTAACCCCCAGCCAGAACAGCAAGCTTAAGGAGGAGAAACAGGAAGTGGGAAATTCAGACAAAGAAAAAAAACATTTAGAAGGGAAATCGAAGGAAAAGATAAGTGAACCAAAAATGCACTAGCTTAAAGGAACCTATTTTGAAAATAAAAAACAAAGCTTTACAATCCCTTTAAGGCCCACTCTTCCTGCCCGTAAAAACAAGCTGTCACGTACCTCGTGGAGATCAATCAGTAGAGAGGGCTTTTCTTGCACCTCCTGTCCAACACCCCTGGTAGTGGTGACAGGGAGTGGAGGACACAGAGTGGCACGAGGGCCACTGTAGCAGATGGCTCTGGCTGGGTCTTGGCAGGAACCAGGTGACTGGAGAGCGCTGGGCCGGAACTGAGAGCAGGAGCCCCGTATCGCTGGAGCCCCGTATCGCTGGATCAGCAGCTGGAAGCATAGCCGGGACGTGAGCCAGGGGGTCATCAACAGCCAAACAGAGCAGGTACCGATTTTCAGCCTCTAGAAAAAAACATTGGGGCAGATCCACAAAAGTATTACCCTGGCGTATCACTTGATACGCCGGCGTAATTTTTAATTTCCCGCGTCGTATCTTTGTTTTGTATCCACAAAACAAGATACGACGGCATCTGGGATCGATCCGACAGGCGTACGTCTTAGTACGCCGTCGGATCTTAGATGCAATTTTTCGGCGGCCGCTAGGTGGCGTTTCCGTCAAAATCCGCGTTGAGTATGCAAATTAGCTATTTACGGCGATCCACGAACGTACGTCCGGCCGGCGCATTTTTTTACGTCATTTACGTTCGGCTTTTTCCGGCGTATAGTTAAAGCTGCTGTTATGAGGCGTACTCAATGTTAAGTATTGCCGTCGTTCCCGCGTACAATTTAGAATTTTTTACGTCGTTTGCGTAAGTTGTTCGCGAATAGGAATTTGCGTAGAATGACGTCACCGTCGTAAGCATTGGCTGGTTCTGGTTTAATTTCGAGCATGCGCCCCCTCGGACGGCGCATGCGCAGTTAAAAAAAACGTTGTTTACGTCGGGTCACGACGCATTTACATAAAACACGCCCCCATTACATTCATTTGAATTAGGCGCCATTACGCCGGCAAAGATGCACTACGCCGCCGTAACTTAAGGCACGGATTCTTTCAGGATTTGAAAAAAAAATTACGTTACGGCGGCGTAGTGTATCTTAGATATGCTACGCCCGGCGCATAAAAGCGCCGCTGTACGAGGATCTGCCCCAAAGTTTTTTCCAACTTCATCATTAAAACGACGTTGCCCACACACAGTCGTTAAAAAAAAATGCTCTATCAAAGCGCGGTGACGTACAACACGTACAAAGGCACTATAAAGGGGAAGTTCCATTCGATTGGCGCCACCCTTTGGGCTGATTATGCAAATTTCCCTTCTCATAACTTGCTTCTGAGCATGCACGGATTTTTCATGTCGTTTTAGCCCACACACGATCATTTTTTACAACCCGAAAAACGTTATCGTTTAAAACGTCGTTAAAAAATGCAGCAGAACCCAAAAAATTCTGTGAAGCCCACACACGATCGTTTTAAAAATGCTGTTTTTTTCATGCCGAAAAACGATCGTGTGTACGCTGCATCATGCCCTGTACACACGACCGTTTTTTCCGTCTGAGTAAACTCGGATGGTTTTTCTGACGGAATTCCGCTCAAGCTGTCTTGCATACACACGGTCACACCAAATTCCAACCGTCAAGAACGCGGTGACGTACAACACTACGACGAGCCGAGAAAAATTAAGTTCGATGCTTCCGAGCATGCGTCAACTTGATTCTGAGCATGCATGGTTTTTAGTGAGTCGAAATTCCATACAGACGAACAGATTTTCTATCAAAAAAAAAACATGTTTCTGTCTGTCTTTTTTCATCGGAAATTCCGATCGTGTGTACAAGGCATTAGAGGCATGGGGAGACTTTTAACCGATGTTCTCTAAGTCCGTCTGAATTTCGGACGGAAAAAGTCCGATTGGGCATACACACAGTCGGAATATCTGATGAAGAGCTCCCATCTGACTTTTTCCATCGGAAATTCCGACCGTGTACAGGGCATGAAGAACAAAATAAAGCTGCGCCAAAAAATTATTTGATCATAAGGGATAACCCCTATAATGATGAAAAACAGTCCGTAAGGATAAAAAATAGTCCACAATAAATGTTATTATAGAAAAAATTGTAGTTAAAACTAATCCTCCAGCAGACACACTGTCAGGGCTCCATTCCCGGCGCCGTGTGCGTGGAAGCGCGCACGTGCAGGTATGCGGCAACCCTGGGGCCAATCAGAGGCCGGACACTCCTATTTAAACCAGCAGCCTTCCCTGAACAGGTTGCTGGTTTGTCTTCAGCTCCTATGTGTTTACCTGTTGCCGTACCTGCCTGTTTTGACCCGGAATTCCTGACGACTCTCCTCTCACCTGGAACCTCTGACCCTTTGGCTAATGTTACCTGGATTGCTGTTGTCTCCTGCCCCTTGACCTTGGCTTGCTCTCATGGACTCCCTCTGAACTCTCCTGCCCTTGACCCTCGGCCTGTGACTCGGATTTGCCTTCATCTCCTGTGGACCCTACCAGACTTACCTACCAGTTCCTGCCTGACCAACGCTTGTCTCCAGTCTTCTGCACCTGCCCTGCTTCTGTCAGCTGCACCAAGTCTGCCTGCCAGCTCCCGGCACCGGTGCCTCCTTGTGCCGTCCCTCCTCTGTCCCAACTCCAGGGAGTGGTCTGCACAGGGTCGCAAAGGTGAGCCGCCCTCAGCATCTCGGTCTCGGTGAGTACAGGCTCTGACAGTACAAACCAGCCAGATGTCTGAGACCGACAGGGCGCGCTCACCCTTTGAGACGCTGTGCCAACAGGTCTCCGCCTTAACAGAGGCAGTCCAGAAGCTTCAGGAAGGCTACCTCCAGATTGATGGCCGCCTCCAACAACTGGCCGGTTCCCCAGGTCCATCCGCTGCAGCCCTAGCCTCTTCACCCGGACCTTCTGCTGCCCAAGCTCCTTCAAGCCCTGCCATGATGGGGAGTAATCCCGAACCCCGGGTCTCCATGCCCGAGCGATTCTCAGGCGACCGCCGGAAATACCGGGCTTTCAAGAATGCCTGTTCCCTTTACCTGGCCTTGCAACCTAGAACTTTTGCGACCGAAGCTGTTAAGGTTGGATTCGTAATCTCTCTCCTTTCTGAGGAGCCTCAAGCATGGGCACACTCCTTAATGGAACAACGCAGTCCAATACTTGACTCTATGGACACCTTCTTCACCCACATGGGGAAATTATACGACGATCCTCTACGTGCAGCCACAGCGGAGGGTACTCTGCACAGCTTAAATCAAGGGAGACGGCCGGTGGAAGACTACACCGCCGAATTTAGAAAGTGGTCTGCTGACACAGGCTGGAATGAGCTGGCCCTCAGGTACCAATACCGCCAGGGCCTCTCTGAGAACCTAAAGGATGAGCTTGCAAGGTCGGCACCCCCTGACTCTCTGGAGGATTTAATCCAAAGCGCGACTCAGCTGGATAGGCGCCTTCGAGAACGTCGTTCGGAGAGGTTCCAGTCCAACCGGCCTAATTGGGTTCCACCAAGATAAGCTCCAGTACCTCTGCCTCACCCAGCTCCACCAAACACCTCATTACCCGACCCAGAGCCGATGCAGCTTGGTATAGTACGGGCCCCTCTGACTCCAGAAGAGAGACTCCGGAGGTGTCAATCTAACCTCTGTCTGTACTGCGGAGCCGCCGGACACTTTTTGCGCACTTGCCCAGTAAGGCCTTGTAAGTCGAAACCTCCATCTGCTATCAATTTCCCTGTTACCAGTTTGCCTCAGACTTATGTTATCCTCTTTCTTTCCCTACAGCTCCCGGAAGGGGCAACACGTCTGCCGGCGATAATTGATTCCGGGGCCTGCAGCTGCCATACCAAGGATTTTCAGCTGCAAGTTCATCTGGCTGACGGCTCTCTTCCCCGTTCCGGATTGATTACCCAGGAAACCCTTCCTCTTTGTGCCATCTCAGATTCTGGGCACCGGGAGTTCCTCTGTTTGGACTTGATCCCGTCCCCCATGTTCCCTATCATTCTGGGTCTCCCTTGGCTACAAGTTCATCTGCCCTGCATTGATTGGCTCAAGAAAGAAGTCAGCTTCCCTTCCACCTACTGTTCCCAGCACTGTCTCGCACCCGTTCCAGTCTCCTGCTCCACGTTAGCTACTCCACCTGAAGACCTACAGCATGTTCCTCCAGCCTACCTAGACTTCAAGGATGTCTTTGACAAAAAACAAGCCGATTGTCTCCCACCACATCGGTCATATGACTGCCCCATTGACCTCTTGCCCGGATCTGAAATTCCCTTTGGGCGCATATTCCCCTTGTCAGAGACTGAGTTGAAGACCCTCAAGGCCTATATTGAAGAAAATTTAAGTAAGAAGTTCATCCGTCCCTCCTCCTCGCCAGCGGGGGCGGGGATCTTCTTTGTCGAGAAAAAAGATGGATCGCTTAGACCCTGCATTGATTATAGGGAGTTAAACAAAATTACCATCAAGAATCGGTACCCGCTGCCTCTAATCCCCGAGCTCTTTCAAAGGTTCCGATCAGCTCAGGTTTTTTCTAAATTGGACCTCCGGGGCGCCTACAATTTGGTCCGAATAAGGGCAGGAGATGAGTGGAAGACTGCGTTCAGGTCCAGATTCGGGCACTTCGAGTATCTGGTCATGCCCTTTGGGCTTTGTAATGCGCCCGCCACTTTCCAGCATCTAGTCAATGACATTTTTCGACAATTTTTAGATGACTTCCTCGTAGTCTACTTGGACGATATTCTCATCTTTTCAGCCACAAAAGAATTACATCGGCAACATGTCAGGCAGGTTCTCACCATCTTGAGACAACACCGGCTTTATCTCAAATCAGAAAAATGCGAGTTCGAAAAGATATCAGTGCAATTTTTAGGATTCATCATTTCTGTGAATGGGGTAGCCATGGATCCCCAGAAAATCAGTGCTATCCAGGAGTGGGCACCTCCAACAGACAAGAAGGGCGTTCAGCGCTTCATTGGCTTCGCCAATTTTTATAGACGATTCATCATCGGTTTTTCATCAATTGTTTCTCCCATCACCAAGTTGACCCGCCAGGGGCACCGCTTCCAGTGGCCACAAGAGGCTCAGGAGGCCTTTATCAAACTCAAAGCGGCCTTTACCTCGGCACCTGTACTTTGTCATCCGGATTCTACGTTACCTTTTGTTCTAGAAGTGGACGCCTCGGAATCTGCTACAGGCGCTATTCTTTCCCAGAGACAGGGACCGAAGTCGCTTCTTCACCCAGTAGCCTACGCCTCTCGGAAACTAAGTCCTCCTGAGCGCAATTACGACGTAGGCGATAGAACTACTGGCCATAAAATTTGCACTGGAGGAGTGGAGGTACCTGCTGGAGGGGGCAGCGCATCCCATTATCATTTTCACTGACCACAGGAACCTGGAATACTTACGGTTGTTACGACCCTGATTCTGAGAACACTCTGTCTCAAGTTTAAACTCCAGCTGAAGAGGCCTATCAGAATTAACCACCAGCTCACTCTCACTGAACTATAAGAGTATGGGGTCTATATCATCATATCCTCTGATTGGAGCAAAACATGTAATAATAGTTTAATACTTGATAAACTATGTTGTATCTTTTATCTAGAAAATAACAAGGATAAGTCTTTAGTAGGTGCTTTCTGCATATATAGGTAGTAAACTTGAGTCATGTAGAAAATTAGCACTCTTGATATAACACATGGAAAGAACCCCAATATAATTAGAGCAAGTATCTCAATAGTTAATATGCATTCTGAGAGAGAGAGAAGGAGACAGTCCTGAGTATGGATAGCAACACTATGTATATGGCAATATAGTCTATATACACATGCAGATTAAGGGTAGTGTGGACCAGGTCTCTTTGCACAGGAGTAGATGGTATTTCCAAATATGCAGTAATATGGTCTATATACTCATGCAGTTTAAGAGGTAGTGTGGACCAGGTCTCTTTGCACAGGAGTAGGTGGTATTTCCAAATATGCAGTAATATGGTCTATATACTCATGCAGTTTAAGAGGTAGTGTGAACCAGGTCTGTTTGCACAGGAGTAGATGGTAATTCCAATATGCAGTAATATGATCAGAATATACTTGCGGTTAGTAGGTAGTCCAGACTGGGAAAGTTAGCACAGGTGCTGATGGTATCTCCTTAGCAGTATGCAGCGGTGGTGGTCCTTCTATCCAGTATAGCAATGAGGTTTGGATCCAAGTGTCCGACAAGAGGGAACTTCAAGATTGCTGTGGGTTGGTGGAGGGTCTCCAGGTGGCGGCAGGGTCCAACAGGAATATTCCAACAACCTGCCGCCAGTGCTGGAGGTTTAAATAGCCCGGTCTCCCATCCACGCCGAGCGTCACACACTGGAACGCACTTCCGCGTTCCAGCGTGGAGCGCAGACGTCCGCGTACCGGAAGTGACGCGGATGTCTTCTTGAATGGAGCGCAGCTGTCATTGCAGGTAAAGCTGCGCTCCTTGTACACAAATTAACGCTAATAGCGTTACATACTCCCCTCCTCAAGGGGGCCCATCCGGGGCGCCTAATAGGAGATGGTTTATCAGGATATTTGTGATGGAACTGCTTAATGAGTCTAGGGGCATGAATATCTGATGGACATTCCCAGGAATCATCTGTGGGAGAATAGCCTTTCCAACGAATCAAGTATTGAATGGAAGAACCTCTCCTCCTAGAATCCAAAATCTTCTCTACTTGATATTCAGTCTCACCAAAAACTTGAACTGGTGGAGGAGGTTGTGGATCTCTGTTTGGAAAAGGGTTTGGTTTGTAAGGTTTTATTAATGAAACATGGAAGGATGGATGAATCTTCCAATCGGAGGGTAAAATTAATCTGACAGCATTATTATTGATGATGTGGGAAATTGGGAAAGGTCCCGTGTACTGACGGCCAAGTTTCTTTGAAGGAATCTTGAGTCGTAAATTCCTAGTAGATAACCATACCAAATCTCCAATCTTATATGAAGGGGGTTTTGTTCTATGAGAATCATAATACTTCTTTTGTCTAATCTGCATCTTCAAGATTAGAACGGAGAGTATCTAGAGTATCCTTTATGGTTGATAAAAGATTCTGAACAGCAGGGACATTAGTTGAAGGAAAAGTAGACGGTAAATTATTAGGATGAAAACCATAATTTGCGAAAAAAGGTGAAAACTGGGAGGATGAACTGGAGGCGTTGTTGTAAGCAAATTCTGCATGTGGAAGTAAATGAAACCAGTCATCTTGAAGATGAGTGCAGTAACAGCGCAGATATTGTTCCAGTGTTTGATTTACCCGTTCTGTTTGCCCATTAGTTTGGGGGTGATAGGCAGTAGACATGCGGTGATCTATTTGTAGAGTTTGACAGAGAGCTTTCCAGAATCTAGAAATAAATTGTGAGCCTCTATCTGAAATGATTTGAGATGGTAAGCCATGAAGTTTAAGAATATTGGATATGAAAGCCTTTGCAGTCTCTTGAGAGGTTGGTAACCTCTTCAAAGGTACAAAATGGGCCATCTTTGTTAGAACATCAACTGTGACCATGATGGTGTTTGTTCCATTTGACCTTGGGAGGTCAACTATGAAATCCATAGAAATAACGTCCCAAGGTCTATTTGGTATTGGGATAGAAGTTAATAGGCCATAGGGAGGTTTTCTAGAATGTTTGTTGGTGGCACAGGTCTGACAAGAATTAACATAGTCCTGAACTGTCTTTGTGAGATTTGGCCACCAGTAATTTCTCTTGACTAAATGAAGGGTCTTAGTAATTCCAGGATGTCCTGCAAGTGGAGCATCATGAAGTTGTTTTAGTAACATAAGTTGCAATTTTGGTGGAACATATATCTTGTTGTTAAAAGTTAATAGTCCGTTAGACTCTTGTTGTAAACCCATAGGTAAATGAGATCTCTCTTTAGTAAGGGTTTGAATAAGCAACTTATTAAAGGTCATAGTAGTACCCAGAATCCTATTGGATGGAATAATTGAAAGTGGTGGAATCTCCAATGTTTGTTCTTCATGCATACGAGACAAAGAGTCTGCTTTAGTATTTTGAGTACCAGGAAGGTAGGAAATAACGAAATTGAATCTATCGAAAAATAGACTCCATCTGACTTGACGGGCAGAGAGAGTTTTGCAAGATTTTAAGTGTTGTAAATTTCGATGATCAGTGAGGATGGTGATAGTATGTGTTGAACCCTCCAGCAGATGTCTCCAGTTAGAGAGAGCATCTCTTATTGCTAGTAATTCTTTCTCGCCAATAGGATAATTTTTTTCCGCTGAGGAGAGTGTCCTGGAAAAAAAGGCAACTGGATGTAGTGGTTCTGATAATGTTGGTTGTTGGGAGAGTACAGCGCCGAGAGCAAAATGCGAAGCATCTACTTCTAATGTGAAATGGTATGATGGATTTGGCAATTGAAGAATAGGAGCTGAAGTGTAACTATTCTTGAGTGTGTCAAAGGATTTCTGTGCATCCTCAGTCCAAACAAAAGGTATCTTTGAACTGGTTAAGCTGGTTAGTGGTCTCACAATAGCTGAAAAGTTTTTTATGAACTTTCTGTAGTAATTTGAAAAGCCGAGAAATCTCTGAAGAGCTTTCCTAGTTTGTGGTGAAGGCCAGGACAGAATGCAATCTACCTTAGATCGATCCATCTGAACTCCACTAGGAGTAATCTGGTATCCCAGGAAGGAAATAGTAGTTTGATTGAATACACACTTTTCAAGTTTTGCATACAAAGAGTGTGTCCTAAGCCTAGCCAGAACCCAGCGGACATGTTTGTGATGTTCATCCTGATTCTCAGAATAAATTAAGATGTCGTCCAAATAAATTACAACGCAAATATCAAGTAGATCATGAAAAATATCATTAATGAACCACTGAAAAGTTGCTGGAGCGTTACATAAACCGAAAGGCATTACACAATACTCGAAGAGTCCATATCGGGTTTTGAAGGCAGTTTTCCATTCGTCACCCGAACGGATTCTGATCAGATTATATTGTCAGGAACGTTACTTACCGAGGCCGAGATGCTGAGGGCGGCTCACCTTTGCGACCCTGTGCAGACCACTCCCTGGAGTTAGAACAGAGGAGGGACGGCACAAGGAGGCACCTGTGCCGAGAACTGGTAGGCAGACTTGGTGCAGCTGACGAAAACAGGGCAGGTGCAGAGGACTGAGACAGTCGTTGATCAGGCAGGAACAGGCAGGTAAGTCCAGAAGGGATCAACAGGAAACAAAGGCAAATCCGGGTCACAGGCCGTGGGTCAGGAGTTGGAGAGATCAGAGGAAGTCCGTGAGAGCAAGCCAAGGTCAAGGGGCAGGAGACAACAGCAAATCCGATAAGCAGGCAGGGGTCAAGTGTAGGAGATGGCAGAGAATCGTCAAGGTCCAATCCGGGTCAAGCAGGTCTGGGTATACAGGTTTCCAAGGTTCTCTCACAGGGTAAAGCTGACAACGAACCAGCAATTAGCAAAGGGGAAGGGGCTGGCTTAAATAGGCCGCACTGGCCACTGATTGGTCCACAGAAGTACAGGTTTCAGAACCAGGCTCCAATGGACAGCACACAGAATAGAACTGAGCAGTAGCTCAGAGACAAAAGAGCTGGACCTTCAATGGAGAGATCCTGGGTTCGATTCCACCCAGGACCAACTAGGGAAAGAGACCGTAAAAGGTCTGTGCCCTGACATATATGCACCTCTGAGGTCCAGTTTAGTATAGATCTTGGCGTTCTGTAAACGCTCAATGAGTTCTGGAATGAGTGGTAATGGGTATCTATTTTTTATAGTGATATTATTGAGAGAACGATAATCAATGATTGGTCGGAGTGAACCATCTTTATTCTTTACGAAAAAGAGAGCTGCACTTGCTGAAGAGGTGGAGTTCCTAATAAACCCCTTTTTGAGATTCTCATCGAGGTACTCCTTTAAATGTACAAGCTCTGGTTGTGAGAGGGG
This sequence comes from Rana temporaria, assembly GCF_905171775.1. Taxonomy (NCBI): domain Eukaryota; kingdom Metazoa; phylum Chordata; class Amphibia; order Anura; family Ranidae; genus Rana; species Rana temporaria. Next base: position 422,278,333 of record NC_053489.1, read on the forward strand.
GTAGATTCGAGCAGTAGGGATAGGACTGTCGGGGATAAGGTCTATGGGACAGTCGTAAATTCTATGTGGAGGAAGTTTATCTGCATTAGTCTTACTGAATACATCAATGAAGTCATGTAAGTATTCAGGTAGGTCATGTGGAATGGCGTCAGAGAAAGAGATGATATATGGCGAATAACAGAACTCTTTACAATAATCAGACTGCAAAGAAATTGATTTGGTGGACCATAAAAAAATAGGCTGATGGAGAAGCAACCATGGAAGGCCTAGAACAATGGGAAAGACAGGTGATGAAATAATATCAAATTTGAGGGTCTCAGAATGACCAGTGGCACATGTAACCTTTAGGGGAGTTGTCTGAGATATAACAGGACCATGAGTTGAACTGGACCCATCAATAAAAGTGAGCGACACTGGATTTTGCTTAAACACACAGGGGATTTTATTTGATTCTACAATACTTGAATCTATAAAGTTGCCGCAGGCTCCGCTGTCGACCATTGCTTCAATGGAAATCTCTTCTTGATCCCACTGTAGAGTAAGAAGGATAAAGATATATCGATTAGATGTGGAAAAGGATGAGTCTAATTTATTAATGTGGGAAAATTTACCTTCAGAGTTTTTCTTAAGTAGGGGACAGGTAGAGACAATGTGGTCTGGAGCTGAACAATAAAGACATAGATTATTGGCTCTACGGCGTTGCTTTTCTGCTGGAGTCAAAGGTCCTCTTATAGTTCCAAGTTCCATTGGAGACTCTTTTGAAGGCGATCTAAATCTCCTGAAGGAAGTGACTGGGTATGTATTTGCACGTTCCGCCTTTCTCTCACGCAGGCGACGATCGATAGTCACTGATAGGTGCATGAGATCTTCTAGAGTATCAGGGAGCACAACGCGAGCAAGCTCATCCTTCATGGCCTCTGATAATCCTAAACGAAATTGATTTCTAAGAGCAATCTCTGACCATTGGGTCTCCCTGCTCCAGCATTTAAATTCTGAAATAAAGTCCTCCACAGGCCTCTTTCCCTGTTTGAGGGTTCTGATTGAATTTTCAGCTGTTAGCTGTTTGTTAGGATCTTCATATAAGAGAGACATCTCATTAATAAAAGTATCAAAAGCTCCCAAAAGATCTCCATGTTCCTCTATGTATGTGTCAGCCCACACTCTGGGTTCACCTCTGAGATAGGTAATTCAAGTGAGAATCTTTATTCTATCAGAGTAATAAGTGCGCGGACGTAATTCATACATCAAACGGCATGAACTAATGAATTGTCTATAATTCTTCCTTTCACCAGAAAAAAGTTCTGGTGGGCAGACCTTAGCTTCAGGTCTGTCTCTAGCTTGTGCATGATTCAGATTGCGTAAGGTATCATTCTGAACACGCAATTCATTCATGTTAGAAGTAAGATTATCCACTCTTTGAGAGAGTGTAACTAAATGATTTGCAAGTTCAGCTGGATCCATCTTGAATGTTCCTTTTTTTTTTTTTTTTTTTTTTTTTTTTTTTGGGTTGAAATATTATGTTACGACCCTGATTCTGAGAACACTCTGTCTCAAGTTTAAACTCCAGCTGAAGAGGCCTATCAGAATTAACCACCAGCTCACTCTCACTGAACTATAAGAGTATGGGGTCTATATCATCATATCCTCTGATTGGAGCAAAACATGTAATAATAGTTTAATACTTGATAAACTATGTTGTATCTTTTATCTAGAAAATAACAAGGATAAGTCTTTAGTAGGTGCTTTCTGCATATATAGGTAGTAAACTTGAGTCATGTAGAAAATTAGCACTCTTGATATAACACATGGAAAGAACCCCAATATAATTAGAGCAAGTATCTCAATAGTTAATATGCATTCTGAGAGAGAGAGAAGGAGACAGTCCTGAGTATGGATAGCAACACTATGTATATGGCAATATAGTCTATATACACATGCAGATTAAGGGTAGTGTGGACCAGGTCTCTTTGCACAGGAGTAGATGGTATTTCCAAATATGCAGTAATATGGTCTATATACTCATGCAGTTTAAGAGGTAGTGTGGACCAGGTCTCTTTGCACAGGAGTAGGTGGTATTTCCAAATATGCAGTAATATGGTCTATATACTCATGCAGTTTAAGAGGTAGTGTGAACCAGGTCTGTTTGCACAGGAGTAGATGGTAATTCCAATATGCAGTAATATGATCAGAATATACTTGCGGTTAGTAGGTAGTCCAGACTGGGAAAGTTAGCACAGGTGCTGATGGTATCTCCTTAGCAGTATGCAGCGGTGGTGGTCCTTCTATCCAGTATAGCAATGAGGTTTGGATCCAAGTGTCCGACAAGAGGGAACTTCAAGATTGCTGTGGGTTGGTGGAGGGTCTCCAGGTGGCGGCAGGGTCCAACAGGAATATTCCAACAACCTGCCGCCAGTGCTGGAGGTTTAAATAGCCCGGTCTCCCATCCACGCCGAGCGTCACACACTGGAACGCACTTCCGCGTTCCAGCGTGGAGCGCAGACGTCCGCGTACCGGTAGTGACGCGGATGTCTTCTTGAATGGAGCGCAGCTGTCATTGCAGGTAAAGCTGCGCTCCTTGTACACAAATTAACGCTAATAGCGTTACAACGGTCTGCAAAACGCCTTAGGCCCAGACAAGCCCGTTGGGCTCTTTTTTTTGCTCGCTTCAATTTCCATATTACCTATCGTCCTGGCGCAAAAAATGGAAAAGCTGATGCCCTCTCCAGGATGTTTCCAGAGACGCCCGATACTTCCGAGCCCAGCACGATCCTGTCACCTCAAAATTTTTTGCTTCTCCCTCAAACAGATTTGTTGACTGCTCTAAAGACCGCATGCCAACGGTGCCCTGATCATGAGGTTTCCTCCTTGGAGAAAAAGGACGACCTGCTGTGGTCTCGTGGGAAGATTTTTGTTCCAACAGAGGCAAGACAGTTAATCCTCAGCACCTTCCATGATCGTAAATTGGCTGGCCATTTTGGTACCCGTAAAACTTCTGAACTGGTCTCTCGCTCCTTCTGGTGGCCTAAATGGAGGTCCGACTGCAAGGATTATGTCTCTTCCTGCATTCGCTGCCAGCGGAGTAAGGGGCCAAACCCCTTCCTATCCCAGAACGGCCCTGGATTGACATCTCCATGGACTTTATTGTCGATTTGCCTCCTTCAGCCGGGTTTACCACGATCCTAGTCGTGGTGGACCGTCTGTCCAAGATGGCGCATTTCTTGCCCATGGTGGGTACGCCCTCCGCGGCAGACACAGCCAAAATCTTTTTTAAAGAGATTATCAAGCTCCATGGAGTGCCCAAAAGCATAGTATCTGACAGAGGTACTCAATTCACATCCAAATTTTGGAAGGAACTTTGCAGAGCTTTGGAAGTGAAGATCTGTCTGTCCTCGGCCTATCACCCTCAAAGTAATGGCCAGACAGAGCGCACTAATCAAACGCTAGAACAGTATCTACGATGCTTTTGCTCAGTCTCCCAAGACGATTGGTCCTCCTTGTTATCTACAGCCGAGTTCGCTTACAATAATTCCATACATTCTTCCACAAACCAAACCCCGTTCTGGGCTAACTTCGGTTTCCACCCTTCCTTTTTGCCGGACTCCATCCCGGAAACATCTGTGCCAGCGGTCCAGGAACGTGTGACCTGCATCCAGCAAAACTTTCAGAAGTTACAGGAAAGCATGCAGCAAGCTCAGCAGGACTATAAGAGGTTCCATGACAAGGGGAGGAAGGATTGCCCTGTCTTCAAAGTGGGTGAGAAGGTCTGGCTATCCGCCACCAACCTCAAGTTACCTATTCCCTCTCGGAAGCTGGGTCCAAGGTTCATCGGGCCATTTGAGATCAGGCGAGAAATCAACCCAGTAGCTTTTGAGTTGGCTTTACCCAGGTCCTACAAGATCCACCCTGTGTTTCACGCCTCCCTGCTTAAGCCCGTTGTGTCTGACCCCTTCAACGGTAGAGAAGAACTGCCGCCACCACCAGTGGAGATTGAGGGGGAAAAGGAATTTGAGGTGGAGGCCATCTTGAATTGTAGGAAGAGAGGAAGACAATTACAATACCTCATCAAATGGAAGGGGTATCCCCCTGAAGACAACTCCTGGGAGCCGTCCCGAAATCTCCATGCCCCTCGTCTGATTCGGGCCTTTCATGCGGAGCACCCTGAGGTGATGGACAGTTTGGGCATCCGGAGTCCGCCCCTTGGGAGGGGGCACTGTCAGGGCTCCATTCCCGGCTCCATTGAGCTCCCGCGCATGCGCGGTACGGCAGCGCGCCGTGTGCGTGGAAGCGCGCACGTGCAGGTATGCGGCAACCCTGGGGCCAATCAGAGGCCGGACACTCCTATTTAAACCAGCAGCCTTCCCTGAACAGGTTGCTGGTTTGTCTTCAGCTCCTATGTGTTTACCTGTTGCCGTACCTGCCTGTTTTGACCCGGAATTCCTGACGATTCTCCTCTCACCTGGAACCTCTGACCCTTTGGCTAATGTTACCTGGATTGCTGTTGTCTCCTGCCCCTTGACCTTGGCTTGCTCTCATGGACTCCCTCTGAACTCTCCTGCCCTTGACCCTCGGCCTGTGACTCGGATTTGCCTTCATCTCCTGTGGACCCTACCAGACTTACCTACCAGTTCCTGCCTGACCAACGCTTGTCTCCAGTCTTCTGCACCTGCCCTGCTTCTGTCAGCTGCACCAAGTCTGCCTGCCAGCTCCCGGCACCGGTGCCTCCTTGTGCCATCCCTCCTCTGTCCCAACTCCAGGGAGTGGTCTGCACAGGGTCGCAAAGGTGAGCCGCCCTCAGCATCTCGGTCTCGGTGAGTACAGGCTCTGACACACACTCATGTAATTAATCCTTATCAGACCACCACTATGTGAGGAAATACATTGTCTGAAGTGATCCCTTCACCAGTAAAAAGGGGCTGCTTACCAGAGGGTAAGCCAATTGTGCATGTGGCTATAACCCAGCCGCGGCCTTTAATCCACCAGATAATAGATCACAATGGAGGAAGCAGCACTCAGGAACACGCCAGATTACACTCTTCCACATGCAAGGTTAGAAGACAAAAGAGGGGTGCACCATAGCGTAATTCAGTTATAAAAAATTTAATGAAGTACGGTTGGAAGGTACTTACACAACATCAAGATAAAAACAGCTTAGCAGCATACAGTTTAAAATCAAAACAAGCCGGCCGGCAAGTTTAAACGGAGCCCTTCCTCCTCAAAACGTGGTGACGATACTGCCTGTCCTTCCCAGACGCGTTTCGTCATCAAATGACGTTCTCAATGGGGGTAGGGCTAAGCAGTACTTCACCCCTCTATATAGCGCTAACCTCGCCGTGATTTGCAAAGCGATGGCCGTGTGGACGCCATTTTAACTATGGGAAGTTAGCCCACAGTCACTGGTGTGGCGCCGCACCACAACTGTCATCATAAATACATCTCTATTCTAAAGTGAGATGACTTACCTTCTCAGGCAAGCCAACCTGCACGAAAAAATGTGAAAAAATTAAGAATAAAATAAGCACCGAACGGCTCCCATAGCATCGAATGTGTTCTATGCAGGAAAGGGAAGAGGACGTGAAGCTGCGGTGTATAGATGGCCTGGCACAAGCCACGTATACTCTCACTCCACATCCACCGCCATCTGGCGGCGGGAGGCCGGGAGAGCACCCTATTGGATTACAAACAGAAAAAACACTGTCTCCTCTCTGTAGAGAGATGAGGGCTCCCCAACCATCGCCATCTAGCGATTAAAAACCGGAACTGTACCCAAAAGCACAAAAACACCTATCTCCTCTGTATAGAGAACTGTACACCAGGAGTTCTAATTAAGATCAATATCACTAGATCAATGGTGTTAGACGCCACAATTCCAGTGTGCAATAATAATATACCCACTGGAAATATGGTTAGTCTCCACCCCGGGGCCGGAAAGAAAAGGCACCAAAGGGGAATTGTATTAACTATGCAGGCTTTAGTCATGCAATCATCTGGATCCATATCAAAGGCCCAATGATAAAAACATCCTAAATGGTCGGACACCTATAGTCATTTATTCAAAATAAATTGAAACAAGGAAGTCCCAAAAAAGCACAAATATAAAGTGCCCGTGTCACATGTAAGAAGTGAAGGATCACTTCTCTTGTGAGTGAAAAAAAAAAAAAAGGCGAAAAAAATATATATAGACAATTATATAAAAAATATAATATATAAAAAATAAAATTAGTGAAAATGTTTTAATTATTCTGTGTGCCCTCTGTTCCTAGAGCATCTAGTGTAAAACAAAAAGAAAAAATATTTTATTATTCTTCTTATATAATGTGAGATAATCCCTCATGACATAAAAAACGGGGATTAAATATTAAATTTTGGAAACCATGGTGGTAACTCCTAAATCAGGTGTAGTATATAAATTAGTGAAAAAATTATAAATTAGTGAAAAAATATATAATTCGAATAAGATATATTATATCAAAAAATAATTAAAAAATATATTATATAAATTGTACAAAAATGGGTGTCACGCCTCCATTACTGCAAATCACAGCGAGTTTACAGATTACGCATAGTAGTCCCAGATTATGAGTTGTTGATGAATGCATTCACATCGGTCTCTATGTTTAACCCATATGGAGCATAAGTCTTAAGCCGATAAATCCACCCCATTTCCATCCGCGAGATTTCTCTAACGAGATGGCTCCCCCTCCAGTGGGGCTTGAATTTATCTATCCCCACAAAGAGGGTTTTTGATGGATCTTTCCTATGCTTTAATCTATAGTGATTGGAGACCGAGTGGTTCTGGAATCCACTCAAGATGTTAGTGATGTGTTCGTTAACTCGAACCCTAAAGGCCCTTTTTGTCCGGCCCACGTATTGTAGCCCACACGGGCATTGTAAAAGGTATACAACCCCAGTGGAGGCACAGGTAATACAGGGTCTGATCTTAAACTCTTTCCCTGTGGCAGTAGAGGAAAAAGTAGTTACGCACCTGTGTGTGCTCACATTCAGAGAGCAAACTCTACAGCGTCTACAGCCATAGAAGCCTTTAAGTTGGTCAAAGAAACCAGAACCCGTACTTGGGGGGTCAATGATATTGGTTGCCACTTGATTCCTCAATGACTGAACTCCCCTGAAGACTACCCGGGGGTGAGGAGGCAAAATATCCCCCAGTATCGGATCATTTTTGGCTATATGCCAATGTTTCTTAACTAGTTGGCTAATGGCTCTATGTTGAACTGAGTAAGTAGTAACAAAGGGGACACCCTTGGGGAAGTTGTCAACCTCATCCACAACTCTCTCCCGAAGGAGATTGTCTCTTTCGGTGGCCAGTACCCCATTCACGGAGTCTTGTAGAAACCCAGCATGATAACCTTTTTCGCGAAACCGCTCTGTCAACAGCCCTGCCTGAGTAAGGAACTGCTCAGAGTCAGTACAATTCCTCCTCAATCTCAGATACTGACTCTTTGGAACTGCCTTAAGCCATGTCTCATGGTGGCAGCTGTCCATAGAGATGAAGGAATTTCTATCGGTTTCTTTGAAGTAGGTTGAGGTGATGAATTTGCCATCTCTCACGCCAATATTTAGATCTAGGTAATGAACCCCAGTCTGGCTGGCATCATATTTAAATTCTATCCCCCTTTGGTTGTTATTAAGGGACAGCATAAATTCTACCAGGTCACAATGTTCACCGGCCCATAGGAGGAGGATGTCATCAATGTACCTTGCCCAAAAGGCAATTTGGGGGGTGCTCCTTGTACAGACGACATCCTCCTCCCACTTGGCCATAAAGAGGTTTGCCAAGCTCGGGGCGTATTTGGCCCCCATAGCAACCCCCGTATCCTGCCTAAAGAAGCTGCCATCAAACCAAAAATAGTTCGATGCTGCCGCAAACTTGAGGAGGGACATCAGAAAGTCAACTTGTTTAGGCTGGAGTCCTGAGTCTCTTGAAAGAAAGTAGTGTACTGCCTCGAATCCCAATAAGTGGGGGATGATCGTATATAATGACGTAACGTCAATTGTGACCAACCACATATTGGCTGTAGGTACACACCCTGAAAGAATGTTAGATCCTTCACTTCTTACATGTGACACGGGCACTTTATATTTGTGCTTTTTTGGGACTTCCTTGTTTCAATTTATTTTGAATAAATGACTATAGGTGTCCGACCATTTAGGATGTTTTTATCATTGGGCCTTTGATATGGATCCAGATGATTGCATGACTAAAGCCTGCATAGTTAATACAATTCCCCTTTGGTGCCTTTTCTTTCCGGCCCCGGGGTGGAGACTAACCATATTTCCAGTGGGTATATTATTATTGCACACTGGAATTGTGGCGTCTAACACCATTGATCTAGTATTTAATTAGAACTCCTGGTGTACAGTTCTCTATAGAGAGGAGATAGGTGTTTTTGTGCTTTTGGGTACAGTTCCGGTTTTTGGTCGCTAGATGGCGATGGTTGGGGAGCCCTCATCTCTCTACAGAGAGGAGACAGTGTTTTTTCTGTTTGTAATCCAATAGGGTGCTCTCCCGGCCTCCCGCCGCCAGATGGCGGTGGATGTGGAGTGAGAGTATACGTGGCTTGTGCCAGGCCATCTATACACTGCAGCTTCTCGTCCTCTCCCCTTTCCTGCATAGAACACATTCGATGCTATGGGAGCCGTTCGGTGCTTATTTTATTCTTAATTTTTTCAAATTTTTTCGTGCAGGTTGGCTTGCCTGAGAAGGTAAGTCATCTCACTTTAGAATAGAGATGTATTTATGATGACAGTTGTGGTGCGGCGCCACACCAGTGACTGTGGGCTAACTTCCCATAGTTAAAATGGCGTCCATGCGGCCATCGCTTTGCAAATCACGGCGAGGTTAGCGCTATATAGAGGGGTGAAGTACTGCTTAGCCCTACCCCCATTGAGAACATCATTTGATGACGAAACGCGTCTGGGAAGGACAGGCAGTATCGTCACCACGTTTTGAGGAGGAAGGGCTCCGTTTAAACTTGCCGGCCGGCTTGTTTTGATTTTAAACTGTATGCTGCTAAGCTGTTTTTATCTTGATGTTGTGTAAGTACCTTCCAACCGTACTTCATTACATTTTTTATAACTGAATTACGCTATGGTGCACCCCTCTTTTGTCTTCTAACCTTGCATATGGGAGAGTGTCATCTGGCGTGTTCCTGAGTGCTGCTTCCTCCATTGTGATCTATTATCTGGTGGATTAAAGGCCGTGGCTGGGTTATAGCCACATGCACAATTGGCTTACCCTCTGGTAAGCAGCCCCTTTTTACTGGTGAAGGGATCACTTCAGACAATGTATTTCCTCACATAGTGGTGGTCTGATAAGGATTAATTACATGAGTGTGTCTGCTGGAGGATTCGTTTTAACTACAATTTTTTCTATAATAACATTTATTGTGGACTATTTTTTATCCTTACGGACTGTTTTTCATCATTATAGGGGTTATCCCTTATGATCAAATAATTTTTTGGCGCAGCTTTATTTTGTTCTTCTTGCTGTATTGTGTATCACACGTCTGTCTGCAGCCTTTGTATTTTTGATTAGCGCAGTTTTTTTGTTTCCACCGTGTACAGGGCATAACTATTTTTTTTTTATTTGGTAGACAATAACCTGCAATATGAAACATGTCTTTAAAGTTGATGTAAACCTGTAACTGACCAACATTAAGTTTGCTAAAGCATTGTACTTTTTAGACTTTTTTTTTTACTTTTCTTGCATTTCTGCCAATCTTCTGCAGCCACTTTTTTTTCTACATGTGCTTTAGACTTGGATGCAGGGCACTTTTTCCAAAGGAGGAACGCCGTTCCCGTTGCAGGACTCGAGCTGCCCAGCCTTCACTAACGATGGTGATGCCGCAATGTCTCCTGAGTCCTGGAAAACATTGCGGGGGACGGACTGCCGCGAGTTATCGCGGGATTTAGAAAGAACTTTAAGTTCTTTCTAAATCTTGTGATAACTCGCGGCAGGCCTCCGCAATGACTCCTGGGAACAATGAAAAAAGATCCCAGGAGACATTGCGACATCGCCGCTTAATGAAGGCTCAGGCTGGGCGGCATTGAGGAAGTAAGGTGCCCACAGTACACACTGCACTCACTGACACTCATTGCCTTTGTAACTAGGGACCTTGTACTACTTTATTTTATATTTCGATCTATGCTGATAGTTTAAATCAATTCTGGGGAATAATAGCAGCAAGAACAATGCAGTTATCACATAATTATGTTGTTCAGAAATGTATTTCATTGTTAGCAGAATGGAAAATGCAGAATGGAAAAGGAAAAGCCATGAATAAATAGTCATTGCTGCACTAGCACTGCATCCTTTCCCATACTTACATTTATATATCCGATTCCTACCAGTACCATTCTTCCAGACAACTTGACCTGTTTAATCGATGGATTGGCGCTAAAGAAATCGCACAGCGACCAGGAGGTCCTCCATGTACACACTGCTCACCTCTCCCCCCAGTAGTCTGCGCTCTCTCTCTCTCCGGTCCGATCACTGTGCGATTATTATGTAGGCTACATTGCCTTTTTATGTGGCTTTTAAAGTTGGACCTTGTGCAAGTGACCTAATTCGCCTTATGTAAAACAACCGTGCCCACTGCCCTAGCGCAGCAAAGTAACTTATTTTTATATGATGGATTAAAATATACAATAAAGGAGACACAAATTTAAATGGTGACCTGAGGTAAATTTGTGTCTCCTTTATTGTATATTTTGTTTTTGATCCATCATATAAAAATAAGTTACTTTGCTGCGCTAGGGCACGGTTGTTTTATATAGGGTGACTTAGGTCACTTAAACAAGGTCCAACTTTTAAAAGCCACATAAAAAGGCAATGTAGTCTACATAATAATCGCACAGCGATCGGACCGGAGAGAGAGAGCGCAGACTGTACCGGGGGGAGAGGTGAGCAGTGTTTACATGGAGGAGGACCTCCTCCATGTACACACTGCTCACCTCCCCCCGGTACAGTCTGCGCTCTCTCTCTCTCTCCGGTCGCTGTGCGATTTCTTTAGCGCCAATCCAGCGATTAAACTTTTTTTTTTTGGTGGGGGAGTGGATCTTGGGTGGGAGTTCCCACACTTTTTTCCCCAGGACATGACCCCTGCTTGGATGCATAGCATTGCTCATTGGTGAGTTTTCAAATGGTAATGATAGTGGACCATGCTTTCATAAAATGTATTAAATTGACTGCTTAGCCTTATACATTTCCAATAATCCGGTTTAAATAAACTCAACAAACCACAGCATGAAAGAAAAATAATAACGATCACATATAAAAAAATATAATAATTAGCAAAAACTGTAACCAGAAACTGCCTTCATAGATAAACATATTTATTAATTCAAATACTCAAAATGAAAACCAAGGCAACAAAAATGTAATTAAATTTGTCCTACTTTAAGGTTATACAAAATATATACTTGCAGCTATGGCTCCTTTGGTAATTCTCTCATAGAAGCATACCCTTCAGATTTCAATTCAAATTGTGGTATCTTTTGCTGAGCTGACAAATCCTGCATAATCTGATAGATTTCATCAGGGAACTTCCATGTCATAAGAGCATAGGGGAGAGCAGTGCATTTCAGATAATAAATATATTTTCTGCAGCAACGCAGTTAAAACTGAGGCCAATATTGTGAGTAAAGTGAAAGCATCAGAATAAAGGAATTAGAAGGAACTAGAATTTTCAAAGGAGAGTTCAGTAATGACAGCCTCCACCAATCTCTCATTATTATTATACAGGATTTATATACTGTAGCTTAGGCAGTTTGCACAGCACTTTACAAAATAGATGAAGAATATGATTACAATACCATTCAATACAAGAGGGATCAGAGGACCATGACAGTGTCTGTTAAGGCAGGGATCCTCAAACTTTTTAAACAGGGGGCCAGTTCACTGTCCCTCAGACTGTTGGGGGGCTGGATCAATGCAGCCTCACCAGTGCCCATCAGTGCAGCCTCACCAGTGCCAAGCAATAAAGCCTCACCATTACCCAGCAATGCAGCCTGACCAGTGCCCAGCAGCAACAGCCAGCCTCTCCAGTGCCCAGCAAAGCAGCCTGACCAGTGCCCAGCAGCACAGCCAGTCTCTCCAGTGCCCAGCAATGCAGCCTGACCAGCACCCAGCAGCAAAGCCAGCCTCTTCAGTGCCCAGCAATGCAGCCTCACCAGTGCCCAGCAGAACAGCCAGCCTCTCCAGTGTCCAGCAATGCAGCCTGATCAGTGCTCAGTAATGCAGCCTCACCTGTGCCCAGTAATGCAGCCTGACCAGTGCCCAGTAATGCAGCCTGACCAGTGCCCAGTAATGCAGCCTCACCTGTGCCCAGTAATGCAGCCTGACTTGTGCCCAGTGATAGAGCCATCCTCTCCAGTGCACAGGAATTAGAAAGAGGGGGGACTTACCTCTATCAACAGGCAGCAACGAGGAGGATCCTTGTGAAGCTTTTTCGCACTGTAGCGGGCTCTCTGTCTCCGCCCCCACCCTGGACAGTGCCCAAGATTGTTCTAGCTTCCCCCTATGGAGCGGGGTCCGCTGGGAATGCATCTCTCAAGGTGGACCACATGCTGTGGGGGCTCCAGTGCCCGAACGGTCAGGTAGCAGGGTAAAAAACCTGCTGGGCCATAGTTTGAAGACCCCTGATTTAAGTCATTTTTACACTAGCAGCAACAAATAGGAATTCACTCTACTGGAGTCAGATCTCCGAGATTATCTCTGATTAGTTATTATTGACGACTCAAGAATCAATGCTTTGTTCCTTGGAATTCCTTATTAACTGTTTCAATTACTATTGCTTATTTGTAAAACCAATAAACTTTTTGTGAAAGAAACTCTTTATCAACAAAGGCCACTAGAGTACTCCATTGTGCACAAGTGAAAAAAAGGAAAATAATGTATTGTTACAACGAATTTAATTCATTACTGCAGTATCTCTTTATTTCAAATATCAGTCAAATTCAGGGTGAAATACTTTAAAACCTAGTTATGTGCTGTATATCACAATGAAGATGATTAAGGAAAGATGTAAAAGAAATGGTAAATGACTTTAAGCTTGCAACGCCATCTTGAGGTCTTACTTGATGCAGTAACACAACCATTGCTTTCTTTAATAATGTACAATGCTATTGCTCAGTGCAGTATCAGATTTTTTTTTCTTTGTATATAATTCAGTTTTAGGGCCAGTTCACACCAGACGCAGTTCCGTATGCATTTTTTCTGCACTAAAAATGCATGCACAGTGTTTTCTATAAATTCTTTATTTTTCCATAGATTTCACATTACAAGTTTTCACATTTTATACCATCTGTTTATATCAATCAAACAAAAAAAAACAAAAACAAAAAAAAAGAAACTACTATCTTGTATTTTCCTATCTACTTTATGCTTCATTAATTCAATGTGACTTCTCTTTTCCTCTTTAACCTCTACCTTTCTTCTCCCTGATACCACCCTCCCTCTCCTAACCAAACACAAAAAATAAATAAAAAAAAGGGAAAAAAGAGGGTGGGAGAGATTACACTCTCCCACCCTCACACCTCCTCTATCTCCTCCTCTCCCCACCCCCCTTCTCCTCCCTATATTTCAAGTAGGGTGCCCATATTGTCCGGTATCTCCAATCTTGATGTTTCATTGACATTGTGAGGTTCTCCATTTGTTGAATCTCTGCGATTCTAGCAAACCACTGTGCTCTAGTTGGTGGACTCTCCTTTTTCCACAGGACAGGGACACACGCCCTTGCGGCTATAATAAGATGTCTTAGCAGTGAATTTTTGTATTTTTCCACTGATATAGGGATATCTAGTATTAGAATGGCTGCTGGTCTGTCTTCTAAAGACTCTCCTGTAATTATTTTGATCGTTTCTATTACTATTTTCCAAATCTCCTGTATTTTCACACATTCACAGTCCCTTCTGCCATGTGACACCTCCCAGCAGGCATCTGACGTCTGAGGATATATTCGATGCAATACTGTTGGTGTTCTATACCATCTAGTTAAAATGTTGTATCCTCCCTCCTGTTATCTGCTCGCTACTGAGGCCTTGTGTGTAAATAACAAGATCCTATCTCTCTGTTCTTGGGAGAATGTTAACCCCAAGTCCCTCTCCCAAGCCTAAAGGAACTTAAGTTCTTGTGGTATGTCTAGATTGATTAGTATTGCATAGAAATAAGACAGTAAGGCCGGGTACTCACGAGCAAACATGTATGGTGAAAGCGGTCCGTCGGACCGTTTCCACCATACATGTCTGCCAGAGGGCTTCTGTACGATGGTTGTACACACCATCGTACAGAAGTCCGCGCGTAAACAATACGCGGGGCGTGTCCGCGGTGTCGCCGCGTCGATGACGCGGTGTCGCCGCGACAATGACGCGGCGACGTGGGCGGCCCGCCTTTAAAATGCTTCCACGCATGCGTCGAAGTCATTCGACGCATGCGAGGGACGGCGGGCGCCTGGACATGTACGGTAGGTCTGTACTGACGACCGTACATGTCCGAGCGGGCCGAATTCCAGCGGACTGTTTTAAAACAAGTCCACGAATATTTGTCTGCTGGGAAAAGGCCCGGCGGGCAAATGTTTGCTGGAATTCGGCCCGCTCGCGCCCACACACGACCAAACATGTCTGCTGAAACTGGCCTGCGGGCCAGTTTCAGCAGACATGTTTGGTCGTGAGTACGGGGCCTAAGTGTTATGACCCTGACAATGAGAAGACTCTATTTAGAGTTTAGACCGCAGCTGTAGAGGCTTATCAGAAATCAACCACCAGTTCACTCTCACTGAACAATAAGAGTTTGGGGTTATATCATCATATCCTCTAATGGAAGTAAAACATAAATGTAATAGCTTAATTCCTCTTAAGCTTAATTAATGGACACAATCCAGATACTATAAGGATAAGTCTCGTCTAGGTAAATGCAACAAATAAAGGTAGTAGGAAATACTGGTACTGTAGGATATCACCACACTGGTATAAATAATATGAAGTACTCCGCTGTATCTGGTGCTAGTATATGGTAACAAATATAGAGTCAAAGATACAGTCCAGACATATACTAGCAATCACTGTCAGCATAACAAGCTGGTATTACATATACTTGCGGTTTAGGAGGTAGTCTGTACCAGGAAAGTCCGCACAGGTGTTGATGGTATCTTTATACAGCAGTAGTGTGGTTTAGATATACTTGCGGTTTAGGAGGTAGTCTGTACCAGGAACTCCGCACAGGTGGTGGTGGTATCTTGCCTGTAGTGAGCAGTGATGGTGAATCTCCAGCAGTAAGTAGTGATGTCTTGGGTCTCTGAACAGATGTCCTGTGAAGAGAGGTGCTACAGGGACTCTGTAGCTTGCTCCGGGTTCCCAGGTGGCGGCAGGGTCCAACAGGAATATCCGAACCCCCTGCCGCCATTCCCGGGAGTTTAAATAGCCCGGGCTGTGGCTGAGCTGAGCGCCACACGCTGGAACGCACTTCCGCGTTCCAACGTGGAGCGCAGACGTCCGCGCACAGGAAGTGACGCGGACGTGTGTCTGAATGGAGCGCAGCTGTCATAAGTGACAAGCCTGCGCTCCATGTGGAAGGAGTAACGCTGACGGCGTTACATACCCCCCTCCTCAAGGGGGCACCTCCGGAGCGCCCAGTGAGAGATGGTTTATTAGGATATTTATGATGAAACTGCTTAATGAGCCGAGGAGCATGAATATTTGAAGAACATTCCCAGGAATCATCTGTGGGAGAATAGCCTTTCCAACGAATCAAATATTGAATAGAGGATCCTCTTTTCCTAGAATCAAGAATCTTCTCTACCTGATATTCAGTTTCACCAAAAACTTGAATTGGAGGAGGAGGTTGTGGATCTCTATTTGGAAAGGGATTAGATTTATAAGGCTTAATTAGTGAAACATGGAAGGATGGATGAATCTTCCAATCTGGAGGTAGAAGTAATCTAACAGCATTTTTGTTTATTACGTGAGAAATTGGGAAAGGTCCTGTGTATTGACGACCAAGTTTCTTTGAAGGAATATTAAGTCGCAGATTCCGAGTGGATAACCATACCAAATCTCCAATCTTGTATGGAGGTGATATTGTTCTATGAGAGTCATAATATTTTTTTTGTCTAATTTGAGCAGCCTTTAGGTTAGAACGGAGAGTGTTTAAAGTGTTTTTTATGGTTGAGAAGAAATTCTCAACAGCCGGAACATTATTTGGAAAAAAAGTAGAAGGTAAACTATTAGGATGAAACCCATAATTTGCGTAAAAGGGTGAAAACTGAGAAGATGAATTGGAAGCATTGTTATATGCAAACTCTGCATGTGGAAGTAAGTCAACCCAGTCATCTTGAAGATGAGTGCAATAACAGCGCAAATACTGTTCAAGTGTTTGGTTGACACGTTCCGTTTGCCCGTTTGTTTGGGGATGATAAGCAGTAGACCTACGATGATCTATTTGTAATGTTTGGCAAAGGGCTCTCCAAAACTTGGAAATAAACTGTGACCCACGATCCGAAATGATTTGGGATGGAAGACCATGCAATTTAAGAATATTAGATACAAAAGCCCTTGCTGTTTCTTGAGAAGTAGGTAGCTTTTTCAAAGGTACAAAATGGGCCATCTTGGTTAATATATCAACAGTGACCATGATGGTGTTAGCTCCATTTGATCTAGGAAGATCTACTATGAAATCCATGGATATAACATCCCAAGGTCTATCAGGTATTGGGATGGAGGTTAATAAACCATAGGGTGGCTTCCTTGAATGCTTGTTGATGGCACAAGTGTGGCAAGAACTCACATAGTCGTGAACAGTCTTTGTCAGATGGGGCCACCAATAATTTCTCTTCAGTAAAAGAAGGGTTTTACTAATACCAGGATGACCTGCAAGTGGGGCATCGTGGAGTTGTTTTAATAGTATGAGTTGTAAACTTGGTGGAACATAGATCTTGTCGTTGAAAGTTAATAGTCCATTAGACTGTTGTTGTAGACCTTTAGGGAGTTGAGATTTGTCTTTAGAAAGAGTTTGAATGAGCAACTTATTAAATGTCAAAGTTGTTCCAATGAATCGGTTGGAAGGAATAATGGAAAGTGGTGGAATGTCCATGGATTCAGGGCCGGATTAACAATGGGGCTGATGGAGCTGCAGCTCCAGGCCCCTTTCTCAAGGTAGGCCCATTTGCCCAAAAAAAAAAAAAAAAAAAAAATTTTTTTTTTTAAGATTTTTTTTTTTTTAAGATCGAATTTGAGGGGTTGTAGCTCGATGACCAGAGGTCACAGAAACCCTACATTTGGGGGTAGGCATGGGAAGACCTACCCCACAACTGGTTAAAATATGGGACAGCTATCATTTATGGTTCCGGAGATACGGGCCTGCTTGCACAGCCTGTCAGAAGCTACATTCAGAGCGGGCAATATAAATACAAGCTGACACACTGCAGCAGACTGATAGGATCACAGGGCTTATAATAATTATTTGTATATTACTCATGGTAATTAACCCCTTGCCACCCAGGCCAATTCTGACACTTCTCTACTACATGTAAAAATCATCATTTGTTTTTTGCTAGAAAATGACTCTATGGTGGTCTTTGCACTTTTTATGTTGCAGGGTACAGAGCTGCACGATTCTGGCTAAAATGAGAATTGCAATTCTTTTGCTTAGAAGATAGATGACGATTCTCTCACGATTGTTGCAGCGTAACATCATCTTTCACATTAAAACAAAAAAAAACAAAAAAAATGGGCTGACTTCACTGTTTTGTTTTTATGGTTTTTATTATTCATTGAAGTGGGAAAATGCAGTGTGACATAAAATATTGCAGCAATAGCCATTGTATTCCCTAGAGTCTCTTCTAAAATATATATAATGTTTGGCAGTTCCAAGTAATTTTCTAGCAAATAATATTGCTTTTTAACTTAAGAAACAAGTGTTGGACTTTAAGTGGTTAAATTTAGTTAGTTACAATGTTTCATTTTGTTTACAAACTTCGCAGACTGCCCAGATTTTTTCTTTACACACAGAAGTGTATCTCTTTGATCTAAGAAGGAAGTGTCAGTTACAATGTTTCCTGTTAAAAACTTGGCAGACTGCCCAGATATTTTCTTTTGACAGCTGAAAGTCTCTCCACTTGTTATATGAAAGAATCAGCAAACTCTGCATTGGAGATCGTCAGGGGGGTTGAATCGAGATCACGATTTTTTTTTACCGATTAATTGTGCAGCTCTAGCACGGTATTTGCGCAGCAATTTTTCAAACATGTTTTTTTGGAAAAAAAAATTCATTCATTAAAAAAACAGTTAGTTAGTTAAGTTAGCACAATTTTTTTTGGTATCCTAAGCGATGCTTTAGATTTTTTTAGGTTACATGTTTAGAGTTACAGAGGAGGTCTAGTACTAGAATTATTGTTCTCGCTCTAACGATCGTGGCGTATGTAACCTGTGTGTATCTGGCTCTGATACTACCAGTGCCTACCCAGCCACTGACTAGTATCTCTCCCCAGCCTGTCCCCACACACCCTCTCACCTGCTGACCTGTGGATGGGGGAATCACTCCTGCAGTGTTATTGTGTTCTGCCAGTGCGTACAATGATCAGTGTTGCTAACTTTAGCTGGCAGCACTGATTGTTTTAAGAAAAAAAAACAACAGGCTGGTTGTACTCAAGTTGATTAATAGATTGACTTGTGTAAAACCAGCTAGCCCATACATAGATTGACTATGGCTGGTCTCTGCATAATTGCCGTAATTTCAATCCATGTATGACCCGCTTAACCACTACGCAGTCCCTAAATATCCTTCCACTCCTGTACATAGTGCTCACTGTCATACTCTCCACACTCCTCTCCTGTACATAGTGCCCACTGTCATACTCTCCACACTTCTCTCCTATACATAGTACCCACTGTCATACCCTACACACTCCTCTCCTGTACATAGTGCCCACTGTCATACCCTCCACACTCCTCTCCTATACATAGCGCCCACTGTCATACCCTTCACACTCCTCTCCTGTACATAGTGCCTGCTGTCATACACTTCTCTCCTGTACTTAGTGCCCACTGTCGCACCCTCCACACTCCTCTCCTGTACATACTGCTCACTGTCATACCCTCCACACTCCTCTCCTATACATAGTGCCCACTGTCATACCCTCCACACTCCTCTCCTATACATAGTGTTCACTGTCATACCCTCCACACTCCTCTCCTATACATAGAGCCCACTATCATACCGTCTACATTCCTCTCCTGTACATACTGCCCACTGTCATACCCTCCACACTCCTCTCCTGTACATACTGCCCCATCATACCCTCCACACTTCTCTCTGGTACGTACTACCCTCTGTCATACCCCCTCACTCTTCCTGTACATACTGCCCATTGTCATACCCTTCACACTTCTCTCCTGTACATAGTGCTTTTTTCCGTACCCTTTGTACTCCTCTCCTGTACATAGTGCCCACTGTTAGACCGTCCACATTCCTCTCCCTCACCTGCACATACTTCCCACTTATATACCGTCTATACTCCTCCCCTATGTCGCTTACCCACAAAAACAGTTCTTTAAAATTATACTGAATATCCTCAATGTTACCAGCTCTAGAATGGACACACTTTTGTTAGTTCAACTAAAGGAAATCTCAGTTCTCATATTTGTTTTGCCCCATTATTAGTACTCCTTTAATTTTGTGATTACTACTATGATGTATAGAGGAACATCAGGGATCTCAGCTACTCTAAATATAGCACTTATATAAAAAAGTGACCCTGAAAATATTTTTTAAATGTTGGCAACTGTCCACTTAGGCACTGCCCAAGGGCCACCGTCCACCGGGTCAGTAGGGGGCCCCATGAGAGGCTCCTGGGATCCTGTGATAATAAAGCGGTAGTAAACTTTCCTGACATTACTACTTTTTAGAGGCCCTGGGGTAGGTTATCCCACAATGTACAAGTATGCACAGCATATTAGCACATTAGTGTACACTTCAATTTTCAGACTGAGCCCTCCAGTGCTGCGCTGTGATGAATCAGGCGGGGCCTGGACACTTCCATCTTCACCCGGTCTTCCTTCTGGGTTCTGTGCCTTTGGTCACTTGCCTTGGCTGGGCTGCATTCATGTCATTCCCACGCATTTATTTATTATTTATTACACCCCATTCACACCTCCGCGACAAAATGCCCGACGCCGGCCGCTCGTGCCGCTGGAGGGGAGAATTCCCATTGCTGTCTATGAGATGGTTCACATCTCATAGACGCCGTACACCTGCGGCATGAAAAAAGTCCCGGACCCTTTTTTTCAGGCGGCATTGGCGTTCAGGCCATACAAAGCAATAGGAAGGATTTGTAAAAAAAAAGTTACACTATTCGCGGCAAAATACGCCGCGTACGCGGCGTTACTTGTCGCGGAGGTGTGAATGCAGCCTAAAAGGCCCCACCAAAATCCTCAGCACCAGGCCCATGATGTTCTTAATATGGCCCTGCATGGATTGATCTTCATTCATACGAGATAAAGAATCTGCTTTAATATTTTGAGTACCAGGGAGGTATGAAATGACAAAATCAAAACGATCAAAGAATAAACTCCATCTGACTTGACGGGCAGAAAGAGTTTTACAAGTTTTGAGATGCTGTAAATTACGATGGTCAGTGAGAATAGTGATGGGGTGTGTAGAACCCTCCAGAAGGTGTCTCCAGTTTGCGAGAGCGTCCTTTATTGCTAACAGTTCCTTCTCACCAATCGGATAGTTCTTTTCAGCTGGTGATAAGGTTCTGGAATAAAAGGCAACAGGATGTAGTGGGTGTGATAATGTGGGTCGTTGGGAAAGTACAGCACCCAAGGCAAAATGTGAGGCATCAACTTCCAACGTGAAATGAAACATTGGATTGGGAAGTTGGAGAATGGGAGCTGAAGAGTAACTGAGCTTAAGTGTTTCAAAGGATTTCTGTGCTTCCTTGGACCAAATGAAAGGTATCTTAGAACTGGTTAAACTAGTAAGTGGTCTCACAATTAATGAGAAATTTTTAATGAATTTTCTATAATAATTAGAAAATCCAAGGAATCTCTGAAGGGCCTTTCTAGACTGGGGAGAAGGCCAGGACAAAATGCAATCCACTTTAGTATGGTCCATCTGAACTCCGTCTGGAGTGATTTGATAACCAAGAAAGGAGATAGTTGTCTGACTGAAGACGCACTTCTCAAGTTTCGCATATAGAGAGTGAATTCTGAGCCTATCCAGAATCCAACGCACATGCTTGTGATGTTCCTCCAGAGTATCAGAATAAATTAATATGTCATCCAGGTAAATAACAACACAAATGTCAAGCAGATCATGAAAAATATCGTTAATAAACCACTGAAAAGTTGCTGGGGCATTACATAAGCCGAAAGGCATTACACAATACTCGAAAAGCCCGTATCGAGTTTTAAAAGCAGTCTTCCACTCATCTCCAGAGCGGATCCTTATCAGATTATAGGCACCTCTGAGGTCTAGCTTTGTGTAGATCTTAGCTGTTTGTAAACGTTCAATAAGTTCTGGAATGAGTGGTAATGGATATCTATTCTTTATAGTGATGTTATTGAGGGATCGATAATCTATTATCGGTCGAAGTGATCCATCCTTATTTTTTACAAAAAATAGAGCTGCACTAGCAGAAGAAGTGGAGGGCCTTATAAATCCTTTTTTAAGGTTCTCATCCAAGTAATCTTTTAGGTGTATAAGCTCTGGTTGTGAAAGGGGGTAGATCCGAGCGGTAGGGATAGGACTGTCAGGAATTAAGTCAATAGGACAATCGTAAATCCTATGTGGAGGGAGTTTATCTGCGTTAGTCTTACTGAACACATCAGCGAAATCTTGTAAGTAATTTGGTAGATTAGTAGGATGAACTTCTGAGAAGGAGATGATACATGGAGGATGACAAAATTCTGTACAGTAAGTAGACTGTAAGGAAAGGGATCTTGTGGACCAAAGAATAGTAGGCTGATGAAGATGCAACCATGGTAGACCTAAAACTATAGGGAAAACCGGAGATGAAATAATATCAAAAATGAGAGTCTCTGTGTGGCCAGTGGCACAAGAAACTGTTAAGGGAACTGTCTGAGAAGTAACTGGACCGAAAGAAGAGTTAGAACCATCAATAAATGTGAGTGACACTGGAATCTGCTTTAACACACTGGGAATTTTATTTGCTATTACAACATTTGAGTCAATGAAATTGCCACATGCCCCACTGTCGACCATTGCTTCAATGGAAATCTTTCCTTGATCCCACTGTAGGGTGAGAGGAACAAAAATATAATGATTAGATATGGTTCTGGGTGAATTTAATTTACTAATGTGGGAGAAATTACCTTCTGAATTCTTCTTGAGAAGAGGACAGGTGGAAACGATATGGTCAGGAGCAGAACAATATAGGCAGAGATTGTTAGCTCTGCAGCGCTGTTTCTCTGCAGAAGTTAAAGGTCCTTTAATAACACTAAGATCCATTGGAGAATCTTTGGGAGGTGATCTAGACCTCCTGAAGGGAGTGACAGAATAGGTAGTGGCACGTTCGGTCTTTCTTTCGCGAAGGCGACGATCAATAGTGACTGAGAGGTGCATAAGATCTTCCAAAGTAGTGGGTAGGTCAACGCGGGCAAGCTCATCCTTCATGGCCTCAGATAAACCCAAACGGAACTGGTTTCTGAGAGAAATATCAGACCATTGAGTTTCTCTGCACCAACATTTGAATTCTGAAATAAAATCTTCAACAGGGCGCCTTCCCTGTCTAAGACTCCTGATTGAATTCTCAGCTGTTAACTGTTTGTTGGGATCTTCATATAACAAAGACATTTCATCAAGAAATGTGTCAAAATCTCCTAGGAGATCTCCGTGTTCTTCTACGTAGGTGTCAGCCCATACCCTGGGCTCACCTTTAAGATAAGTAATTAATGTGAGGATCTTTATCCTATCAGAATGATAAGTACGTGGCCGTAGTTCAAACATCAGTCGGCATGAACTAATGAATTGTCTGTAATTTTTTCTATCTCCAAAAAATGGTTCCGGAGAACAGGCCTTTGGTTCAGGTCTTTCCCTGGCTTGTGCCAAATTTTGATCTCTTAAAGCATCATTCTGCCTACGTAACTCATTCATGTTGTTGGTAAGATTATCAACTCTTTGAGAGAGTGCAACTAAATGATTTGCAAGGTCAGCTGGATCCATTTTAAAGATATATGTAAATATATATATATCCTTTAATTTTTGGGTTCGGATATTATGTTATGACCCTGACAATGAGAAGACTCTATTTAGAGTTTAGACCGCAGCTGTAGAGGCTTATCAGAAATCAACCACCAGTTCACTCTCACTGAACAATAAGAGTTTGGGGTTATATCATCATATCCTCTAATGGAAGTAAAACATAAATGTAATAGCTTAATTCCTCTTAAGCTTAATTAATGGACACAATCCAGATACTATAAGGATAAGTCTCGTCTAGGTAAATGCAACAAATAAAGGTAGTAGGAAATACTGGTACTGTAGGATATCACCACACTGGTATAAATAATATGAAGTACTCCGCTGTATCTGGTGCTAGTATATGGTAACAAATATAGAGTCAAAGATACAGTCCAGACATATACTAGCAATCACTGTCAGCATAACAAGCTGGTATTACATATACTTGCGGTTTAGGAGGTAGTCTGTACCAGGAAAGTCCGCACAGGTGTTGATGGTATCTTTATACAGCAGTAGTGTGGTTTAGATATACTTGCGGTTTAGGAGGTAGTCTGTACCAGGAACTCCGCACAGGTGGTGGTGGTATCTTGCCTGTAGTGAGCAGTGATGGTGAATCTCCAGCAGTAAGTAGTGATGTCTTGGGTCTCTGAACAGATGTCCTGTGAAGAGAGGTGCTACAGGGACTCTGTAGCTTGCTCCGGGTTCCCAGGTGGCGGCAGGGTCCAACAGGAATATCCGAACCCCCTGCCGCCATTCCCGGGAGTTTAAATAGCCCGGGCTGTGGCTGAGCTGAGCACCACACGCTGGAACGCACTTCCGCGTTCCAACGTGGAGCGCAGACGTCCGCGCACAGGAAGTGACGCGGACGTGTGTCTGAATGGAGCGCAGCTGTCATAAGTGACAAGCCTGCGCTCCATGTGGAAGGAGTAACGCTGACGGCGTTACAGTAAGTGTCTCAGGGGGCTCCCCTTCAGGCATATCTGCTCAAATTTTGACATGTTCTGACTTCTGTATATATCTTTGCCTTTGTCTGTAAGAACGCTTCTAATTGCAGCATCCGGAAAAAATCAAATTCTGGTTCTACCTCTCTTTCAATCTCTCTCTTTGTCATTAGTCGGTTGTCTTTTGAAAAGTGAGTAATCCTACTAATACCTCTTTGTCGTAGAGCGTTGAATCTTTGATCTATCAAACCTGGCTGAAATGCCCTGGTGCCCAGGATCGGAGTCATTGGACTCGGGTATTTAGACATATTTGTTTTTTCAAAAATCTTTTTAATTGCTCATATAGTGGCCCCTATCGTCGGGTGTTTCTTTATTTCTGCTGGCATTTCAGCTTCTGGGATCCACACTAGACCTTCCAGGGGTATATCCAATTTCGCCTGTTCCATTTTCATCAAGGGTTTCTTATTAAGCCCACACCACTCTACTATTCTAACTAGATGAGATGCTTCCTGGTACTTTACTGGTCTGGTAGCCCAATACCTCCTTCTCCTTTGGGCAATGACAAGATAGTTCTTCGTATCCCCGCCCAAATGAATTTCAGGAACCTTGACTTCAGATCCCTCAAAAAACTTTGGGGGATCTTAATTGGTAAAGTCTGTATTAAATACAGAAGTCTCTGTATTTAATACATAATTATGTTTTTCCGCCCGAACCAAGTAAAGATTTCTTTATCCCATCTTAGTAAGTCTAGTTTTATTTGTCTACCCAATGCTACATAGTTAAGTTCGAATAATTTGTTTAAGTTTCTCAATATCTTAGTCCCTAAGTATCTTATATGGGAATCGGTCCATCTAAAATCAAATTGCGTAGTTATCTGATGTAGTAGTGAGGATTTTATTTCCATTCCCATTGCCTCTGATTTCCCATAGTTAACCTTAAAATTGGACAATTTTCCATATTTCTTAGTTCTGCCAGCAGGGAAGGCAGGGCTATAACCAGGGACGTTATAAAGAAAATTAAGTCATCAGCATATGCCGCCATTTTCTGTTCTTCCCTCTTTGTTATTATCCCCTTAATGTTCGGATTTGCCCGTATCTTCCTTAAAAAGGGTTCTATTGTCAGAATAAAAATAATAGGCGGCAGTGGGCAATCTTGACTTGTCCCATTTCGAATAAGAAATGGCTCCGAGATTTTATCATCTATTT
Source organism: Rana temporaria (assembly GCF_905171775.1). Classification (NCBI taxonomy): domain Eukaryota; kingdom Metazoa; phylum Chordata; class Amphibia; order Anura; family Ranidae; genus Rana; species Rana temporaria. The sequence goes on from NC_053489.1 coordinate 422,303,694, forward strand.
TAACCCTCGCTCTCAGTTCTGAGTATATATTATCAAACCAGATCATCATCCCTTCTCTCAGTCCTATATGCTGTAGCGTTGCTTTCAGAAACATCCATTCCACTCTATCAAAAGCTTTTTCTGCGTCAGCAGATACTAATATCATTTGCATCCATTTTTGTGATAGATAAATCGCACTCACCACCCATTGTGCGTTTTCTCTTCCCTCTCGCTCTGCATTTGATTAGATGTCAAGAGCAACCCCACCATCAGAAGTTGAGTCCCTTACTCTCCCTTACATCACAGTGCACCCCCTTTCCTTATGCTGCTGGGAAGAAGCTGGATACATTGCTTGAAAGCAGAAAGTAGGGGTCTGGAGGAGGACCAGAGGAGGGCTGAAGCTCTCCTGCAGCCATAAAATGGCCTGGAGGGCCAGATTCGGCCCACAGGCCTTGTGTTTGACACCTGTGCTTTAGAGCATAAGCCCTTACAATGAGGTGTCTTATTCATCTAGCCATGGTGGACATTGAAGCAAGATGTCCCATTTAAGACACCATTGGCAGGATAAAAAAAAAGACTCAGTTTTCCGCATATAAAGCTTTGGTTTTCAGACAGACTCAAATAGCTATGACTATGTCCAAACAATTTCAAACAAACAATTTCCTTTGGGGTGCTTAGGAGCAGGGCACAAGGATAGAAGAACAAGTCCTTCATTAAGGTGAAATGCTGATACAACCTTAGGGAGAAATTAGAGTTCTGGATGTAAAACTACTTAATCTTTCTGAAGAATTAGGAAGGGTTCCTTACACTGAGGGCCACTAACTCTGAAACATGTCTAACATTGTCCTTCAAGACCTGATTTGAAACAGCCATGCTATTAAAGCCAGTGATGGAAAAGCAGGATGGAGCAGAGGGGCTTGAGAAAGAGGGCCTGATTTGTTTGGAAGAGGCCGGGGGTCAACTCCTAGAAGTTTGAGTATGTCTGTGTACCAATTCTTCTAAGCCAGTTTGAGGCAATGAGAACCACCGATTACTTCTTTTCCTCCTGAACAGAGTTTATGGAATTACCAGAGCATTCAATGTCAGTGCTAGATGACCCTTGCTCCTAGCCACAAACAGGTAACCTGTTGATAAATCTGCAGGCCAGGATGTCCACATCTAGAGCCTCCAATTTTTCAAAGGGAAGATTAAAGATGTTTGGATAAAGGGACCATTTCTCTTGGTTCAGGCAGTGAAATCCACCTTCCAATTGTCCACTCCCTGTATGTGAACAGTAGAGATTGTTGGACAGTGCTTTTCTGCCACGGAGATGATCAGACTTGCTTCCTTCAAGGTTGCCTGGCTTCTAATACTACTCTGATGATTGATAGAGGCCACTGCCATGGTTTAGTCTCTACGGCTAAGCCCTGTTGGGTGAAATACAGTAGCGGGGTGGTCCTAGGATGGGGACTGTCACTGTAATGCCTGTGGATGTCCTATACAATAAATGTGGAGGTCCTTGATCTTTTTGGTGTGCAGACCTTGCTTTATCTTGTATTGTGTCTGTAAACGTGGATGACTTGGGTTGCCTTTGGCACCTGGAGCTCAAGTAATGGTGGGGAACAGTGGTGAGCTACTTGTAAATGTCTAATGTTCCCAATGTATTATCGAGGTTACACCAATCCGGATGCACTGCTTCAATTGGTATAGTAGAAGACAGCAAAAAGTCAACTGAAGAATTTGAAGTTTCTGTTCCCCCAAAATGGAGACGCTGAGCATAAGGGGGAACAGAACCATCACCTACAAGACACCAGCAAAAAACTGAGGTCTCACAAAGTAGGGGTAAGATTATATGGATATTATTTGGGGGGGTGTCCAAAAGCTTTGCCAGTGGCCAGTCATCTGAAGGTACAAGCCCATAACCCAGGGTCTTTGAATATTCAGTCTGTGTCCTGTAATTTATGATTAACATACACCTTCTCCAGGTGAGCCTAATCGGCATATATCACTTCTTGTAAGTGAGGGTGCATTGGAAAGGACTTGGGAATTTTTGGTGGACACCATGACCTAAAAAGAGTTACTTTAGGGGGTGGCGATTCCAGGAGCGGTAACTTGTTAGTGCCTACCACATCCTCAAGGAAATCCACTGTGTTCTTCTGTGTAAGACAGCCAGATAAGGGCAGGGATTCAGAGAAAATCTGGTGATCCTGGGAGCCACTGCAGGGAAACTTTTCAGGGGGCCCTCCCTACCTGATAAAGGGGTTTCTCTCTACCTGTGCAAGGCCATGGCTTGCTGAGGGTTAAACAAGCTTGTTTATCCCAGAGGGAAATAGCCACTCAACTGAGAGTGCCAATTCACTCCTCAAAAGAGATAAGTGTCCCAAATACTGTACTTGCTGCTGCTGGACAGATATTTACAGTAGCTAAACTGGGTTGGAAGCAGGTAGGGGCTTGATGCAGGCTGGATTCTGCGTGGTATCAGTGCATGGCTCAGGAGCTCAAACACATATCATGTGTACTGTACATGAAATTCTAAATCACCCTTCTTAAACACACTGCCACTACTATATGGCACCCACTAAAAAAACTACCACAAACTGCTTCATCAAATCCCAAAACCGCCAAACCCCAGGAAACACTGCTAAAGGGGACTGTCGCAGTTTCACTATACAAATAGGCAATCACAAGTCCACACTAAAGGGCCATCAGGTCCAAACTTCTTCAGTCAGGGCACGTGCGCCCTAAAGGGCCTTTAGGGACTCAACTTCTCTTCAGGGGAATCACTGCTCTGGACCTGTAGAGATCCATGCCAGTGAGGTTACCAGGTATGTTTTACACTGGGGGTTTCTGCCTGCAGGATCCAGTGCTATTAAGCAGACCTTACAGCCTGTCCCTGCTCTTTCATGTAAGGTCTGTGTACAAGGGATGACATGGAGGGCAGAAAAAAGTCTCACCCACTTTACATTCGGTTATGCTACCATTGCAGCAATATTACAAGTTCAAAACCAATGATTCTCTAAAACCCTAGCAACACCTCTGGTAACAATAGAGGATACATTATAACAGTGGTTTACAATTTTTCATACAACTATTCAATTTCCCAATGTCTTAATGTCAGCTAAATGCTAAGATGTAGTTCAAAACTCTTTGGAACCTCTTGGAGCAGCGGTAGGCAACCTTTGAGAGATGGAGATCTACCTGGAAAACATTGAAGAGATCAAAGATTACCAGGGTGCAGCTCCCCCTTTTTTTTAAAGAAATTAACTAGCAAACTTCCAATAAAAAGTAAAGACAGCAATAAAAACCTAGAAAAATGAATGCCACCGTCAAAATATAAACTTAGCCTACCTTAAAAGTTAGCTTCAGTGAAAAACTCGGAATCCACTTTCAATCACATTTTTTTTCACGCCTGGGGAGTAATTGGTCACCCCCCCCCCCCCACAAATCTGATGCCAGAGTTCATCATGAAAGCAGCACATCTGGTACTGCAGGCTGATTTTGTTGACTAAATTTAGGCCTGGCTATCTGCTGTCTAATTTCTGGCCAGTGCAAGTAGTATGATGTAGGGCAGTGTACACAGGTCAGTAGTAGCTAGGGTAGTGTACAGAGGTCAGTAGTGTGTTGGGTGGTGTACAGAGTTCGGTAGTATGTAGGGTGGTGTACAGAGGTTGGTAGGATGTAGGGCAGCGTACAGAGGTCGGTAGGATTAGGGCGGCGTACAGAGGTCAGTAGTAGCTAGGGTATTGTACAGAGTTCAGTATTATATAGGGCAGTGTACAGAGTTCACTACAGTGTAGGATTTAGTAAAGATTCTTTAGGATGTAACATTTTAATTTCCCCTTAATAAACACATTTTCTAGCTGTGATTTAAAGGTTACCCTTCAATAAAAGAGCGATGGTGAATTTTCTGCATTCTTTTTTATCTGATTTCAGTAGCTTTGAAATAATCAGACTGCAGTTATTTGCATATGCTGGTTTATATAAACAAATCATGTCTAAATGGTTTTATCACAGTTAAAATATTTTTTTTTTTTTAATATATTTTGGACATTTATAGGCCAAACTGTTTCTGCGTTAGTAATGACAGAGAAGATACCTGTGACTACAATGTGTAAATAAAAGGGTCAGACCACCTAAAACTGCTATTTCAGTTTTGGTAGCTGCTGGAGAGATAGACCACCTGCCAGTTTCTCATATCTCTCGAAGACTAGATTGGGGATATACAGTATGTGCACTTGAGGTCCTGGGTCTGGACATTTGTTGGGGCCATTTTAAAAGGGTTCTAATGCTCCTTGTTGGTAGGTTTACTATTTAATATTATTGATAATACAACCGCAGACAATACAATAGCAGAGGGATCTCCCCGCTGAAGGGTGAAAGACACCTAAAAAGCCTAGGGCAGGGGGTGCCCAACCAGTGGTCCTGGGGCCACATGTGGTCCGCGGAGCCTTCCGATGTGGCCCGCGACCTCCTGCTCTGGGATGGTAGTTTGGCAAGCCCAGATCGCAGGTTGCTGACCCGTCTGTAGTGATAAGGTATATGTGTGCCCAGTACTCCGGTCAGAAAATTAATATCTTAGATGTTAGTATGACCATAAATTACGTTGTTTCACAGCAACTCACAGGTTCTCCAGAGAATGCAAATTTAATGAACTTCCAATAACATACAAAGTCCAAATTCCACAGATGATACAAGAGTCTAACAAAGTAATGTAGTGTCAAAGTCTCATCTTAGAGAATAAATGTTCTGATCCCTTCTAGATCTGTGCCTTCACATGTTCATGCAGAGAATACGTAGGGGTGTCTTCTCTATCTGATAACCAGAAATTCCCAACATTATATATTGTTTCCTTTGAATAGCTGAGCAATTGATTGGTTGTCTCTTAATTGAAAGACAGGAAATATTTACCTGCCACTCTAAAAGACAGGATGTGACTTCAGCCGAAGTCACTAATTAGTATGCATCCTTGCATACTAATAAGCCCCCCTCTAATAAGTAATTAGATTGCATGTGATCTGAATAATGGTTTGATATGTAAAAACGGCTCCATCCTGTCTCTGCCTTTTGACAATAGACAAACCTCTTTTGACTTGCAACATGTAATTACAGGCCTGATGTGTAAACTAGACTTATCATTTAATTTAATTCAACTGATTGAGTAGTGGTTTGAGACTCTTCCTGTCTCTTCCTGTCTATCTGTCAATTTAGACCTATAACACAATAATATGACACCAACATATATATATATATATATATATATATATATATATATATATATATATATATTGTGAGGGATTAGCTCGTGGGGATCACCTTTTCTGAAATCACAGTCTGTAAGCAGGCACTTTCTTTTAAGTCTGGCGGATGCCAGATTTTATTTATAAACGGTTTGCAGATTAAAATAAACAAAACAGTAAATTAAATCCTTGCCGTCCGGCGCTAAACTAAACAAACAGGATCTCCTCTCTATACAGTGTGGGGCTAGTCCCTGACACCCACAAAACATGCAGTAAAGCAAACCTTTTCAATCCAGCACTCAGCGCTCCCCTCACTCAGGTCCCTTCCTGAGTTTCAAGCCAGAGCCCTGTTGTGCTCTCTTCCTGGACATTTAAAGTCCAGCTGATTGTGGACTCCAGTGGACCCAAACATCCGGACCGGAATCCTAGCCAGGCCCAGAGGCTGTAAAACCCGGAATGGATTCCGGTTCAGTCTCTCATAATGGAACGTATGCGAGGTGAAATGTACCTATGATCATGTATCGCACCTCGCATACTGTCACATATCCTCCCCCTCTGCTCAAGCCCCTGCGGCTGAGCACTTGACCCAACCATACAGTGCACACGGGAGAGGGCATCTGCATTATTTTGGAGCTTCCCTGGCCTGTGCTCCACCGCAAATTTAAAAGGCTGTAGAGCCAGGAACCACCTTGTCACACGAGCATTTTTCTCCCTGTTGTCACACATCCACTTCAGGGGAGCATGGTCTGTGACCAGCTTAAATGACCTCCCCAGTAGGTAATACCTCAGGGAGTCTAAGGCCCACTTAATGGCGAGACACTCCTTTTCTACGATGGCATAATTTTTCTCGTGCTTGTTCAGCTTCCTGCTCAGGTATACCACTGGGTGCTCCTCACCATCTCTGATCTGTGACAGTACGGCCCCTAGTCCTACCTCAGAGGCATCCGTCTGTATAACAAACTCCTGGCTAAAATCCGGGGTTACTAGTACGGGTACCATACAAAGAGCCTGTTTTAACTTCTGAAATGCCCCCTCGGCTTCGGGGTTCCATTTGACCATGACCGACCCCTTACCCTTCGTTAGATCGGTCAAGGGGGCGGCAATGGTGGCAAAATTGGGTATAAAACGCCTGTAATACCCCGTAATGCCCAGGAAGGCCCTCACTTGTTTTTTATTGACTGGTTGGGGCCATTTTTGAATTGCCTCAATCTTATTGGTCTGCGGCTTGACCATCCCCCGGCCAATAATGTACCCAAGGTATTTGGCCTCCTCCAGGCCTATGGCACATTTCTTTGGATTGGCCGTGAGACGTGCTTCCCTAAGGGAATCTACGACCGCTTGTACACGGAGCAGGTGCGATTCCCAATCTGGGCTGTGGATGACCACATCGTCCAAGTACGCCGCTGCATACGAGCGATGTGGTCTCAAAATTTTGTCCATCATTCGCTGGAATGATGCAGGGGCTCCGTGCAGACCAAACGGCATCCGCTTATACTGAAACGAGCCCTCAGGAGTGGAAAAGGCAGTCTTCTCCTTGGCCGATTCAGTAAGCGGTATCTGCCAATAACCTTTCGTTAGGTCTAGGGTCGTTATGTAGCGAGCCTGTCCCAACCTGTCCACAAGTTCGTCAACCCGGGGCATCGGGTAGGCGTCAAATTTGGACACACTGTTAGGTTTTGTAATGATTTTAGAAAACTTAATACTGTCATCAGGTTTTGGGACCAGCACTATGGGACTTGACCACTCACTGTGAGACTCCTCGATCACATCCAACTCTAACATATTTTTTATTTCTTCCGCAACTGCCTCTCGCCGGGCCTCTGGAATTCTATATGGTTTTACATTTACCCGAACCCCTGGTTCCGTCACTATGTCATGTTGGATCGTGTTGGTCAGTCCGGGTAAGGGGGAGAAAAAGTCTCTATTTTTCTGCACGAATGCCCTAACGTCACTTTGCTGTGCTACGGACAGGGAATCCGTGATGGGAACGTCAGGTATCATGGGTATCCGGTCTGTTGGAAGTGGGGACGTGGCCAGTAAAGTCTCTCGGTCCTTCCAGGGCTTTAAGAGATTTACATGGTAAATTTGGTGTGGTTTCCTTTTCCCTGGCTGGTAGACTTTGTAGTTTACCTCCCCCACCCTTTGGACAACCTCAAAGGGACCCTGCCACTTGGCTAAAAACTTGCTTTCTACCGTGGGAACCAGTACCAACACTCTGTCCCCCGGGTTGAAAGTACGGACCTTGGCACCCCGGTTATAGACCCTCCTTTGGGCCTCCTGGGCTCGCTCCATATGTTCCCGTACTAGGGGCAGAACGGCTGCGATTCGGTCCTGCATCAAGGAGACATGCTCTATGATGCTCCTATATGGACTGACCTCTCCTTCCCACGTTTCTTTAGCAATATCTAGCAGGCCCCTGGGATGCCTACCATACAAGAGCTCAAAGGGGGAATAGCCTGTGGAGGCCTGTGGAACCTCTCGTATGGCAAACATGAGATATGGTAGCAAAAAATCCCAGTCTCTCCCATCCTTGTCGACCACCTTTTTCAACATACTCTTCAATGTTTTATTAAACCTTTCGACCAGACCATCTGTCTGGGGGTGGTAGACAGAAGTACGGAGATGGGAGATTTTGTACAATCTACACAATTCCTTGGTAACCCTTGACATAAAAGGGGTGCCTTGATCGGTCAAGATCTCTTTTGGGATCCCCACTCGACTAAACACCTGGACTAATTCCTTGGCAATAACCTTGGCGGAGGTGTTACGCAAGGGTATGGCCTCAGGATAGCGAGTCGCATAGTCCAGGATCACCAGAATATGCTGGTGACCTCGGGCAGATTTCACAACCGGCCCCACCAGGTCCATGCCAATCCTTTCAAAGGGGACCTCAATTATTGGTAGAGGAACAAGGGGGCTGCGAAAATGGGGCGATGGTGCTGACATTTGGCACTCGGGGCACGATTCACAGTACTCCTTGACCTCTGCATGCAAACCGGGCCAGAAGAATCTTTGGGTGATTCTCTCCCTGGTTTTTTCGACCCCGAGATGTCCCCCCATTACGTGACCATGAGCCAGGTCTAGCACCACCCTGCGAAAGGGTTTGGGAACCAGTAGCTGTTCTACCTCTTCCTCTCCATGTTTTATCACCCGATATAACAAATTGTTTTTAATTGCCATGTAGGGAAAGGACACCACCCAATTAGGATCCACCGGTTCCCCATCCAACAGCTTAACATTTTCCCTGGCATTCATGAGGGTGGGCTCTCGCAGCTGCTCGGTACAGAAATCCTCCCTCCTGACCTCCAAGTCGGGTACCACATTTTGGCTACTCTCCATGTCAGGGTCAGGCGAGGTTTCCTGTTCGTTACCCTCAGGCTGGGTGCTAGCTTCTAAGTCCTCCGGTTCCCCAGCCATGGCAGGGAATGGTGGAGGATCTCTGGCCTCCTCGATCCCACCAACAGCCTGCCCTTCCCTTTGGCAAAACGGGTCTGGTGAGAGTTCCCGTGTTTCCCCAGTAGGGGGAGCGCTATCTACGGGCCTCCCTTCACTCTCCCATAACTTCCAAAAATGAGGAAAGTCTCTCCCCACTAAGGCTTCATGGAGCAGTGAAGGTACCACCCCCACTGAATGTGTTACACAGCCCCAGGGGGTATCAACCTCAACCACCGCTGTCTGGTAGTCCCGAGTGTCCCCATGGATGCATATTACCCCAATACAACTGGGGTGTAGTTTTGCGGGGTCTACACACGCACTCCTGACTAAGGTCACCACACTACCAGAGTCTAGCAGGGCTGTAAGAGGCTTGCCATCTATTGAAATAACGCACATTTGTTTTTCAAGGCGACTCTGACTTGTCGCAACACATGCGACCTGTGCAAACAGAGAAATGCGTCTTACCCTATCAACATAATCACATTGCATAGGTTCATCATTTAGAGGGCAATCTGCAGCAATATGGCCTAATGCATGGCAACGAAAACACCGTATTTGCCCTACCCCCAGTCCTTTTAACGGTCCCAAAAACCTTCCTGGCTTCTTTGGCCAGTCTCCAGGTCTAGGACCTACAGTCTCATCTGCTGTAACAACAGTCTTATCCACTCTCCCCAAACTCTTGAACCCCGGAACAGTCTTACCCGAACCGTTGGGAGATCTTGCACCCCGAGACACACCGAAGTGGGGCGTAGGTGGGTTTATCAAGTCCTCAGTAGCACTGTACCTCTCCACTAGGTCCACCATTTGGGCTGCAGTGTTGGGGTCCCCCTGTCCGACCCACTTTCTCAGGGTAGCAGGGAGCGCACGCAGGTACCGGTCCATTACCACACGCTCCACAATCTGAGGGCTGGTCAGAGTCTCTGGCTGCAACCACTTCCTGGTGAGGTGGACCAGGTCAAACATTTGTGACCGGGGTGGCTTGTTGCTGAAATAGGACCACTGATGCACGCGCTGGGCCCGGACTGCCATGGTGACACCCAAGCGTGCGAGTATTTCTGTCTTTAGAGTCTCATAGTCCTGGGCCTTATCTGGTTCTAGGTCAAAATAGGCCTTTTGGGGTTCTCCTGTTAGGAATGGGGCCAATAGTCCCGCCCACTGCTCTTTTGGCCATCCTTCGCGGTCAGCGACTCTCTCGAAAGTCGCCATGTACGCCTCAACATCATCCGCCGATGTCATCTTTTGCAGGTGGTAGGAAGCACGTACAATCTTTGGTTCCGCTAACACCGGAGGTGCGGACCCCTTTTTCAGTTCCACCAGAGCTTCGGCGAACTGTCGGTTCATCTCCTGCTGAGCAGCGTGTTGTGCTGCAACGGCCTCTGCGACTTGGCGATGTTGTGCTGCAGCGGCCTCTGCGACTTGGCGGTTTATCTCCTGCTGGGCAGCCTGTTGTGCTGCAGCGGCCTCTGCGACTTGGCGGTTGGTTTCCCGCTGGGCTGCATTGGCCTGTAGCAGGGCCTTTAATATTTCTTCCATTTTCAGAAAAGTGCCCGCATTCTCCACCACGTGTGAGGGATTAGCTCGTGGGGATCACCTTTTCTGAAATCACAGTCTGTAAGCAGGCACTTTCTTTTAAGTCTGGCGGATGCCAGATTTTATTTATAAACGGTTTGCAGATTAAAATAAACAAAACAGTAAATTAAATCCTTGCCGTCCGGCGCTAAACTAAACAAACAGGATCTCCTCTCTATACAGTGTGGGGCTAGTCCCTGACACCCACAAAACATGCAGTAAAGCAAACCTTTTCAATCCAGCACTCAGCGCTCCCCTCACTCAGGTCCCTTCCTGAGTTTCAAGCCAGAGCCCTGTTGTGCTCTCTTCCTGGACATTTAAAGTCCAGCTGATTGTGGACTCCAGTGGACCCAAACATCCGGACCAGAATCCTAGCCAGGCCCAGAGGCTGTAAAACCCGGAATGGATTCCGGTTCAGTCTCTCATAATGGAACGTATGCGAGGTGAAATGTACCTATGATCATGTATCGCACCTCGCATACTGTCACAATATATATATATATATATATATATATATATATATATATATATATATTAATCTACACCTATATATCAATATTACAACATATACTACTACATATTCTCCCACTTGAATCGGTTCAAATTAGAATCGATTCACAACCAAACTGCTCAGACATCCCTGGCTCTTAAGATTGAAGCCATCTCTAGGTTTTCCTTACTTTTCTGAATTATTCTTAATTGCCTTCTACCACAACAATATAAACCAAACAAAAAACATATTAATACGAATTGAATAAACACAAAAATTATGGAAAGAGTTCTCAATAGCGGGTGAGTAAAAGTGTTATTGGGTATGCTCCACCAAGGCTCCTGAAATTCCTTAGTAATTTTATTAGAACTGATGAGGTTTTCCTTCACCAGTTCTTGTAATTCTATAATTTTCCTACTATCCCTCTTAAATAATGTATCCAATTCAACTGTAAGTGGTGGTATTTTCTTAAATAAAGGAGAAATCATAGAGTCCCATTTGCCAAGATCAGTTTGCTCAATGTCCATAGATACTTGATTCATCTGGATATTAGCTTGAATGTCTTCCTCTCCAATTGTTAACAGTCCATCTGTGAGGTTCACACACCAGCCTGTGATAGGTGTCCGGCACTGAACTTGTTTCTGCCAAGTGAATGAGGGAACCCCTAATGCACAGACCCTCGAGTCCTCTCCATGAATAATTCTCTTCCAGGCCGGTTCAAATTTTTGCAATTGAACTATGCAGTTTCCAGAGTGTGTAGCAGCACAGCCATCTATGTACTCCAGCCGCTCAAAAGAACAGGAATAAAGCCAGGCCTGGGGACGTCTGGTACAGCAGTTGGGATCCATGGTTTTTCACACTTGGTTGTCCTTGACGACAAGTCTGCTTTGCGGTAGCAGTTGTTTCAGTATATTAGTGCCATTTCTCACTTCCACCTCACCAAGAACGATCATCTTGTATACGGGTAAGGGTGCTGTTGACCATGTAGGGATGTCAACGGTCAGAGGTTTTTCCTGCTTTCCAAAGCGATCTTTATTGCAAAGAGTATCCAGGCTCCTTACTTTGGCAAGGGCAAATTTCCTACAAGTAACACCACTGTCTTTGATAAGATGGAATAATAAGGTTGAGTTCATTATCCTTGGCCATTCTCCTTGTTTGATTTCTCTAAGCCCTAGGCTCAGGTGTTCACTCAGCAAGTTTCCTATGATACCACAAACTATAGACTTGGACACATTATTGGTTTGAAGTGTTTTATTCAGTGCATTCACCGACATTTGAATGTTCTGCAAATCTGCAGCAATGGTGTGAATGTTCTGAATATCTACTTTCATTTCAGCTAGAGCGTTTAAATCCACTCTTTCCCTTTTAAGCAGTATCTGCTGTAATCCACCCACAAAATTTAGTCCTCTTATATTTAGGCTGTCTATATCAACCCTATTCCAAATTGAACTACCCAAACTGAGGCCTGATATGATATCAGTACCCAGATCCCTCTTTGAGACCTTCTTAAAATTAAGCCCTTGTGTAGCATCCCAAAATAAGTTTATATGTGTTTGAAAGACCTTTTTAAACCATAATCCCATTGATTTTGGGCAACTCTCTGGAATGTTAAATGACGGAAAATTCAACAATAATGGTACTGATAAGTATGAAACGTCGCTATACACTAAAGTTTGAATTCGCTCAAGGAAGAGTCCATGTTCTGGCCACGGTAAAATTGTAGGACAGTCTCTAGAATTTGTGACCATTATATTTAAGACTTTTGTATAGACTCCATCCTTCGTATCATGAGGGCTACATGATATAATACCCTCCTTGAATATTGTAAAATTCCTTTCTAAAGTCATTTGCATTTGTGGTCCATTCTTTGTCTCCACTAAAATTATATTGGTACTCCTGTGATGATCGCTTCCCTCTGGGTAAGTCCAGACAGCATATTCCATAAGGTAATCAGATTTTGGCATCATGATCTCACATTCAACGGTTATCCACCCCCGGACTATGCCCTTGACAGTATCCCCATGTATCTGGATGCCTTCTGAGTTCTCTAAAACAGTAAGTTCTGTAGTATGATCCATTACACTTCTTTTATTTCGATCAGATTTCCCCAATGGTAAGCATTTGAATTCTTTAACTTGACACTTTTCCACTCTGATGTTTGTGATGCAAAGTAGTAGAGTGATTGACGCTGTTATCAACACATATGCTAATAGAGGCTTGTATTTGTCCAGGGGGGTGCCTTCATTTTGGTGCAGTCTTCTGATATTCGCATTCCTCCTGGGACCTGAAAGACAATCTCAGGAAGAAAGTTAGACAATACTCTCATCCATAAAATCCATTTTTCCTTTAAATGCTTTTATCTGACATGCATGACTCCATCTTGACCTACCCTCTCCCAAATCTAACAAGTAAACAGAGGGTCCAATCTTGTCTATGACTGCATAAGGGCCCTTCCACTTTGCCCTAGGGAATGGGTGAAACCCAGAAAAATACTGTAACATTACTCTAGTCCCAATTTGGTATTCACTAGTGTCACCCATTGCATTAAACCATTGTTGTGAGCTTTTATGAGTACATTCATCAGTGGCACACACAGCCTTATGTACTGTAATCACATGATCCTTTAAGGTCTCTACCCATGATTCAGATAATGACACAGTTTCTAATGCTGCTGGGACTGGATTTATCAGATGTTCCCAGGTTCTCATTGTTCTGCCGAGCAGAGCTTAATCCATGTAAGAATGTCTTTCCTCACACCTTTTGGGGCAACCCATAAAGATAAATCATTTTTGTAGGTTATCAAAAGGCCATCCTCCACCTGCACCTCTTGACCCTCAAATTGTATGGGCCCAGTCCCACACATTTCTTTTAGTTGAGCTAATTCCTCATCCTGATCTTGTATTTTACCCAACTCACATGTCCTTTCTTCAATTCCTTTTGCTTGAGCACGTATAGGGGCAGACACTGGAAATGACAAAGTATGCTCTATATGAGACCATTCGGGGGATGTTACTGCAGCCTCCTTTGCTAATCTATCTACAGTATTGTTCCAGTAGTGCTCGGTTGTTTGCTTTCTGTGGGCCTGTACCTTTTCGATACTAATTCTTGAAAATAATTGGGCTTCCTGCTCTATCATTTTCCATAAGGATGCATATCTTATTTCACTGCCATCTGTTCCTTTAAAGCCCATCACATTCCACCATGAAAGATAGACAACTGCACCCTTGCATACCTGGTCTGAGTCAGAAGCAATGTTAACAATTCCACCATCATCTCTTAACTCAATGAGAACTTGCAAAAATGTGGCTATTTCCACATACTGTGCAGAACGAGCTCTACATGAATATGAAAATTGTCTCTGTACATTGCCATCTTTTACACAAACACCAGCAAATCCTGAGATTCTTTTTCCATCTTTATAGTAAGAAGAACCATCAATGTACCAGCACTCATTTTCCAAGTCAAAAGGTCTGGATACAGCAGTAAAAATTCGGTGCTGCAAACTATTTCCTTGCACTTGACATTCATGGGTTTCACCTTCAATCAACAATCCACCAATCAGTACGCTAGGTTCTTTTAACATCAAACCCTCAATATTTTCTGTCAACAAAGCCGTGGTCCACCTTGCCAGCCTTTTACAATTTACATCTGCTTCCTTCCATTTCCCATTTGCTAACATGACTATAGGAGTGTGATGACTAACAATGGTGACCCTTTGTGTACCTGTCAAGTACCTGAATTTGTTGATTGCCCAATAACAACACAGCACCATACGAGTACACAAAGGATACTTTTGTTCTACAGATGATAGTAAACGTGATGCATAGGCCACAGGTCTTTGTTTTCCAAAATAGTCTTGGGTGAGAGCAACAGACAAAGTATTAAGGCCCACATGTGGATAGAGTCTGAATTCTTTGTTGGGGTCTGGTGATGCTAATGAAGGGGCATTGCCTAGAGTATCTTTTAATGCTTCAATAGCAACATATGAAATTATTCTTTCAGATTTTGAAAACTTATCAATCACTTCTTTCATATGGGAGTGAAATATTGCTGCACTGTCTTTGTACCCTTGCGGAAGAACTGTCCAATAATATTGAAAGCCCGCCCAGCTGAAGGCTGTTTTGTATTGACACGTTGGGTCAAGGGGTAAATTCCAATAACTGTTACTGATATCAATGACCGTGAACCATATAATTTCTGGCGTTAATTTGGCAATCATTTCAGGGTAAGCTGCTACCACAGGAGCCATACTTTTAGCATATTTGTTTAAGGCACGGTAATCTATCGTCAGCCTGAATGACCCATCAGGTTTGATTACTGGCCAGGCTGGCGAATTGCATGTTGATGCACCCCTTTTTAATGTACCTTGCACCTCCAATTTTTTTATAGCTTCTGTTATAGGTTTAATGGCGTCTTTTGGAACAGGGTATTGTTTCAGAGGTGCGGGATCAAATCCTTCCAATAAAATCATTGTATTCATCCTACCACAATCTTGTTTATGCTTAGCCATTATGTCATCAAATTCACACATCAGACTATCCCAACAGGGATCCCAATCTCCATGTAACACACCAACGGGTTTTACTGCTGCTGTCACCAATTCCATGGGAGGATGCCACACATGACCCAATCAATCATTTCCAGGCATCATCCACAACTTCATGTTTGCAAGATCAACCACCAGACCCTGCTGTACACAGACATCAGCACCAATTATGTCCTGATTCTGACAAACAACGTCACACTTCCACTTCTCTCCCCCTATTTGCATTTCCACACCACGCACAAAAGGAGCTTCGATGGAATGTCCAGTGACACCTGTTATTCTAATTTTCTAATTTCCAGGGACAACAGATTTACCAAAACTAATCGCAGCCCCACTATCTAATAATGCGTTTACCCGAGTTCCCCCTAATGTTACATCAACAGTGGTGCGGCCCCCAGGAAACTAACGTTAAATCAGTTAAAAATCGGCAGGAACGGGTGTGGGGGGCTCGGAACCCCTAACAATGACTGGTAGAGGGTGACACAGCACTTTCCATTCCTATTGCTGCTACCTTGACCCCTCCTGCTTTTATTCTTTCCATTTCTTCCTTTATCTTGTATAGCTCCTCCTGCAAACGATCTCTCTCACTTCTCATTTCACTAAATGGCACCCAAGGCTGTTTACTAGGCTTCTCTCTGGGCTCTGGCCTTCTATAACTACCTGTATTGTTATAAGATCTTCCTCTCCATGACCCATAGTCCTCTCTATTTTGCTGTCCCTCGACTCTAAAAACTCTAGCTGCATCAACCGCAAGACTGTCTTCTCGACACCTTCTCCTCCACAAATTATCCGCTCTTAACAAAATATCATTATAATCACTAGGATCAGGTGTAACAGATAAAATGCCTTCCCTGACATCATCATCCACTGCTTCCAATAACATTGACCTATGAACCAGACCACCACGTTCAAAACCAGGATTCCCAGTCATCACATATTCCATCACACTGCTAATTCTATCTGCAAGTTCATACGGGCATTCATTCTTCATTTGCTTAATTTTTCCTGACAAGGACACATTTGTTGTCACACCATACAATGCTTTCAATAATTCCCTTAAAACATCCTTAGTTTTATGACGCTGGCCACAATTTTGCAAGATCCGTGCCCACAATCCATTGCCTACACTTTTCTGCAAAATTCTAGCAAGGTCCTCCACATTCAAGTTGTATGTGTCTCTGACTCTCTGCAAATCACAAAACCATTTCATGAACCTATTTACATCATAACGGGGTACCTGACCAACCTCTCTTATAATAGCTTCCATCTCCTGTGGCTTTAATTATTTGGGGACCAATTTAATTTCACTTGTATCGTCAGTGTTCAATACAGTTGTTGTAGTGGTAGGAGCTGCTGGTATGCAAGGGGCTGCATGTAACTCACCCCAGGGATATATTGGCTTATAATCTTTGGTATCAAGCTGTATTTTAGAAGTATCATTTTGATGCGTGTAACTTGATTTTTCTGCCAATTTATCAAAAGCAATGTTCGCAGCATGTTTACACTCCTCCAACTGTTTCTCAACAATTTGTATTTTCACTGACAATTCCTCATTTACCCGACTTAAATCATCACAAAATGTTGCCTTCTCAATCAGTGCCTCCCCAGTAGTGATGGCATGTAACCTGAGATCTGACATCCTCTCATTCAACCCTTTTTCCATAACCTCATAGCTCTGAGTATGTTCTAGGATTTTCTGCTTTTTCCCTTTAATCTCCTCTATTAATTCTGTACAACAAGACAGAAGTCCCTGAATAATGATACCCTTGCGTTTCTTTTCTTTTGTTTTCTTATCAAAGACACTATCAGATAAAAAACATTTCATTAAATCCCATGACTGTCTACATTCTTGGGGAATCTCATAAGGCCCCCCATGACTTTTTATATAATTGAACAGCCATATATTCACATTCTCTCCTTTAGGGCTATTGTCACCACCAGACAAAGCCAAAGCCATTGTAAAAAAAAATAAAAAATACAATGAGAGAGAAGAAGAACAAAATGAATGAATAAGGCACACTTACCAATTGTTAGGTTTCTTGGAACTTCCTTCATGGGTCCTCACGGTCTTCGGTCACCTCACAGATTGTGAGATCCAGTCTCCAGAAAATAATTCTAGGCTTTCAAACTTGTTAGATTTTGTAGATCAGACTCTTGGTTCGTCATCAGGAATTGTTGTCATCACTGGCTTCTGTTACTAAGTCCTGAAAATGCGCTTCTGGTCACTTGAACGGTACCAATGTAGTGATAAGGTATATGTGTGCCCAGTACTCCGGTCAGATAATTAATATCTTAGATGTTAGTATGATGACCATAAATTACGTTGTTTCGCAGCAACTCACAGGTTCTCCAGAGAATGCAAATTTAATGAACTTCCAATAACATACAAAGTCCAAACTCCACAGATGATACAAGAGTCCAACAAAGTAATGTAGTGTCAAAGTCTCATCTTAGAGAATACATGTTCTGATCCCTTCTAGATCTTGGGGAGCATCTTCCTGAATAGCAACCGGAGCGTATCAAAAAATTGAAGTTTTTGGGACCTTTTACCAGGAATTTACCAATTTACCAGTCACACTAGGTACCCTCTGGCCTTTGGTGCTAGGACCTCCAAACTACCCACATTTGTAGGGGAGACTCTCGGCTACATGTCTACCAAAGGTGGGGTCACTGGCACCTAGGGCTGGCCGGTACCTTGCCTCCAAAGATGGACCGTTTAACATGGGAGTCTATGTGGAAACAGGGTTAGCTTGAGACGCAATATCTCCACGGCTATTGGACCCTTGGACCCCAAACTTGGCTTGGTCGGTTCAGGATATACGGGGCTACAATGTGGCAAAGAAAGTAAGTCGCTATCGGTTATGGTTCAGTCATGTCTATCGGTTATGGTTCGGGAGAACTGGCCATCCAAAATCGGGTGTTTTGGGACTTCAGCCTGAAATTGGTGTAAATTGGTTTTTGGGCTATAATTTTTGAACGGAAGGTGCTAGAGACCTCAAACTTGGGGAGCATCTTCCTGAATAGCAACTGGAGCATAGCAACAATTTGATGTTTTTGGGACCTTTTACCAGGAATTTACCGATTTACAGGTCACACTAGGTACCCTCTGGCCTTTGGTGCTAGGACCTCCAAACTACCCACATTTGTAGAGGAGACTCTCGGCTACATGTCTACCAAAGGTGGGGTCACTGGCACCTAAGGTTGGCCGGTACCTTGCCTCCAAAGATGGACCGTTTAACATGGGAGTCTATGGGGAAACAGGGTTAACTTGAGATGCAATATCTCCACGGCTATTGGACCCTTGGACCCCAAACTTGGCTTGGTCTGTTCAGG
Source organism: Rana temporaria (assembly GCF_905171775.1). Classification (NCBI taxonomy): domain Eukaryota; kingdom Metazoa; phylum Chordata; class Amphibia; order Anura; family Ranidae; genus Rana; species Rana temporaria. The sequence goes on from NC_053489.1 coordinate 422,322,262, forward strand.
ACATATGGGGCTACAATGTGGCAAAGAAAGTAAGTCGCTATCAGTTATGGTTCGGGAGAACTGGCCATCCAAAATTTGGTGTTTTGGGACTTCTGCCTGAAATTGGTGTAAATTGGTTTTTGGGCTATAACTTTTGAACGGAAGGTGCTAGAGCCCTCAAACTTGGGGAGCATCTTCCTGAATAGCAACCGGAGCATATCAAAATGTTGATGTTTTTGGGACCTTTTACCAGGAATTTACTGATTTACCGGTCACACTAGGTACCCTCTGGCCTTTGGTGCTAGGACCTCCAAACTACCCAAATTTGTAGAGGAGACTCTCGGTTACATGGCTACCAAAGGTGGGGTCACTGGCACCTAAGGCTGGCCAGTACCTTGCCTCCAAAGATGGACCCTTTAACATGGGAGTCAATGGGGAAACAGGGTTAGCTTGAGACGCAATATCTCCATGGCTATTGGACCCTTGGACCCCAAACTTGGCTTGGTCTGTTCAGGACATATGGGGCTACAATGTGGCGAAGAAAGTAAGTCGCTATCGGTTATGTTTCGGGAGAACTGGCCATCCAAAATTTGGTGTTTTGGGACTTTTGCCTGAAATTGGTGTAAATTGGTTTTTGGGCTATAACTTTTGAACGGAAGGTGCTAGAGCCTTCAAACTTGGGGAGAATCTTCCTGAATAGCAACCGGAGCATATAAAAAATTGAAGTTTTTTCGACTTTTTACCAGGAATTTACCGATTTCTTGGTCACACTAGGTACCCTCTGGCCTTTGGTGCTAGGACCTCCAAACTACCCAAATTTGTAGAGGAGACTCTCGGCTACATGTCTACCAAAGGTGGGGTCACCGGCACCTAAGGCTGGCCAGTACCTTGCCTCCAAAGATGGACCATTTAACATGGGAGTCTATGGGGAAACACGGTTAGCTTGAGACGCGATATCTCCACGGCTATTGGACCCTTGGACCCCAAACTTGGCTTGGTCTGTTCAGGACATATGGGGCAACAATGTGGTGAAGAATGTAAGTCACAAGAGAGAAAAAAAAGAAAAAAGAAAAATGACTGCTGCACACCCTTAAGAGTTATTACTACGTTTTATTAAATATCAGAAAATAGAGCATAAAAGGCATTAAAAACACACAGGTAACCAATAATGGTATAGTACCCTAGAAGTGACCTGAGAATACACTCACAAAAGCGAGACGGCAAAAATCAGTGACAAATTGAAAACTGGAGCTTGATCATCCAATAAGGAGATCTAAGTCCATAACTCACCCATTCACCCTCCACACAACACAAAGAGACCCCCCACCCCAAGCACATATAAAAACCCCCACTGCTATCAATAATCCTAAAGATTTCCACACCATGCGGTGGTTCCCTGTAACTACAGGTGAAAGTACCACCGTCTAAGTGGGAAAAGTTGCAAAAAAGAAAAAGCTCAAAAATGGGGACATGAGAGGGATCCACTATATAGTGGTATAGCTGAATTTGAGAAATTTATGAGTGAACTAAATAACAATACTAGAAATATCTTTATCACTTTTAAAGTCGATAGGGAACAGATTGAATTTTTGGATCTAATGATCCGTAAAGAAGGAAGAACAATTGTGACCAATACCTTCAGAAAACCAACAGCTGGAAATACCCTCCTCCACGCCACCAGCCATCATCCATGGGCACTCATCAGAGGAATTCCCATTGGTCAATTCCTCAGAATTCGGAGAAACTGTACACAAATTAAAGACTTCCATAAAGAAAGCAAGGAGCTAGGTCAGAGATTCAGGAAAAGAGGCTACCCTAATTCTACAATTAGACAAGCAAAATTAAGGGCAGTGAAACAAACACGTGAAAAAATCCTGGGTCTAGAACCGGATGATGAAAGAAAAGGAAAAATGGACAGAGAGAGGCATAAACATTGGCATTTGCTAATGTTAGACAACAAACTGAAACAAATATTGGGTCCTCGTCCCAATATGATAGCAAAACGTGCACCTACTATAGGTGATACACTAGTTCACAGTGAATACACTCGAGGAAGCATAAAGGGCCAAACAACACTATCTTTTGCTAAACACATTGGAGGGATGCACCCATGTGGACATTGCTCAATATGTAAATACGTTATGAAAACTAACTCTTTTAAAAATTCTTCAGGCAAAAATATATATAAAGTTAAACCCTTTGTCAATTGCTCTACAACTTTTGTGGTCTACCAAATAATTTGCCCTTGTGGCAAGATCTATGTAGGAAAAACTATCAGGGAATTTAGGAAGAGAATAGGCCAACACATATCAAGCATAATAGGCAAAGATGATACATCACCGGTAGCAATGCATTTTATGGACCACCATGAATCAGTGGCCACTGGAATGCAATGCATGGTGATCTACAAACTGGAACTATCAAATAGAAGGGGAGATTGGGACAAAATCCTACAACAAAAAGAAGCTAAATGGATATTTCTTTTGGATTGTATGATGCCTAAGGGGTTAAACAGCGACTCATCTTTGCAATGTTTTTTGTAATTCATGCATAACTGATAGAGACACGTCTTTTACTACACTTTGAACACCGATCCTGAAGGTGAGGTGCTGTCTGTGACCATTGCGATCTAATGCTCTATGTACTATATAAGTCTGACTGTGAAATAAAAATCGGAAGACTTGGACAGACCATGCGATATGGACAAGCATGGAACATAGAAAAGCCGGAAAGCCGGATGTAAAATGTGATTATTCGATCGGTATTATATGGACGCTTGAGTGTATGTATTATGCGCACACATGTAGTGGGTATGTTGAATGTCATGTTTGTGCGACCACGATCCACTTTTTCAATAAATACTATATGTGAAGAGTATATCGCATGCATATGCATTGTGTAGAATTGATAGTGATACGCCCTATGCTTTTGTAGGGAACATTGATCTACTATGGGATATGATATGCATAGCTATAGAAACTGACCGGGTGTTCCAGTCGCACTGGGTATGTATATACCCCTCACCTCTCTATCTGTGCTCCATCCATATCCCTTTTCTGGTTCCATAGAGATTCCAAGCAGTGTATTGCCTGGTGGTTAAATGCACTTGCCAGAGAATATGGAAAAGAATTTCCTCTGCGATTTGGATATATTTGTGAAATAGGAATCGGATGGTATGTGGATGGATCTTTTTGGATACGATATGTTTCAAATTTTTAAAAAATATTATTTGGACATGTACTATATGGATGCATGGATGCAGTGTGTATGAATGCGTTTTTCCTATTGGGAATAGATTGTATGTGACAGCGCACACCAACATAGGTTTTTTGGCTATGGGTTTCTTTTTAATTGTATATTTAAAATTGATATGTAGAGCACCAGGTAAACCTAATGGTTAAATGAGATAATGGGTTGATTACACCTGATTGACATCTAGGTTAATTATGGATAGCTCTGAATTCCCTTTTTATAGGAGGTAAAGATCAATAGCCCCCCAGTTCTGACGAAGTTCCTAGTTCTAAAGGAACGAAACATGTAAACTCTTGGGGTACAGGGACCCCCCGATGCACATTTTGAACCTCAGTGCTTTTTTTTTTTTTTTTTTTTTTTGGAGCTCGGTAA